>NC_133105.1:30148068-30455163 GCF_022965805.1 Primulina eburnea | reverse complement strand
AATATCATCTGTCTCAGCCCTCCTCTGATCATAGACTCTGATCGAGAATCGGTTCTGATTCAGGCTTGAAATGCTGTAAATCAATTCAGATAATACAACACAACATATAATAGGGAAAGCAATAATCATGCTAGCATCTCAAAAGCAAGTAAGATGACTCGATCTACCCCGCTCATTCTATTCTATCTTAGTCTACAGAATCTACTGCTCTGATACCACCTGTTGTGGGGACCCGGGCTCTAACTCAATTCTTTTGGGATTTAACTGGATCTTTGCTCGAAAATGTGGGTCAAAAATTTGATTTTAATATTAATTCAAATGTATAACTAAAGCATATCATATCTGTAACTGAAATAAACAACATAATGTACATACATGTCTGTCTAGTACCACCATACACCAGTGTTTACATACCAACTACAACATAAGTGATACAAGTCTAGTAGGAAACACTACAAATCTTCAATGCCCGAGATCTCCACGCTATCATCAATCTCTCATCTAGCTCGAGACCCAGATCCTGCCCCACCTGTTGCCATGCACACATACAGACACGACAACAGCCGGATAACTCCGGTGAGAAACATATCCCAGTATAAAACATGGATGCATGCAATGTCATAAATCATGTACAAAAGCATAGCATATATCAATTAACATGAATGCAAATCTAAACATGTCGAAGAATACAAATCTGTATTCAACATTTAAATCTTGACTCGACTCATTTCTAATCTAGGGATCCCGGTGTGAATAAGACGGTCTGTCACCTACTCAACCAATCGGGGCGACGGTACGTCTTATTCCTAGACTTCAGTCAACTCTGTATCGAGGGTCTACACATAGAGCAACTCTACTCCTATGCGTCGATACACCGAAACGTCTAGTTTTGGCCAGTCTGCCAATATCTCCTATCTCAGGACTGAATATAATTCAATAAACAAGGAATTACATAATGAAATGTAATAACAATCTAGTATGTGATTTAGGGAAACTCGTATCAAATCTAAATCGAGTTGTGGCAATCCCGTGACCACATGAATTATACCTTTCTTGTCGAATAGTCGGTGTCGTAATCGAAATATCGAGTCCAATGTAGCCAATATAACTCTGAAATGGCAATTTGGATACACACAATATCAATCTCTAACTCAAAGAAATACATATTCCAATTAATAATAAATCTCGGTACAACTCGACAGCATAACAGCGTAATTCTTCGGTACTGGCCAATTCACAACTCACATATCAATACCATAATCTCATCAACATCATCATATCAATGACATATCTTTCAAACTCTGAAAATCTATATACTCTTCAATATACATTCTGAAAATTCGAAATAACATCATATGTTACCCAAAAATCGTTCTGATCGCATTTCTATAGTGTGCAACATATCAAGAACACCTTTCACAAATAAACCATAATTTCCCCAACATCTAAAATATGAAACATGTTGAAAATAGACGAACTTACATCCTTGAATAGCTCTTGTTTGCAAGGATCACAATTCTACACTCAGAATTAAAATCGGAACACAAAATCATTCAAAAGCACAGTTGAAATCAAAAAGGAACATGAGCTTTTTCTCCCAAGCATTCCTCGGCTCTCAGGTTCTGAAATGAAAGAGGAAGAAGACACATATCATATATGCATGTTTCAAGGACAAGTGGTTTATTTTTCACTTGGCACGCAAGACCGCGGTGTGCAGTATACTAGTAGCGCGGTTGCGCTGTGCCCACGGCACATCTTGCATTTTCCGAAATTCTTAGACCGCGGGTGCAGTCCTGCATGACCGCAGGTGAAGTCCCGGCGGGTGCGGTCCTGTTAGCACCGCGGGTGCGGTGTGGCTTCGCACAAATTCACCAATTTCTTCTCAATGCAACCGCGGGTGCTGTATCTCTAACACACCGCGGGTGCGGTATGGCTTCGGCACAAACCTCACAATTTCAATTTAAATGTCATGCATTCTCCAACTTGTGAATCTCACATCCATAACAGCTGATACTTCTCGAGCCTTACACATTCGACCGAGTTCTTCGCCTTGGGAGCTTCCGGTCCTTTTTGTTAAGAAGAAAGATGGGTCGTTGCGGCTGTGTATCGACTACAGAGAGCTCAACAAAGTGACTGTCAAGAATAAGTATCCGTTGCCACGGATAGATGATTTGTTCGATCAGCTCCATGGTGCCACTGTATTTTCGAAGATTGATCTTCGGTCTGGTTACTATCAGTTGAAGGTTAGGGAGTCCGATATCCCTAAGACAAGCGTTCCGGACCAGGTACGGTCATTTTGAGTTTATCGGATGTCTTTTGGTCTGACCAATGCCCCTTCAGTCTTCATGGATCTGATGAACCGAGTTTTCAAGCCGTTCTGGATAGCTTCGTCATTGTCTTCATCGATGATATCTTGATCTATTCCAAGACCAGAGAGCTTCATTCAGAGCATCTCAGAGTTGTTCTTCAGTTGTTGAGGGAGAAGAGGTTCTTCGCCAAGTTGAAGAAGTGTGAGTTTTGGTTGGATCAGATTTCTTTTCTAAGCCATGTCGTTTCGAAGGATGGTATTGCTGTTGATCCAGTGAAGATAGAGGCGATTCAGAAGTGGCCTATTCCTTCTACTGTCTTAGAGGTACGCAGTTTCCATGGTTTGGCGGGTTATTATCGTCGTTTCATTTCAGATTTTTCCAAGATTTCCCTGCCATTGTCCAATCTGACGAGGAAGACTGTGAAGTTCGAGTGGTCTATTGATTTCCAGAGTGCATTTCAAGAGTTGAAGGATAAGTTGACGACAGCTCCTGTTCTTTCATTGCCTAGTGGTTCTGAGGAATTTGTTGTCTATACCGATGCGTCGAAGAGAGGCCTTGGTGCAGTGTTGATGCAGCGAGGAAAGGTTATCGCCTATGCTTCTCGCCAGTTGAAGGACTATGAGAAGAATTATCCGACGCACGATTTGGAGCTAGCAGCTGTGGTTTTCGCCCTGAAGATTTGGAGACATTATTTGTATGGCGAAAAGTGTGAGATCTTCACAGACCACAAGAGTTGAAGTATCTATTTTCGCAGAAAGAGCTCAATATGCGACAGAGGAGGTGGTTAGAGCTTGTCAAAGATTCTGATGTGACGATTAGTTACCACCCAGGGAAAGCGAATGTTGTGGCCGATGCTTTGAGCCGGTAGTCGAGTTCTTCTTGAGTTCTTTGATTCAGAGGCCGTTGTTGATGTATTTGCAGCGAGAGGATATTTCTTTGGTAGTTCCGGGAACCATTGCTCGCCTTTCAGCGTTAGTCATTCGGGCTACTTTGACGGACAGGATCCGTAGAGAGCAGATTGTTGATGTTCAGTTGTCAGAGTTGAGAGCTAGAGCAGAGGATAGAAGGGAACTCAGAGTTTGGTTCGAATGGTGACGGTTTGGTGACCTTCAGAGGCCGTATTTGGTGTTCCTATTGGCGATGATATTCTGCGAGATATCTTGGCAGAGGCTCATACCGCGCCATATTCGATACATCCAGGCAGCACGAAGATGTATCAGGATCTTCGTAGACTCTACTGGTGGCCAGGTATGAAGAAAGATATTGCTTTGTTCATTTCTCAGTGCCTTACTTGTCAGCAGGTGAAGATTGAGCATCAGAGACCTGCTGGGACATTGTTGTCATTGCCGATTCCTCAGTGAAGTGAGAGCATATTACGATGGACTTCGTGACTGGTCTTCCCAGGACGCAGAGAGGTTTTAATTCCATTTGGGTTATCGTTGATCGATTGACCAAGTCAGCGCACTTTCTACCAGTCAAGACGACGTACTCTATGAACCAGTATGCTGAGGAGTACAGTAGCAGAGATTGTTAGACTTCACGGTGTCCCTGTGTCAATTGTGTCTTATCGTGACCCTAGATTTACCTCAGAGTTTTGGAAAGAGTTTGCACAGAGCTATGGGTTCGCGGTTAGCTTTCAGTACAGCATTATCACCCTCAGAGCGACGGTCAGTCAGAGAGAGTCATTCAGATTCTAGAGGATATGCTCAGAGCTTGTACTATTGATTATTCTGGTAGCTGGGATTCTAAGTTGCCTTGGTCGAGTTCACATACAACAACAGTTACTAGGTGACGATTGGGATGGCACCGTATGAGGCTCTTTATGGCAGGAAGTGTAGATCTCCCTTGTATTGGGATGCGGTTGGTGAGAGGAAGATGTTGGGTCCAGAGTTGGTCCAACAGACTGCTGATGTTGTTGCTGTGATCCGTGAGAGAATGAAGACTGCTCAGTCGAGACAGAAGAGCTATGTAGATGTTCGTCGTAGACCTTTGCAGTTTGAGGTTAGCGACCACGTATTCCTTAAGATTGCACCTCTCAAGGGTGTGATGAGATTTGGCAAGAAGGGCAAGTTGAGTCCGAGGTTATTGGTCAATTTGAGATATTGGACAGAGTTGGTGATCGAGCCTACAGATTAGCCTTACCGCCAGATCTTGACAGAGTTCACAATGTTTTTCATGTATCAATGCTCAGGAAGTATATTGCGAATCCTTCCCATGTTCTTCGCCACGAGCCATTGGACTTGACGCCGAATTTGATGTACCAAGAGATCCCGGTCCAGATTTTGGATCGTAGAGTTAGAGTTTTGAGGAACAAAGAGATCGGCATCGTTAAAGTCCTTTGGAGGAACCATATTGATCGAGGAGGCTACGTGGGAACCAGAGGATGAGATAAGAGAGAAGTATCCTGAGTTGTTCGTGCAGTGACGTCAATTTCGAGGACGAAATTCCTCTAAGGAGGGGAGATTGTAATAGCCGAGCCCTGGTGTACGGTACGGTTTAAGTTTTTGTATGTTTATTGGGTTTTATGATTTAGATGATTAGAGTTGTGTTATGGGTTATAGTTTAGTTGGTATTATTGTTTGTGGCTTGGTTGATGTGTTAGTTGTTGGTGGTTGCGTTGTTTCAGTGTTTCGGATCGATTTTAGTTGCTTTGGTTTGTTTCTTGGCGGAGAGGATACCGCACCCGCACTCATTGTAGGGACTGGACCCGCGGTTTCATTTATTGGATTTTGGGAGTTTGTCCGTGGCTTCACCGCACCCGCGGCAGTGTAAGGACCGCACCCGCGGTGAGACCGCACCCGCGGTATTTGCAGCGCCGCACCCACGGTCATCGTGCATGGATTTTATTTTGGTGGCCGAGAGCTTAGCGCACCCGCGGTGCTTGTTGTAGTGCACCCGCGGTCATGCATTATTGAGGTATGGGCGAAGCTTTAAGTTGCCTTTTGGTTGAGTTGACTTCACTTTTCACCTTACCTTTCCTTTTTTCTCGTTTTTCCTCTCTAGAAACAAGGGTTTCCTTCATTTCATTTCATTTCCTACCTTTGATTCTTGGATTTGTTTTGATTTCCGAGTTGAGATCGAGCTTCTACGTGGTGAGAGGAAGCTAAGGTAAGTTTTTGGTAGTGTTTTCTCTTGTTTTGGGAAAGAGATGATTTGGGAGTGTTGTTTTGGCTTGATTATTGGATTATGGAGTTGATGTTGTGTTATTTATGGATTATTGTTGTAGGTGGTGTACCAAGAGTATAGTTTGGAGGTGTTCTATTGGTTTGTAAGTGGAGTATTTCATCCCTTTGCTCACATGATGTTATATGTATTGTATTTCAAAGGTTTCAAAGTGTTATTCCCTTCAATTGATCCATTGTTATGTATGGATTCCATTGATTATCTATTGGAGGCATTGTATGTCTCATTTATTGAAAAAGGGAATACAAGAGAAAAGATATAGTTTCCAATGTGATTGTTTAATTGCTATTGAGAATTCAAATGTTTTATTGGATTGATTGAATCATAGTCAGAGCATTGCATGCAATTAGTTGATCAACGCCCATAGGCTTATATCCCTCAGAGTTATCGGTTTATAATCGATTTGGGATACGAGCACCACAGTCAGAGATACTGTTGATATCAATCCAACCAGAGAAAAGAGAATACCATCCTATTGCTATGTTATTGCTACAGTTATTGCTACAGTATTCATGTTTCAAAGTTGATGCTATTTATGATTTCAAAGTCATGTTTTACAGAGTTTACTATATATCATTGCTATGTAGAGTTCCACTTGCTGAGTTTTTATACTCATTTCAGTTATTTTCATGTGATGCAGATAAGAGCGACGGACTAGGACGTTGACTGTGGTCAGAGGTCATATGCATACGAAGATTGGAAGGATGATGTTTTTGCAAGTATTTTTGGGGACATGATCATAGAAATGATTGTTCTGTATTTTTTATATCATTTGAATGATCATGTATTACATTTTAAACATTTTATGAAATGTATTTTGAAACTCCTTCCAGTGTAAGAAAATTTTAAATTCCGCTGTATATTTTATTGTTACGGGTTAGGGTGTCACAATCTCTCCTCCAAAACCATGAAATAAAAGTCAACAAAAGCTTACCTTAGCTTCCTAGCACCAAGGAGAATCTCAATCTCAAGTCGAATCGCCAACTAAACGCTTGGATCGAAGATAGGAAGCAAAAGAAATGAGGGAAAACCCTTGTCTTCAAGAGAGAAAACGAGAATGGAGAGGAAAGAAAAGGGGAAAAGTGAAGTCAACTCATCCAAAAAGCACTTTAAATGTCGACCATACCTCTACTGTTCATCACCGCGGGTGCGCTCTACCAAGCACCGCGGTGCGCTCGTGCTACGGGAAAACAACCAAAAATCTGAAGGCTGAGACCGCGGGTGCGCTCCATTAAGGACCGCGGGTGCGCTCCTGCTTCGGTCCTGCCACCGCGTACTCTGCGCACAGCTTCTTCAAAGATCGCCTCAGAAACGCCTCTTTCCGTCCGAATTAGAAACAGTGGTAAACTACAACATTGTAGCACTATGTCTTATCTTGACTCCCTAAAAATTTCAGATCATTTGGAGGTCTGAGTAAAAAGTTATGCTAAATCTCCTAACATGTGTCACTGGAGGAACATCGAAACACACAACACACTTAGGGACACTTTTGGCTTACCTTCCACAATGATTTGAACAAAACTCAAAATAAGAAAGTTATAGCCTTATGTCTTATCTAACCACTCCAATTAGCCTCACCTCATTTGGATCAATATACCATTTATCATGAATTTAATCGTAACGCCGCTACAATGACACTGCACATCATCTATAACCAACCATACTATAAATCATAACTCGAAACTCTTAACATCCAAACTATACTTAAACTTACCCAAATAGCCAATAATCATACAAAATCTTAAACCATACCGTACACCGGGCTCGGCTATTACAGTTGAAAATAGATTCTCTAAGATGGCACATTTTATAGCTTGTCATAAAACCGATGATGCTTCAAACATTGCGGATTTGTTCTTTAGAGAAGTCGTTAGGTTGCATGGCATATCTAGGACTATTGTTTCTGATCGCGATGTTATATTCTTGAGTTACTTTTGGAAGACTTTATGGGCTAAACTTGGGACAAAATTGTTGTTTTCTACTACTTGTCATCCTCAAACGGATGGACAAACTGAAGTTGTCAATAGAACTTTGGGAACACTTTTGCGTGCTATTCTTAAAAAGAACTTGGATTGACATTTCTATGTACTTTATTTTGGGGTTGCCTAGGATTAAGAAGGGGAGGGATTCTATTTTTGTTGTTGTGGATAGATTCTCTAAGATGGCTCATTTTATGGCTTGTCATAAAACCGATGATGCTTCAAACATTGCGGATTTGTTCTTTAGAGAAGTCGTTAGGTTGCATGGCATGCCTAGGACTATTGTTTCTGGTCGCGATGTTAAATTCTTAAGTTACTTTTGGAAGACTTTATGGGCTAAACTTGGCACAAAATTGTTGTTTTCTACTACTTGTCATCCTCAAACAGATAGACAAACTGAAGTTGTCAATAGAACTTTGGGAACACTTTTGCGTGTATTCTTAAAAAGAACTTGGATTGACATTTCTAGGGACTTTATTTTGGGGTTGCCTAGACTAAGAAGGGGAGGAATTCTAATTTTGTTGTTGTGGATATATTCTCTAAGATGGCACATTTTATAGCTTGTCATAGAAGCGATGATGCTTCAAACATTGCGGATTGTTCTTTGGAGAAGTCGTTAGGTTGCATGGCATGCCTAGGACTATTGTTTCTGATCGCGATGTTAAATTCTTGAGTTACTTTTAGAATACTTTATGGGCTAAAATTGGCACAAAATTTTTGTTTTCTACTTCTTGTCATCCTCAAACGGATAGACAAACTGAAGTTGTCAATAGAACTTTGGGAACACTTTTGCGTGTTATTCTTAAAAAGAACTTGGATTGACATTTCTATGGACTTTATTTTGGGGTTGCCTAGGAATAAGAAGGGGATGGATTATATTTTTGTTGTTGTGGATATATTCTCTAAGAAGGCACATTTTATAGCTTTTAATAAAATCGATGATGCTTCAAACATTGCGGATTTGTTCTTTAGAGAAGACGCAAGGTTGCATGGAATGCCTAGGACTATTGTTTCTGGTTACGATGTTAAATTCTTGAGTGAATTTTGGAAGATTTTATGGGCTAAACTTGGCACAAAATTTTTGTTTTCTACTACTTGTCATCCTCAAACTGATGGGCAAACTGAAGTTGTTAATAGGACTTTCGGGACACTTTTGCGTGCTATTCTTAAAAAGAACTTGGATTGAAATTTCTATGGACTTTATTTTGGGGTTTCCTAGGACTAAGAAGGGGAGGGATTCTATTTTGTTGTTGTGGATAGATTTTCTAAGATGGCACATTTTATAGCTTGTCATAAACCGATGATGCTTCAAACATTGCGGATTTGTTCTTTAGAGAAGTCGGTAGGTTGCATGGCAATGCCTAGGACTATTGTTTCTGGTCGCGATGTTAAATTCTTGAGTTACTTTTGGAAGACTTTATGGGATAAACTTGTCACAAAATTGTTGTTTTCTACTACTTGTCATCCTCAAACGGATGGACAAACTGAAGTTGTCAATAGAACTTTGGGAACACTTTTGCGTGCTATTCTTAAAAGAACTTGGATTGACATTTCTATGGACTTTATTTTGGGGTTGCCTAGGACTAAGAAGGGGAGGGATTCTATTTTGTTGTTGTGGATAGATTCTCTAAGATGGCACATTTTATAGCTTGTCATAAAACCGATGATGTTCAAACATTGCGAATTTGTTCTTTAGAGAAGTCGTTAGCTTGCATGGCATGACTAGGAATATTGTTTCTGATCGCGATGTTATATTCTTGAGTTACTTTTGGAAGACTTTATGGGCTAAACTTGGCACAAAATTGTTGTTTTCTACTACTTGTCATCATCAAACGGATGGACAAACTGAAGTTGTCAATAGAACTTTGGGAACACTTTTGCGTGCTATTCTTAAAAAGAACTTGGATTGACATTTCTATGTACTTGATTTTGGGGTTGCCTAGGACTAAGAAGGCGAGGGATTTTATTTTCGTTGTTGTGGATAGATTCTCTAAGATGGCTCATTTTATAGGCTTGTCATAAAACGATGATGCTTCAAACATTGCGGATTTGTTCTTTAGAGAAGTCGTTAGGTTGCATGGCATTGCCTAGGACTATTGTTTCTGGTCGCGATGTTAAATTCTTGAGTTACTTTTGGAAGACTTTATGGGCTAAACTTGGCACAAAATTGTTGTTTTCTACTACTTGTCATCCTTAAACAGGATAGACAAACTGAAGTTGTCAATAGAACTTTGGGAACACTTTGCGTGCTATTCTTAAAAAGAACTTGGATTGACATTTTCTATGGACTTTATTTTGGGGTTGCCTAGGACTAAGAAGGGGAGGGATTCTATTTTGTTGTTGTGGATAGATTCTCTAAGATGGCACATTTTATAGCTTGTCATAAAACCGATGATGCTTCAAACATTGCGGATTTGTTCTTTAGAGAAGTCGTTAGGTTGCATGGCATGCCTAGGACTATTGTTTCTGGTCGCGATGTTAAATTCTTGAGTTACTTTTGGAATACTTTATGGGCTAAAATTGGCACAAAATTGTTGTTTTCTACTACTTGTCATCCTCAAACGGATGGACAAACTGAAGTTGTCAATAGAACTTTGGAACACTTTTGCGTGCTATTCTTAAAAAGAACTTGGATTGACATTTCTATGGACTTTATTTTGGGGTTGCCTAGGACTAAGAAGGGGAGGGATTCTATTTTTGTTGTTGTGGATAGATTCTCTAAGATGGCACATTTTATAGCTTGTCATAAAACCGATGATGCTTCAAACATTGCGGATTTGTTCTTTAGAGAAGTCGTTAGGTTGCATGGCATGCCTAGGACTATTGTTTCTGGTCGCGATGTTAAATTCTTGAGTTACTTTTGGAAGACTTTATGGGCTAAACTTGGCACAAAATTGTTGTTTTCTACTACTTGTCATCCTCAAACGGATGGACAAACTGAAGTTGTCAATAGAACTTTGGAACACTTTTGCGTGCTATTCTTAAAAAGAACTTGGATTGACATTTCTATGGACTTTATTTTGGGGTTGCCTAGGACTAAGAAGGGGAGGGATTCTATTTTGTTGTTGTGGATAGATTCTCTAAGATGGCACATTTTATAGCTTGTCATAAAACCGATGATGCTTCAAACATTGCGGATTTGTTCTTTAGAGAAGTCGTTAGGTTGCATGGCATGCCTAGGACTATTGTTTCTGATCGCGATGTTATATTCTTGAGTTACTTTTGGAAGACTTTATGGGCTAAACTTGGCACAAAATTGTTGTTTTCTACTACTTGTCATCCTCAAACGGATGGACAAACTGAAGTTGTCAATAGAACTTTGGGAACACTTTTGCGTGCTATTCTTAAAAGAACTTGGATTGACATTTCTATGGACTTTATTTTGGGGTTGCCTAGGACTAAGAAGGGGAGGGATTCTATTTTTGTTGTTGTGGATAGATTCTCTAAGATGGCACATTTATAGCTTGTCATAAAACCGATGATGCTTCAAACATTGCGGATTTGTTCTTTAGAGAAGTCGTTAGGTTGCATGGCATGCCTAGGACTATTGTTTCTGGTCGCGATGTTAAATTCTTGAGTTACTTTTGGAAGACTTTATGGGCTAAACTTGGCACAAAATTGTTGTTTTCTACTACTTGTCATCCTCAAACGGATGGACAAACTGAAGTTGTCAATAGAACTTTGGGAACACTTTTGCGTGCTATTCTTAAAAGAACTTGGATTGACATTTCTATGGACTTTATTTTGGGGTTGCCTAGGACTAAGAAGGGGAGGGATTCTATTTTTGTTGTTGTGGATAGATTCTCTAAGATGGCACATTTTATAGCTTGTCATAAAACCGATGATGCTTCAAACATGCGGATTTGTTCTTTAGAGAAGTCGTTAGGTTGCATGGCATGCCTAGGACTATTGTTTCTGATCGCGATGTTAAATTCTTGAGTTACTTTTGGAATACTTTATGGGCTAAACTTGGCACAAAATTGTTGTTTTCTACTACTTGTCATCCTCAAACGGATGGACAAACTGAAGTTGTCAATAGAACTTTGGGAACACTTTTGCGTGCTATTCTTAAAAGAACTTGGATTGACATTTCTATGTACTTTATTTTGGGGTTGCCTAGGACTAAGAAGGGGAGGGATTCTATTTTCGTTGTTGTGGATAGATTCTCTAAGATGGCACATTTATAGCTTGTCATAAAACCGATGATGCTTCAAACATTGCGGATTTGTTCTTTAGAGAAGTCGTTAGGTTGCATGGCATGACTAGGAATATTGTTTTCTGGTCGCGATGTTAAATTCTTGAGTTACTTTTGGAATACTTTATGGGCTAAACATTGGCACAAAATTGTTGTTTTCTACTACTTGTCATCCTCAAACGGATGGACAAACTGAAGTTGTCAATAGAACTTTGGGAACACTTTTGCGTGCTATTCTTAAAAAGAACTTGGATTGACATTTCTATGGACTTTATTTTGGGGTTGCCTAGGACTAAGAAGGGGAGGGATTCTATTTTTGTTGTTGTGGATAGATTCTCTAAGATGGCACATTTTATAGCTTGTCATAAAACCGATGATGCTTCAAACATTGCGGATTTGTTCTTTAGAGAAGTCGTTAGGTTGCATGGCATGCCTAGGACTATTGTTTCTGGTCGCGATGTTAAATTCTTGAGTTACTTTTGGAAGACTTTATGGGCTAAACTTGGCACAAAATTGTTGTTTTCTACTACTTGTCATCCTCAAACGGATGGACAAACTGAAGTTGTCAATAGAACTTTAGGAACACTTTTGCGTGCTATTCTTAAAAGAACTTGGATTCACATTTCTATGTACTTTATTTTGGGGTTGCCTAGGACTAAGAAGGGGAGGGATTCTATTTTCGTTGTTGTGGATAGATTCTCTAAGATGGCACATTTTATAGCTTGTCATAAAACCGATGATGCTTCAATCATTGCGGATTTGTTCTTTAGAGAAGTCGTTAGGTTGCATGGAATGACTAGGAATATTGTTTCTGGTCGCGATGTTAAATTCTTGAGTTACTTTTGGAATACTTTATGGGCTAAAATTGGCACAAAATTGTTGTTTTCTACTACTTGTCATCCTCAAACGGATGGAAAAACTGAGTTGTCAATAGAACTTTGGGAACACTTTTGCGTGCTATTCTTAAAAGAACTTGGATTGACATTTCTATGGACTTTATTTTGGGGTTGCCTAGGACTAAGAAGGGGAGGGATTCTATTTTTGTTGTTGTGGATAGATTCTCTAAGATGACACATTTTATAGCTTGTCATAAAACAGATGATGCTTCAAACATTGCGGATTTGTTCTTTAGAGAAGTCGTTAGGTTGCATTGCATGCCTAGGACTATTGTTTCTTGTCGCGATGTTAAATTCTTGAGTTACTTTTGGAAGACTTTATGGGCTAAACTTGGCACAAAATTGTTGTTTTCTACTACTCGTCATCCTCAAACGGATGGACAAACTGAAGTTGTCAATAGAACTTTGGGAACACTTTTGCATGCTATTCTTAAAAAGAACTTGGATTGACATTTCTACGGACTTTATTTTGGGGTTGCCTAGGATTAAGAAGGGGAGGGATTCTATTTTTGTTGTTGTGGATAGATTCTCTAAGATGGCACATTTTATAGCTTGTCATAAAACCGATGATGCTTCAAACATTGCGGATTTGTTCTTTAGAGAAGTCGTTAGGTTGCATGGCATATCTAGGACTATTGTTTCTGATCGCGATGTTATATTCTTGAGTTACTTTTGAAGACTTTATGGGCTACACTTGGCACAAAATTGTTGTTTTCTACTACTTGTCATCCTCAAACGGATGGACAAACTGAAGTTGTCAATAGAACTTTGGAACACTTTTGCGTGCTATTCTTAAAAAGAACTTGGATTGACATTTCTATGTACTTTATTTTGGGGTTGCCTAGGATTAAGAAGGGGAGGGGATTCTATTTTTGTTGTTGTGGATAGATTCTCTAAGATGACACATTTTATAGCTTGTCATAAAACCGATGATGCTTCAAACATTGCGGATTTGTTCTTTAGAGAAGTCGTTAGGTTGCATGACATGCCTAGGATATTGTTTCTGGTCGCGATGTTAAATTCTTGAGTTACTTTTGGAAGACTTTATGGGCTAAACTTGGCACAAAATTGTTGTTTTCTACTACTTGTCATCCTCAAACAGATGACAAACTGAAGTTGTCAATAGAACTTTGGGAACACTTTTGCGTGCTATTCTTAAAAAGAACTTGGATTGACATTTCTAGGGACTTTATTTTGGGGTTGCCTAGGACTAAGAAGGGGAGGAATTCTATTTTGTTGTTGTGGATAGATTCTCTAAGATGGCACATTTTATAGCTTGTCATAAAACCGATGATGCTTCAAACATTGCGGATTTGTTCTTTAGAGAAGTCGTTAGGTTGCATGGCATGCCTAGGACTATTGTTTCTGGTCGCGATGTTAAATTCTTGAGTTACTTTTGGAATACTTTATGGGCTAAACTTGGCACAAAATTGTTGTTTTCTACTACTTGTCATCCTCAAACGGATGGACAAACTGAAGTTGTCAATAGAACTTTGGAACACTTTTGCGTGCTATTCTTAAAAAGAACTTGGATTGACATTTCTATGGACTTTATTTTGGGGTTGCCTAGGACTAAGAAGGGGAGGGATTCTATTTTTGTTGTTGTGGATAGATTCTCTAAGATGGCACATTTTATAGCTTGTCATAAAACCGATGATGCTTCAAACATTGCGGATTTGTTCTTTAGAGAAGTCGTTAGGTTGCATGGCATGCCTAGGACTATTGTTTCTGATCGCGATGTTATATTCTTGAGTTACTTTTGGAAGACTTTATGGGCTAAACTTGGCACAAAATTGTTGTTTTCTACTACTTGTCATCTTCAAACGGATGGACAAACTGAAGTTGTCAATAGAACTTTGGGAACACTTTTGCGTGCTATTCTTAAAAAGAACTTGGATTGACATTTCTATGTACTTTATTTTGGGGTTGCCTAGGACTAAGAAGGGGAGGGATTTTATTTTTGTTGTTGTGGATAGATTCTCTGAGATGGCACATTTATAGCTTGTCATAAAACCGATGATGCTTCAAACATTGCAGATTTGTTCTTTAGAGAAGTCGTTAGGTTGCATGGCATGACTAGGAATATTGTTTTTGGTCGCGATGTTAAATTCATGAGTTACTTTTGGAATACTTTATGGGCTAAACATGGTACAAAATTGTTGTTTTCTACTACTTGTCATCCTCAAATGGATGGACAAACTGAAGTTGTCAATAGAACTTTGGGAACACTTTTGCGTGCTATTCTTAAAAAGAACTTGGATTGACATTTCTATGGACTTTATTTTGGGGTTGCCTAGGACTAAGAAGGGGAGGGATTCTATTTTTTTTGTTGTGGATAGATTCTCTAAGATGGCACATTTTATAGCTTGTCATAAAACCGATGATGATTCAAACATTGCGGATTTGTTCTTTAGAGAAGTCGCTATGTTGCATGGCATGCCTAGGACTATTGTTTCTTGTCGCGATGTTAAATTCTTGAGTTACTTTTGGAATACTTTATGGGCTAAACTTGGCACAAAATTGTTGTTTTCTACTACTTTTCATCCTCAAACGGATGGACAAACTGAAGTTGTCAATAGAACTTTGGGAACACTTTTACGTGCTATTCTTAAAAGAACTTGGATTCACATTTCTATGTACTTTATTTTGGGGTTGCCTAGGACTAAGAAGGGGAGGGATTCTATTTTCGTTGTTGTGGATAGATTCTCTAAGATGGCACATTTTATAGCTTGTCATAAAACCGATGATGCTTCAATCATTGCGGATTTGTTCTTTAGAGAAGTCGTTAGGTTGCATGGAATGACTAGGACTATTGTTTCTGGTCGCGATGTTAAATTCTTGAGTTACTTTTGGAATACTTTATGGGCTAAACTTGGCACAAAATTGTTGTTTTCTACTACTTGTCATCCTCAAACGGATGGACAAACTGAAGTTGTCAATAGAACTTTGGGAACACTTTTGCGTGCTATTCTTAAAAGAACTTGGATTGACATTTCTATGGACTTTATTTTGGGGTTGCCTAGGACTAAGAAGGGGAGGGATTCTATTTTGTTGTTGTGGATAGATTCTCTAAGATGACACATTTTATAGCTTGTCATAAAACCGATGATGCTTCAAACATTGCGGATTTGTTCTTTAGAGAAGTCGTTATGTTGCATGGCATGCCTAGGACTATTGTTTCTGGTCGCGATGTTAAATTATTGAGTTACTTTTGGAAGACTTTATGGGCTAAACATGGCACAAAATTGTTGTTTTCTACTACTTGTCATCCTCAAACGGATGGACAAACTGAAGTTGTCAATAGAACTTTGGGAACACTTTTGCATGCTATTCTTAAAAGAACTTGGATTGACATTTCTATGGACTTTATTTTGGGGTTGCCTAGGATTAAGAAGGGGAGGGATTCTATTTTTGTTGTTGTGGATAGATTCTCTAAGATGGCACATTTTATAGCTTGTCATAAAACCGATGATGCTTCAAACATTGCGGATTTGTTCTTTAGAGAAGTCGTTAGGTTGCATGGCATATCTAGGACTATTGTTTCTGATCGCGATGTTATATTCTTGAGTTACTTTTGGAAGACTTTATGGGCTAAACTTGGCACAAAATTGTTGTTTTCTACTACTTGTCATCCTCAAACGGATGGACAAACTGAAGTTGTCAATAGAACTTTGGGAACACTTTTGCGTGCTATTCTTAAAAGAACTTGGATTCACATTTCTATGTACTTTATTTTGGGGTTGCCTAGGACTAAGAAGGGGAGGGATTCTATTTTCGTTGTTGTGGATAGATTCTCTAAGATGGCACATTTTATAGCTTGTCATAAAACCGATGATGCTTCAATCATTGCGGATTTGTTCTTTAGAGAAGTCGTTAGGTTGCATGGAATGACTAGGAATATTGTTTCTGGTCGCGATGTTAAATTCTTGAGTTACTTTTGGAATACTTTATGGGCTAAAATTGGCACAAAATTGTTGTTTTCTACTACTTGTCATCCTCAAACGGATGGACAAACTGAGTTGTCAATAGAACTTTGGGAACACTTTTGCGTGCTATTCTTAAAAGAACTTGGATTGACATTTCTATGGACTTTATTTTGGGGTTGCCTAGGACTAAGAAGGGGAGGGATTCTATTTTTGTTGTTGTGGATAGATTCTCTAAGATGACACATTTTATAGCTTGTCATAAAACAGATGATGCTTCAAACATTGCGGATTTGTTCTTTAGAGAAGTCGTTAAGGTTGCATTGCATGCCTAGGACTATTGTTTCTGGTTGCGATGTTAAATTCTTGAGTTACTTTTGGAAGACTTTATGGGCTAAAATTGGCACAAAATTGTTGTTTTCTACTACTCGTCATCCTCAAACGGATGGACAAACTGAAATTGTCAATAGAACTTTGGGAACACTTTTGCATGCAATTCTTAAAAAGAACTTGGATTGACATTTCTACGGACTTTATTTTGGGGTTGCCTAGGATTAAGAAGGGGAGGGATTCTATTGTTGTTGTTGTGGATAGATTATCTAAGATGGCACATTTTATAGCTTGTCATAAAACCGATGATGCTTCAAACATTGCGGATTTGTTCTTTAGAGAAGTCGTTAGGTTGCATGGCATATCTAGGACTATTGTTTCTGATCGCGATGTTATATTCTTGAGTTACTTTTAGAAGACTTTATGGGCTACACTTGGCACAAAATTGTTGTTTTCTACTACTTGTCATCCTCAAACGGATGGACAAACTGAAGTTGTCAATAGAACTTTGGAACACTTTTGCGTGCTATTCTTAAAAAGAACTTGGATTGACATTTCTATGTACTTTATTTTGGGGTTGCCTAGGATTAAGAAGGGGGGGGATTCTATTTTTGTTGTTGTGGATAGATTCTCTAAGATGACACATTTTATGGCTTGTCATAAAACCGATGATGCTTCAAACATTGCGGATTTGTTCTTTAGAGAAGTCGTTAGGTTGCATGACATGCCTAGGATATTGTTTCTGGTCGCGATGTTAAATTCTTGAGTTACTTTTGAAGACTTTATGGGCTAAACTTGGCACAAAATTGTTGTTTTCTACTACTTGTCATCCTCAAACAGATGAACAAACTGAAGTTGTCAATAGAACTTTGGGAACACTTTTGCGTGCTATTCTTAAAAAGAACTTGGATTGACATTTCTAGGGACTTTATTTTGGGGTTGCCTAGGACTAAGAAGGGGAGGAATTCTAATTTTGTTGTTGTGGATATATTCTCTAAGATGGCACATTTTCTAGCTTGTCATAAAACCTATGATGCTTCAAACATTGCGGATTTGTTCTTTGGAAAAGTCGTTAGGTTGCATGGCATGCCTAGGACTATTGTTTCTGGTCGCGATGTTAAATTCTTGAGTTACTTTTGGAATACTTTATGGGCTAAAATTGGCACAAAATTGTTGTTTTCTACTTCTTGTCATCCTCAAACGGATGGACAAACTGAAGTTGTCAATAGAACTTTGAGAACACTTTTGCGTGTTATTCTTAAAAAGAACTTGGATTGACTTTTCTATGGACTTTATTTTGGGGTTGCCTAGAACTAAGAAGGGGAGGGATTCTATTTTTGTTGTTGTGGATAGATTCTCTAAGATGGCACATTTTATAGCTTGTCATAAAACAGATGATGCTTCAAACATTGCGGATTTGTTTTTTAGAGAAGTCGTTAGGTTGCATGGCATGCCTAGGACTATTGTTTCTGATCGCGATGTTATATTCTTGAGTTACTTTTGGAAGACTTTATGGGCTAAACTTGGCACAAAATTGTTGTTTTCTACTACTTGTCATCTTCAAACGGATGGACAAACTGAAGTTGTCAATAGAACTTTGGGAACACTTTTGCGTGCTATTCTTAAAAAGAACTTGGATTGACATTTCTATGTACTTTATTTTGGGGTTGCCTAGGACTAAGAAGGGGAGGGATTTTATTTTTGTTGTTGTGGATAGATTCTCTGAGATGGCACATTTATAGCTTGTCATAAAACCGATGATGCTTCAAACATTGCAGATTTGTACTTTAGAGAAGTCGTTAGGTTGCATGGCATGACTAGGAATATTGTTTTTGGTCGCGATGTTAAATTCATGAGTTACTTTTGGAATACTTTATGGGCTAAACATGGTACAAAATTGTTGTTTTCTACTACTTGTCATCCTCAAATGGATGGACAAACTGAAGTTGTCAATAGAACTTTGGGAACACTTTTGCGTGCTATTCTTAAAAAGAACTTGGTTTGACATTTCTATGGACTTTATTTTGGGGTTGCCTAGGACTAAGAAGGGGAGGGATTCTATTTTTTTTGTTGGGGATAGATTCTCTAAGATGGCACATTTTATAGCTTGTCATAAAACCGATGATGATTCAAACATGGCGGATTTGTTCTTTAGAGAAGTCGCTATGTTGCGTGGCATGCCTAGGACTATTGTTTCTTGTCGCGATGTTAAATTCTTGAGTTACTTTTGGAATACTTTATGGGCTAAACTTGGCACAAAATTGTTGTTTTCTACTACTTTTCATCCTCAAACGGATGGACAAACTGAAGTTGTCAATAGAACTTTGGGAACACTTTTACGCGCTATTCTTAAAAGAACTTGGATTCACATTTCTATGTACTTTATTTTGCGGTTGCCTAGGACTAAGAAGGGGAGGGATTCTATTTTCGTTGTTGTGGATAGATTCTCTAAGATCGCATATTTTATAGCTTGTCATAAAATCGATGATGCTTCAATCATTGCGGATTTGTTCTTTAGAGAAGTCGTTAGGTTGCATGGAATGACTAGGAATATTGTTTCTGGTCGCGATGTTAAATTCTTGTGTTACTTTTGGAATACTTTATGGGCTAAACTTGGCACAAAATTGTTGTTTTCTACTACTTGTCATCCTCAAACGGATGGACAAACTGAAGTTGTCAATAGAACTTTGGGAACACTTTTGCGTGCTATTCTTTAAAAGAACTTGGATTGACATTTCTATGGACTTTATTTTGGGGTTGCCTAGGACTAAGAAGGGGAGGGATTCTATTTTTTTTGTTGTGGATATATTCTCTAAGATGACACATTTTATAGCTTGTCATAAAACAGATGATGCTTCAAACATTGCGGATTTGTTCTTTAGAGAAGTCGTTATGTTGTATTGCATGCCTAGGACTATTGTTTCTGGTCGCGATGTTAAATTATTGAGTTACTTTTGGAAGACTTTATGGGCTAAACATGGCACAAAATTGTTGTTTTCTACTACTCGTCATCCTCAAACGGATGGACAAACTGAAGTTGTAAATAAACTTTGGGAACACTTTTGCATGCAATTCTTAAAAAGAACTTGGATTGACATTTCTACGGACTTTATTTTGGGGTTGCCTAGGATTAAGAAGGGGAGGGATTCTATTGTTGTTGTTGTGGATAGATTCTCTAAGATGGCACATTTTATAGCTTGTCATAAAACCGATGATGCTTCAAACATTGCGGATTTGTTCTTTAGAGAAGTCGTTAGGTTGCATGGCATATCTAGGACTATTGTTTCTGATCGCGATGTTATATTCTTGAGTTACTTTTGGAAGACTTTATGGGCTAAACTTGGCACAAAATTGTTGTTTTCTACTACTTGTCATCCTCAAACGGATGGACAAACTGAAGTTGTCAATAGAACTTTGGAACACTTTTGCGTGCTATTCTTAAAAGAACTTGGATTGACATTTCTATGTACTTTATTTTGGGGTTGCCTAGGATTAAGAAGGGGGGGGATTCTATTTTTGTTGTTGTGGATAGATTCTCTAAGATGACACATTTTATTGCTTGTCATAAAACCGATGATGCTTCAAACATTGCGGATTTGTTCTTTAGAGAAGTCGTTATGTTGCATGACATGCCTAGGACTATTGTTTCTGGTCGCGATGTTAAATTCTTGAGTTACTTTTGGAAGACTTTATGGGCTAAACTTGGCACAAAATTGTTGTTTTCTACTACTTGTCATCCTCAAACAGATAAACAAACTGAAGTTGTCAATAGAACTTTGGGAACACTTTTGCGTGGTATTCTTAAAAGAATTTGGATTGACATTTTCTAGGGACTTTATTTTGGGGTTGCCTAGGACTAAGAAGGGGAGGAATTCTACTTTTGTTGTTGTGGATATATTCTCTAAGATGGCACATTTTATAGCTTGTCATCAAACCTATGATGCTTCAAACATTGCGGATTTGTTCTTTGGAAAAGTCGTTAGGTTGCATGGCATGCCTAGGACTATTGTTTCTGGTCGCGATGTTAAATTCTTGAGTTACTTTTGGAATACTTTATGGGCTAAAATTGGCACAAAATTGTTGTTTTCTACTTCTTGTCATCCTCAAACGGATGGACAAACTGAAGTTGTCAATAGAACTTTGAGAACACTTTTGCGTGTTATTCTTAAAAAGAACTTGGATTGACTTTTCTATGGACTTTATTTTGGGGTTGCCTATGACTAAGAAGGGGAGGGATTCTATTTTTGTTGTTGTGGATAGATTCTCTAAGATGGCACATTTTATAGCTTGTCATAAAACAGATGATGCTTCAAACATTGCGGATTTGTTTTTTAGAGAAGTCGTTAGGTTGCATGGCATGCCTAGGACTATTGTTTCTGATCGCGATGTTATATTCTTGAGTTACTTTTGGAAGACTTTATGGGCTAAACTTGGCACAAAATTGTTGTTTTCTACTACTTGTCATCTTCAAACGGATGGACAAACTGAAGTTGTCAATAGAACTTTGGGAACACTTTTGCGTGCTATTCTTAAAAAGAACTTGGATTGACATTTCTATGTACTTTATTTTGGGGTTGCCTAGGACTAAGAAGGGGAGGGATTTTATTTTTGTTGTTGTGGATATATTCTCTGAGATGGCACATTTATAGCTTGTCATAAAACCGATGATGCTTCAAACATTGCAGATTTGTACTTTAGAGAAGTCGTTAGGTTGCATGGCATGACTAGGAATATTGTTTTTGGTCGCGATGTTAAATTCATGAGTTACTTTTGGAATACTTTATGGGCTAAACATGATACAAAATTGTTGTTTTCTACTACTTGTCATCCTCAAATGCATGGACAAACTGAAGTTGTCAATAGAACTTTGGGAACACTTTTGCGTGCTATTCTTAAAAAGAACTTGGGTTGAAATTTCTATGGACTTTATTTTGGGGTTGCCTAGGACTAAGAAGGGGAGGGATTCTATTTTTTTTGTTGGGGATAGATTCTCTAAGATGGCACATTTTATAGCTTGTCATAAAACCGATGATGATTCAAACATGGCGGATTTGTTTTTTAGAGAAGTCGCTATGTTGCGTGGCATGCCTAGGACTATTGTTTCTTGTCGCAATGTTAAATTCTTGAGTTACTTTTGGAATACTTTATGGGCTAAACTTGGCACAAAATTGTTGTTTTCTACTACTTGTCATCCTCAAACGGATGGACAAACTGAAGTTGTCAATAGAACTTTGGGAACACTTTTGCGTGCTATTCTTAAAAGAACTTGGATTCACATTTCTATGTACTTTATTTTGGGGTTGCCTAGGACTAAGAAGGGGAGGGATTCTATTTTCGTTGTTGTGGATAGATTCTCTAAGATGGCACATTTTATAGCTTGTCATAAAATCGATGATGCTTCAATCATTGCGGATTTGTTCTTTAGAGAAGTCGTTAGGTTGCATGGAATGACTAGGAATATTGTTTCTGGTCGCGATGTTAAATTCTTGAGTTACTTTTGGAATACTTTATGGGCTAAACTTGGCACAAAATTGTTGTTTTCTACTACTTGTCATCCTCAAACGGATGGAAAAACTGAGTTGTCAATAGAACTTTGGGAACACTTTTGCGTGCTATTCTTAAAAAGAACTTGGGTTGAAATTTCTATGGACTTTATTTTGGGGTTGCCTAGGACTAAGAAGGGGAGGGATTCTATTTTTTTTGTTGGGGATAGATTCTCTAAGATGGCACATTTTATAGCTTGTCATAAAACCGATGATGATTCAAACATGGCGGATTTGTTCTTTAGAGAAGTCGCTATGTTGCGTGGCATGCCTAGGACTATTGTTTCTTGTCGCGATGTTAAATTCTTGAGTTACTTTTGGAATACTTTATGGGCTAAACTTGGCACAAAATTGTTGTTTTCTACTACTTGTCATCCTCAAACGGATGGACAAACTGAAGTTGTCAATAGAACTTTGGGAACACTTTTGCGTGCTATTCTTAAAAGAACTTGGATTCACATTTCTATGTACTTTATTTTGGGGTTGCCTAGGACTAAGAAGGGGAGGGATTCTATTTTCGTTGTTGTGGATAGATTCTCTAAGATGGCACATTTTATAGCTTGTCATAAAATCGATGATGCTTCAATCATTGCGGATTTGTTCTTTAGAGAAGTCGTTAGGTTGCATGGAATGACTAGGAATATTGTTTCTGGTCGCGATGTTAAATTCTTGAGTTACTTTTGGAATACTTTATGGGCTAAACTTGGCACAAAATTGTTGTTTTCTACTACTTGTCATCCTCAAACGGATGGAAAAACTGAGTTGTCAATAGAACTTTGGGAACACTTTTGCGTGCTATTCTTAAAAAGAACTTGGGTTGAAATTTCTATGGACTTTATTTTGGGGTTGCCTAGGACTAAGAAGGGGAGGGATTCTATTTTTTTTGTTGGGGATAGATTCTCTAAGATGGCACATTTTATAGCTTGTCATAAAACCGATGATGATTCAAACATGGCGGATTTGTTCTTTAGAGAAGTCGCTATGTTGCGTGGCATGCCTAGGACTATTGTTTCTTGTCGCGATGTTAAATTCTTGAGTTACTTTTGGAATACTTTATGGGCTAAACTTGGCACAAAATTGTTGTTTTCTACTACTTGTCATCCTCAAACGGATGGACAAACTGAAGTTGTCAATAGAACTTTGGGAACACTTTTGCGTGCTATTCTTAAAAGAACTTGGATTCACATTTCTATGTACTTTATTTTGGGGTTGCCTAGGACTAAGAAGGGGAGGGATTCTATTTTCGTTGTTGTGGATAGATTCTCTAAGATGGCACATTTTATAGCTTGTCATAAAATCGATGATGCTTCAATCATTGCGGATTTGTTCTTTAGAGAAGTCGTTAGGTTGCATGGAATGACTAGGAATATTGTTTCTGGTCGCGATGTTAAATTCTTGAGTTACTTTTGGAATACTTTATGGGCTAAACCTTGCACAAAATTGTTGTTTTCTACTACTTGTCATCCTCAAACGGATGGAAAAACTGAGTTGTCAATAGAACTTTGGGAACACTTTTGCGTGCTATTCTTTAAAAGAACTTGGATTGACATTTCTATGGACTTTATTTTGGGGTTGCCTAGGACTAAGAAGGGGAGGGATTCTATTTTTTTTGTTGTGGATAGATTCTCTAAGATGACACATTTTATAGCTTGTCATAAAACAGATGATGCTTCAAACATTGCGGATTTGTTCTTTAGAGAAGTCGTTAAGTTGCATTGCATGCCTAGGACTATTGTTTCTGGTCGCGATGTTAAATTATTGAGTTACTTTTGGAAGACTTTATGGGCTAAACATGGCACAAAATTGTTGTTTTCTACTACTCGTCATCCTCAAACGGATGGACAAACTGAAGTTGTAAATAAACTTTGGGAACACTTTTGCATGCAATTCTTAAAAAGAACTTGGATTGACATTTCTACGGACTTTATTTTGGGGTTGCCTAGGATTAAGAAGGGGAGGGATTCTATTGTTGTTGTTGTGGATAGATTCTCTAAGATGGCACATTTTATAGCTTGTCATAAAATCGATGATGCTTCAAACATTGCGGATTTGTTCTTTAGAGAAGTCGTTAGGTTGCATGGCATATCTAGGACTATTGTTTCTGATCGCGATGTTATATTCTTGAGTTACTTTTGGAAGACTTTATGGGCTAAACTTGGCACAAAATTGTTGTTTTCTACTACTTGTCATCCTCAAACGGATGGACAAACTGAAGTTGTCAATAGAACTTTGGAACACTTTTGCGTGCTATTCTTAAAAAGAACTTGGATTGACATTTCTATGTACTTTATTTTGGGGTTGCCTAGGATTAAGAAGGGGGGGGATTCTATTTTTGTTGTTGTGGATAGATTCTCTAAGATGACACATTTTATTGCTTGTCATAAAACCGATGATGCTTCAAACATTGCGGATTTGTTCTTTAGAGAAGTCGTTAGGTTGCATGACATGCCTAGGACTATTGTTTCTGGTCCCGATGTTAAATTCTTGAGTTACTTTTGGAAGACTTTATGGGCTAAACTTGGCACAAAATTGTTGTTTTCTACTACTTGTCATCCTCAAACAGTTAGACAAACTGAAGTTGTCAATAGAACTTTGGGAACACTTTTGCGTGGTATTCTTAAAAAGAATTTGGATTGACATTTTCTAGGGACTTTATTTTGGGGTTGCCTAGGACTAAGAAGGGGAGGAATTCTAATTTTGTTGTTGTGGATATATTCTCTAAGATGGCACATTTTATAGCTTGTCATAAAACCTATGATGCTTCAAACATTGCGGATTTGTTCTTTGGAAAAGTCGTTAGGTTGCATGGCATGCCTAGGACTATTGTTTCTGGTCGCGATGTTAAATTCTTGAGTTACTTTTGGAATACTTTATGGGCTAAAATTGGCACAAAATTGTTGTTTTCTACTTCTTGTCATCCTCAAACGGATAGACAAACTGAAGTTGTCAATAGAACTTTGAGAACACTTTTGCGTGTTATTCTTAAAAAGAACTTGGATTAACTTTTCTATGGACTTTATTTTGGGGTTGCCTAGGACTAAGAAGGGGAGGGATTCTATTTTTGTTGTTGTGGATAGATTCTGTAAGATGGCACATTTTATAGCTTGTCATAAAACATGTGGGGACCCGGGCTCTAACTCAATTCTTTTGGGATTTAATTGGATCTTTGCT
The DNA here is from genome assembly GCF_022965805.1 of Primulina eburnea. Lineage (NCBI taxonomy): Eukaryota > Viridiplantae > Streptophyta > Magnoliopsida > Lamiales > Gesneriaceae > Primulina > Primulina eburnea. Next base: position 30,429,634 of record NC_133105.1, on the reverse strand, counting down.
CGAAAATGTGGGTCAAAAATTTGCTTTTAATATTAATTCAAATGTATAACTAAAGCATATCATGTCTGTAACTGAAATAAACAACATAATGTACATACATGTCTGTCTAGTACAACCATACACCAGTGTTTAAAAGTTTCGGTACAAGTCTAGTACAAACAAATAGTAGCTGCCACGCCCGAGATCACCACTCTATCAACAATCTCTCATCTTCCTCGTGACCCAGATCCTGCCCCACCTGTTGCCATGCACACATACAGACACGACAACAGCCGGATAACTCCGGTGAGATCATATCCCATGTGGGGACCCGGACGTTAATCCATTCCTTAATCGTCTTTAGGAATATTTAATCATTCATAATAAACAGGGTCTAAAAATTTTTCTTTTTAACTTACACAGCGGAAACATAATGTAATTAAATTCAAATTACATATTAAACATAACATACAATTATTGTATGATCTACAATAATCCGACTAGGTTCAACTATAAGTCAGTGCTGAACCCTAAGTTGCTTCAAAGTCCGGACCTCCACGCTATCTAGTCCAGCCTCGTTCTCTTCTTTACCCTGATCCTAGCCCACCTGTTGCCATGCACACATACAAACAAGACAACAGCCGGATAACTCCGGTGAGATATAAATATCCCAGTATAAATCATGTATACATGCCATCATATAAACAATATAAAAGCATATATCAAACATCATATCATATATCAAAATCATGATATCAATCCATAACCAGAAGAAATCATATTCTATACATGTACCCTAATCCGGTACATAATTCAATATCCAGAATAAATTCTATTCTAAGCATGTACCAATATCAGGAACATACTCAATATCAAGAATAACACCTATTCTAAACATGTACCAAATATCAGGAACCTAATCAATATCAAGAATAATTCCTATTCTAGACATGTACCAAATATCAGGAACATAATCAATATCAAGAATAATTCTATTCTAAACATGTACCAATATCAGGAACATAAATCAGTATTAATCCATACCATTCAATCTAGCTGTCACTCAGGCTAGTGACTCTATGTGTTAGACTAGACTCAAGAATAATTCCTATTCTAGACATGTACCAAATATCAGGAACATAAATCAGTATTAACCAAACATCCAGTGTCCTGACCTAACCGTCAAGGACTGTAGCTCTATCGCTAATATCCTATCCTGAGACGTCGTGCAATGTGCCGTGGCGATACCACCACTATCCGGCATTTCTGTCACAAGATAACTCGTCTAATACCTGTCATCTAATATCAAGAGAACAAGTATATCAATAAACTCAATGCAAATATCAATGCAATAAGGTACAGTATGTGATTTAGGGAAACTCGAGTCAAACCTCCCTCGAGTTGTGCAATCCCAACTCAACATTAATTTATACCTTTATCTTTTCGCTCAGAAGAAGAAGAAGTCCCGACTCTATCTCGGTCCATTCTCAATCTGGAAATGACAATACAAAACAGGCACAATATCAATATCAGTTCTGAACTCAAGACTGTCTCTTTAAATCTGAAACGATATATCGAGAATCATAATATCAATACTCCATTCTCAATTCAACTCTGAATCTGATTAATCTGAATTAACTCAAATCAGCGGCATAACGGCACAATCTCAGTATTCCCGTCAATACCATATCACCAGATATTAGTTACAATCCATAACTCATATCCAATACAATCCGTAATCCAATCACAATTCAGATATGTCTGGTATAAATCAATATACCCTAAAAATTCATAACAATTCCATAATCAGTCCGTTTCTTAGTCTGACTTCGATTCTATAATGTCTCATAAGTCAAGAACAACATATATGAATTCCATTCAATTCTGACAATATCATAATTCTAAATCATGTCAAAACGTAGTAAAACTTACGTCCATTTGTAGCCTACGTTGCCAGGAACTCAATACCGAAGTCGGATTCAAAATCAGACGGACGGATTGAAATATAAAGGCGTAAGGATTTTCTCCTTTCTTCTTCAGACCCTTTTTCCAGATTTTTACCTCTGAAAACCGACTTGCATGCTTTATATATATCCGTGCATGCATAAGGCGAAGTGGCACAATTTCCGCACAACACGCAGCACCGCGAGTGCGGTCGCTGCTGCACCGCGGGTGCGGTCTCGTAAGCACCGCGGGTGCGGTCACCCCACGGCAATCCTATCCATTTTTCATCATCTACACCGCGGGTGCTGTGTCGCAGGGACCGCGGGTGCGGTCTTGGTTCGCACCAAAAATCCCTACTTTCATTTTAAATACTCTTTTCGGTATCCCGATTGGTCCATTCATAATCACATGACATTATAAATCAATCAACGTCAATTACAGTGATTAATTTCCGGGCATTACATTCCTCCCCCCCTAAGATACGATTTCGTCCTCGAAATCACAATCAATAAATTCAGGGAATACAGATAATCATGTCATATCTCAAATCAGATATAAGAAGGAGATATACAAAACTGCAATAAACTCATATCCACGAAATCACTCGTAATAGAATCAACCTCAGAACAATGGCTATACAACATCCGTATATACCAATCACCAGTGCAACAGTTCCATAATAATTTACTATCATCATCTGTTACCAAATCTGTTAATCCCAGTCAAAGATATATTCAATCTTCGGTTTCAAATATCAACAGTCATCGTCCGACGTTGGCTTATTAGTCTATGAATTCTGAGCTATCCTCATTTATTCTGAATCAGTTTCACTTTTCTTATCAGATTTCTGATCTTAACAAATCTGCCCTCAAGCATTACTGCAATATCATTCCCATACGAAGGAAAATAGCAGTTCTCATGGTACAATACCTCGACTAAAGCTATTTCGATACTCATCTGATAGCTATTATTGTAAAATAATTCACAAGTGACAATGAATCATGTCAATTAGTGCTAAATTCCAGCACTACAGTTCCTGGATATCCTCCAGTGTTTAGATAGTTCGCTCCGACTATCTTTCAATCTATAAATCATAGATGATAAATCATGATATATACTCAGCCAAAAGTACAAAATCAAACGAAAATCACAGTCTGATAAAATCAATCCTGGCATTTAATACAATCTAACCCCTTTTCTGACATACTTCTTAGTCGTCGGGTCATATTTGTACGTCATCCTGTACAATATAACATGTACAGATTTGAACAATCGTTCAATCATAATCACATCACAACCCCATCTAAGAAAGATTTCAGTAGTGTCATCACACAGTCTATAGAAATGTACTCCCATTTCTATTTAGAAATCAATAATCAAGATAATCAATCTACAAATTCTATCTTTCTGTCTTCATCTGGCAGCGATTTAGACATTTCCATACAATGTCTGACATAACTGATTTTATCTGTTTATATCACAACTGTCTATTAGAATTATCACACATTTCCTGTTACCAGAATAGTATCAAATCTACTATTGTGTGCATCTGACAATACCTGTCAATTTCCAATTCGAATATCTAACATAAACAAATCAGCTAATCATATAAAATAAAATATTACCTACCTGGTAATCGGCTCTGACACGCTGTTCTAACTATCAAATCAAGTTCTGAACAGTCTGATCAAACTTCTGAACTGTTTATCATCTCAACGGTTCATAACAATCGATATCAAACACATATTCAGAGTGATAATAATATCGGATCAGATTCAGAATATCAGTACGCAATGCTGATCTAATGACTGCATAAGACACAATCTCTGACATTTCTGACATCTCTGAAATGCTGCCATATTCAATGTCGTTCTCAGTCATTGATCACTATCTCAGCAGTACTATAATCAGTCAGTATACCATCTTCAGATATCACCGACTTTGAATACAGTCTGTTACAATCGAGATTCATATCCGAACAATTCTGTATACAACAATCTCAGTCCCAAAATAGTCAATTCAATCATACGCTGCGAATATATCAAAATGTCATAGATAAAACGAGCATAATGTCTTCAGAATATTGCTGAACACAGGATTTATCAATCCATCATTGGAACTAAATTACTTTCCAGAGAAACATATATTCAAATGTAACTCTAACTCTTAGACAATAATTCTTTCAACTGATATCTCAATTCTTTCAGTTCAATCAGTATCAGTCTATAAGAAATTCTAAAATGAAACCAATACCTGGAATCAAATCAGGGCTGAAATCACTCTTCCGGATACAAGACAACCTGAAATCTCATCTGAAAGACTGTAGCAAACTTCCTGCTATTAGTAAATCAATCCCTGATAAGCTCCACTTCAGTCCTCAACTGAATACATAAGGGATTATTCCATTCCTTTCGATAATCATCGAATCATAAACAATACAGATATCAAGGAATTCAAAATCTAAATCCCTTATTGTATATCATTCATTCATTGGCCATTTCAGGTCCGATTCTTACCATCTCCTGGCAAGACTTTATAATAAATCTGTACTTGTTCGATATATCAATATCAATCATGCAGTCATCATCAGACACTACAAGTACAAGCTAGTCTAATTCAATCTCATTCTCAACATACTGCAGTATATCATATCCCACAGAATATCACTGATATCAAATTCTTTCTCCAAAAGGTAAAGAAGCAATACTACAGTAGATACACAACCAACAGGTAAAGCATATATCAGTGCCACCCAATCAAGGATAATCACACCGATTGCATTAGTATATATCAATACATATGCACCATAATCATAAAGGAACAATACCTGCCACTATATCATCAAGTGTGTCCTGGGTCTGTTCCTTGATCACCATATCCAGATGATCCAGCTCCCTGAAATCCTCGGGAACCTCTCAGTTCTAGTACTCCTTTGGGTGTAATCCACCAACTTCTGACAGCTTCTCGTAACTGAGGGAATACAAGTTTAATTCTCTGTTCATCGGTACAATTAAGTAAATCGAACAGTATTTCTATGTCATCAAACCAGTTCTCATACTCTTCAGACGTCCCGATACCACTCAGAATCGGCGGCTGAAATAATTGAAACTCTTTCAATTTTAATTCCATCGGAGTCTCTGATACATCTATCTGATCAGACGAAGTACTACCCCTTTCTGAAAATCTTCTACGAGGTATATCTGATGATCACAGGAATCAGTAATCACAAGAGATAATCAATCCCAAATATCAGGATCCTAATCAATATCAAGAATAATTCCTATTCTAGACATGTACCAAATATCAGGAACATAATCAATATCAAGAATAATTCTATTCTAAACATGTACCAATATCAGGAACATAAATCAGTATTAATCCATACCATTCAATCTAGCTGTCACTCAGGCTAGTGACTCTATGTGTTAGACTAGACTCAATCCTAGTCTAGGGATCCCTGTTTCCAGATGTGGTATTCCTATATCGAATTCCGTAAAGGATGGAACCATAATCTCTATTACTCGATATAACCAGTGCCCTGGTATTCCTATATCGAATTCCGTAATAGAAGAATTCCAATACCCTTTACTCGATATAACCAAATACGGTGTTCCTATATCGAATTCCGTAATAGATTCCATTACTCGATATAACCAAACATCCAGTGTCCTGACCTAACCGTCAAGGACTGTAGCTCTATCGCTAATATCCTATCCTGAGACGTCGTGCAATGTGCCGTGGCGATACCACCACTATCCGGCACTTCTGTCACAAGATAACTAGTCTAATACCTGTCATCTAATATCAAGAGAACAAGTATATCAATCAACTCAATGCAAATATCAATGCAATAAGGTACAGTATGTGATTTAGGGAAACTCGAGTCAAACCTCCCTCGAGTTGTGCAATCCCAACTCAACATTAATTTATACCTTTATCTTCTCGCTCAGAAGAAGAAGAAGTCCCGACTCTATCTCGGTCCATTCTCAATCTAGAAATGACAATATAAAACAGGAACAATATCAATATCAGTTCTGAACTCAAGACTGTCTCTTTAAATCTGAAACGATATATCGAGAATCATAATATCAATATTCCATTCTCAATTCAACTCTGAATCTGATTAATCTGAATTAACTCAAATCAGCGGCATAACGGCACAATCTCAGTATTCCCGTCAATACCATATCACCAGATATTAGTTACAATCCATAACTCATATCCAATACAATCCGTAATCCAATCACAATTCAGATATGTCTGGTATAAATCAATATACCCTAAAAATTCATAACAATTCCATAATCAGTCCGTTTCTTAGTCTGACTTCGATTCTATAATGTCTCATATGTCAAGAACAACATATATGAATTCCATTCAATTCTGACAATATCATAATTCTAAATCATGTCAAAACGTAGTAAAACTTACGTCCAGTTGTAGCCTACGTTGCCAGGAACTCAATACCGAAGTCGGATTCAAAATCAGACGGACGGATTGAAATATAAAGGCGTAAGGATTTTCTCCTTTCTTCTTCAGACCCTTCTTTCAGATTTTTACCTCTGAAAACCGACTTGCTTTATATATATCCGTGCATGCATAAGGCAAAGTGGCACAATTTCCGCACAACACGCAGCACCGTGGGTGCGGTCGCTGCTGCACCGCGGGTGCGGTCCTGCACCGCGTGTGCGGTCTCGTAAGCACCACGGGTGCGGTCACCCCACGGCAATCCTATCCATTTTTCATCATCTACACCGCGGGTGCTGTGTCGTAGGGACCGCGGGTGCGGTCTTGGTTCGCACCAAAAATCCCTACTTTCATTTTAAATACTCTTTTCGGTATCCCGATTGGTCCATTCATAATCACATGACATTATAAATCAATCAACGTCAATTACAGTGATTAATTTCCGGGCATTACATCCCAGTATAAAACATGGATGCATGCAATGTCATAAATCATGTACAAAAGCATAGCATATATCAATTAACATGAATGATAATCTAAGACATGTAAAAGAATACCAATCTGTATTCAACATTTAAATCTTGACTCGACTCATTTCTAATCTAGGGATCCCGGTGTGAATAAGAAGGTCTGTCACCTACTCAACCAATCGGGGCGACGGTACGTCTTATTCCTAGACTTCGGTCAGCTCTGTATCGAGGGCCTACACATAGAGCAAATCTACTCCTATGCGTCGATACACCGAAACGTCTAGTTTTGGCCAGTCTGCCAATATCTCCTATCTCAGGACTCGACTATAAATCAATAAACAAAGCATTACATAATGAAATGTAATAACAATCTAGTATGTGATTTAGGGAAACTCGTATCAAATCTGAATCGAGTTGTGCAATCCCGTGACCACATGAATTATACCTTTCGTCGCACAATTTCTGTCGAGATCTTGAAATCGGAATGTCGAGTCTGACAATAATAACTATCCTTTGCTAGTTCTTGTTGCAAGGATCACAAATCCGGGCTCGGAATTAAAATCAGATGAACAAATCTTGCACAATCTCAAATCTAAAATGAAAAAGCTTGAAATAACAAGGCTTGCTCTCAGTTCTGTTTGTCTGAATGAAGGAAAGTGAAGACAACACATTATATATATTGCATGTAATCTCATACGTGTCTTCTTTAAAATTTTACACATTTCATGCGACGCTCGGGCGGTAAGAATGTACCGCTCGGGCACGACAGTCTCTGTCCAACACTTTTCGAATGACACTTGGGCGCTCGAGCGGTCAAAATGTACCGCTCGGGTGCGGAAGGTTCTGTCCAAAGCATAACATTGTTGAACAATGGCGCTCGGGCGGGACTTTTCTACCGCTCGGGCGCCACTGAATCTGTTCCAACATTATACCCTTCACATTTTTAACATTTCCGGGCATTGCGTTTCTCCCCCTCTTAGATATAAGTTCGTCCTCGAACTTGCAAGCATCAACTCAGGGCGTATATAAACAGCAGTGTAAACAAAAGCTGAATAAATACTTACATCATGTGAATAACTCAGGATATCTCTGTCTCATATCAGACTCTGTCTCCCAAGTTGCTTCCTCGATGCCATGCCGACTCCATTGAACCTTCACAAGCGAAATGGTCTTGGTTCTAAGTTGTTTCTCTTTCCGATCAAGGATCTGTATCGGTCTTTCAACATAGCTCAGAGTCTGATCTAGTTCGGCTTCGTCAGGCTGAATGACATGAGAACTATCTGGCATATATCTACGCAACATCGAGACATGAAATACATCATGAATACCAGATAATGAAGGAGGAAGAGCAAGTCTGTAAGCTCGATCGCCAATCTTCTCAAGGATTTCATACGGACCGACGTATCTAGGAGACAACTTTCCTCGCTTGCCAAATCTGACAACGCCTCTGAAAGGTGAAATCTTTAAAAATACGCTGTCTCCCTGCTCAAATACCAACGGTCGGCGTCTGACATTGGCGTACTTCGCTTGCCTATCCTGCGCTGTCTTCATTCGCTTTTGAATGATCTTCACTTTCTCGGTCATCTCACGAATCATATCAGGCCCCAACTCTGGTAACTCAAAGATATCATCCCAGTACAACGAAGATCTGCACTTCTTTCCGTATAAAGCTTCAAACGGTTCCATCTCAATGCTAGTCTGATAGCTGTTGTTGTATGAAAACTCACACAACGGCAATGAATCTTGCCAACTAGTACCAAAATCTAGTACTACAGCTCTCAGCATGTCCTCTAAAGTCTGGATAGTACGCTCTGACTGTCCGTCTGTCTGAGGATGATAAGCAGTGCTCAGGTGTAAATTCGTACCTAGAGCATGCTGCAGGCTGTGCCAAAAGTGAGAAGTGAATCGTGGATCACGATCTGATACGATCGACTTTGGCACACCGTGCAATCTGACGACCTCTCTTACATATAACTCTGCCATCTGATCATGTCGATATGTCATTCTGTACGGGATGAAACAGGCAGATTTGGTCAGTCTGTCAATGACAACCCAAATCGAATCACAGCCTTCGAAGATCGAGGTAGCCTCGTCACGAAATCCATGGAAATGTGATCTACATTTCCATTCAGGAATAGACAAACTCTGAAGTAAACCCCAGGCTTCTTTCTTTCTGCCTTCACCTGCTGGCAATTCAGACATCTAGACACAAATTCTGCAATATCTGTCTTCATCTGTTTCCACCAGAATTGTGTCTTCAAGTCATTGTACATCTTCCTGCCACCAGGATGAATGCTAAACCGACTACAGTGTGCCTCTTACATGATCTGTCGTCTCAAATCTGAAACATCTGTCACTACTAAGCGGTTATTCAAATACAGAACAGAATCTCTAACCTGATACTCTGATATATGACCAGTTCTGACCATATCAATCGATTTCTGAACGCTCGGATCGATTCTCTGCGCTTCTTTGATCCTCAAAATCAGATCTGGCTCAATCTGAATCACAGCAAGTCGCAACGGTCTACTATCTATATCAAATGTCAACCCAGACAAGCAACAATCCTCTACTAAATTCGATACACCTACTGTCGATAAGGAAAGAGCACATACCTTTCGACTCAATGCGTTTGCCGCTGCATTCGACTTCCCTGGATAGTACTTGATCTCGCAATCAAAATCTTTCAGCAGATCAAGCCATCGTCGCTGCCTCATGTTCAACTCTGACTGAGAAAAGAGGTACTTCAGGCTCTTATGATCGGAATAGATCTCAAATTTCTCGCCATACAGATAATGACGCCAGATCTTAAGTGCAAATACAATCGCCGCCAATTCAAGATCATGAATCGGATAACGGGTCTCGTGCGGCTTCAGCTGTCTAGAAGCGTACGCTATCACGTGCCCTCGCTGCATAAGAACACACCCTAACCCTCTGTGAGATGCGTCACAATATACAACAAACTCATCTGTACCTGAAGGAATCGTCAAGACAGGTGCACTAGTCAGCCTCTTTTTCAACTCTACAAAACTGGCTTCACAATCTTCGGACCACACAAATGGCATGTTCTTCTGTGTCAACTGGGTGATAGGCTTCGCTATACTGGAGAAATCTCTGATAAAACGACGATAATACCCGGCTAGACCCATGAAACTGCGTATCTCCTGCACAGAATTCGGTCTCGGCCAACTGATCACAGCCTCAACTTTACTCGGATCTACCGCAATACCCTCTCCAGATATAATATGCCCCAAGAAGACAACCTGTCTCAGCCAAAATTCGCACTTGGACAGTTTAGCATACAACTGCTCTTTTCTCAAAGTCTTCAATACAATTCTCAGATGATCTGCATGCTCAGTCAAACTCTTTGAATATACCAAAATATCATCAATGAACACAATCACAAAATCATCTAAATATCTCTGAAAAATACGGTTCATCAAACTCATAAAAACCGCTGGTGCATTCGTTAAACCAAAAGGCATAACGATAAACTCGTAGTGCCCATACCTGGTTCGGAATGCAGTCTTCGGTATATCGACATCTCTAACTCTGAGCTGATGATACCCGGATCTCAAATCAATCTTCGAATAAATAGATGAGCCCTGTAACTGGTCAAATAAGTCGTCGATGCGCGGCAAACGATACTTGTTCTTCACTGTTGCCTTGTTCAACTGTCTGTAATCAATACACAATCACATCGAACCATCTTTCTTTCGAACGAAAAGCACCGGAGCACCCCAAGGAGACACGTTCGGTCTAATGTATCCCTTGGACAAATGATCTTCCAACTGTGCTTTCAGTTCTTTCAGTTCTATCGGTGCCATCCTATACGGAGCTCTCGAAATAGGAACAGAACCGGGCAAAAGATCTATGCTGAAATCAACCTCTCGAGCTGGAGGTAACCCTGAAATCTCATCAGGAAAAACATCTGCAAACTCGCAAACCACTGGCAGATCTGCCAATGCTGGGCTCGACTTCAGTAGGTCTACTGAATATACGTGAAAGCCCTTTGCTCCTCTCTGAAGCAATCTACTCATAGTCAGAGCAGATACTAAGGGAATCCGAGATCTGGAACCCTTGCCGTAGAATTTCAACTCATCTGTCATTTCGGGTCTGAATCTGACAATCTTGTGGAAACAATCTACAGTGGCCCTGTACTTGGTCAACATGTCTATACCAACTATACAATCAAAATCAGCTAACCCAAGTACGACACAATCAAGATCAATCTCATGCCCCTCAAACTGAAGCATACAGTGTCTAACAGTAGTCACAGATATCAAACCACTTCCCAACGGAGAAGCTATAGACACTACTGTAGACATCGACTCAACAGGCAATGAATGTCTCAATGCAAAATGTTCAGATATAAATGTATGTGATGCACCTGTGTCTATCAACACATATGCAGGATAACCGCAAAGAAAACAGTTACCTGCAATGACGTCATCTGGCGCCTCCTGCGCCTGTTCCTCTATCAGGGCAAAAACACGTGCCTGCTGTCTGGGAGGCTGACTCACCGTCTGACTACCTCCTGGTCTCTGCTGGGTCTGTGTGGAGGGTGGCTGGAAGGAGTGTACAGAGGATGCCTGTCTCTCCATCTGTGGCACTGGTGCTGATGACCCTGCACTCTGGAATCGTGGTGCACCTCTCTGGGGACAAACTCTAGCGAAGTGTCCCTGTTGCCTACAGATGTTGCAGCGTCCCATAACTCCTTGACACTGCTCCGTCGCATGTCGTCCTCCACACGAGCTACAATATACGCCACTGTAATCTGAACCCTGACCTCTCTGTCGAGATCCACTCGAACTCGATGAACTACTCCCGGACTTCTTAAACTGGTTACCCTTAGCTTTCAAAAATTCCTTCTTGCCACTACCACTAGATCCACTATCGAAACGAGGAGGAGGTGGTGGAAACTGTACGGTAGTAGGCTGTGGCGGTCTCTGCCCCTGAACACCGTAGGAAGCCCCTCGCTGCCTGATCAAGCCAGCCTCTGCTCCCTTCGCTCGGTTCAATGCCTCTGAAAAAGTACTAGGCCGGCCCGTGTTCACCAAGGTAAAGACATCGGGGTTCAGCCCGTTGATGAACTGATCGGCCACTGCCTCGTCGTTCCCGGCCACATGCGGTGCAAATCGTAACAATGCAGAAATTTAGCCACATACTCCTCGATGTTCCACTGTCCCTGCTTCAAATTCGCAAATTCAGCTCCTTTATCTTTTCGGTAGGAAACGGGGAAGAAGCGCTGATAGAACTCATCTTTAAAGACTTTCCATGTGATATCAATGCCTCGGTGCTCCAAGGCTCTCTTCGTAGTCAACCACCAGCTCTTGGCAACCTCTTGTGTAATGCTTGAGATTTAATTATTATAATCAGACGTTAATTAATTGATGTGATTGAGGTTATAAGAACTCAAATGACGAGGCCGGGCGTTGGTGCAAGAAAAATAAGATTGTTGTACAGAACTCATGGCACCCGAGCGGTAGAAAGAGACCGCCCGAGCGCCAATGCACCATGGATGTGGATTTTGGACAGCAAGTCTGGCGCCCGAGCGGTAGAAACGTTCCATAAGAACATCACTCGGACAGAACGTGTGGCGCCCGAGCGGTAGAATATTACCGCCCGAGCGCCAGTGTGTGATAAGAAAGATTTCGGGCAGAAACTGCCGCGCTCGAGCGGTAGTTTCATACCGCCCGAGCGCGAATCATGCAGAATGAAATTGTGCCACGTTTCTGGATGCATGCAAGTTGAAGTGTATATGTATATATATATATATACACGAATCTTCCTGGAGAAAATCAGAAAATGAAACGAGGAGGAAGCTTTATATCCTTACGCCTTTTTATTTCAATCCGTCCGTCAGATTTTGAATCTGAGTACAGTACCGAGTTCCTAGCAACGTAGGCTACAACTGGACGTAAGTTTTGCTACGTTTTGATATACTTTGAAATTATGCTGTTGTCAGAAGTGAATAGAATTCATATATGATGTTCTTGTCATGTTAGACATCATAGAATCGAAGTCAGATTAAAGAACGGACTGTTTATGTAATTGTTATGATTTTTGGAAGGGATTTGACTGAAAATTCATATCAGATATGTATTGTTATTGAGATTATGACAGATATCGATATTGATTATGAGTTCTAATATTATATCTGTGATGTTTGGAGTGACGAGATTATCGAGACAGTATTGTTATGCCGTCGAAACATCAGTTGATTGAAATTGATCAGAGTCGGTATTGATTTAGATTGTATTGATATACCGTATGTCGATTGACATTGATCAGATTGTATTGTGATTTGATATTGATCAGAACAGGTATTGAACTGAGTTGTTTATTGATATTATACCTGTTCGATATTGTTATTACCAGATTGGGAATGGACCGAGATAGAGTCGGGACCTTTTCTTCTTCTTTTAAGCGAGAAGATAAAGGTATAAATTAATGTTGAGTTGGGATTGCACAACTCGAGTGAGGTTTGACTCGAGTTTCCCTAAATCACATACTTTACCTTATTGCATTGATATTTGCATTAAGTGGATTGATATACTTGTTCTCTTGATATTAGATGACAGGTATTAGACGAGCTATCTTGTGACAGAAGTGCCGGATAGTGGTTGTATCGCCACGGTACATTGCACGATGTCTCTAGATAGGATATTAGCGGTAGAGCTACAGTCCATGACGGATATGTCAGGACACTGGATGTTTGGTTATATCGAGTAATAGGAAATGGGAATTCGTCTATTACGGAATTCGATATAGGAATACCAGGATATTGGTTATATGGAGTAATAGAAATACGGTTCCTTCTATTACGGAATTCGATATAGGAATACCACATTTGGAAACCGGGATCCCTAGACTAGGATTGAGTCTAGTCTAAATCGTAGAGTCACGAGTTTGAGTGACAGCTAGATTGAATGGTATTGATTAATACTGATTTATGTTCCTGATATTGGTACATGTCTAGAATAGGAATTATTCTTGATATGGATTATGTTCCTGGTATTGGTACATGTTTAGAATAGAAGTTATTCTTGATATTAATTAAGTTCTTGATATTGGCACATGTTTAGAATAGGAGTTATTCTTGATATTGAGTATGTTCCTGATTAAGGTACATAGTTAGAACTTGATTTAGTATTGTATGGATTCATGTTCTGATTTGATACATGTTAGAATTATCCATTATATGCTTTTATATTGTTTATATGATTGCATGTATACATGATTTATACTGAGAATGTATTTCTCACCGGAGTTATCCGGCTGTTGTCTTGTTTGTATGTGTGCATGGCAACAGGTGGGCTAGGATCAGGGTCAAGAAGAGAACGAGGCTGGACTAGATAGCGTGGAGATCCGGGCTTTGAAGCAATTTAGGATTCAGCACTGAGATGTAGTTGAACCTAGTTAGATTATTGTAGATCATACAATAGTTGTATGTGATATTTAATATGTAATTTGATTTTAATTACATTATGTTTCCGCTGTGTCATTTAGAAAAAAAAAATTTTAGACCCTGTTTTATAATTGATTTAATATTCCTAAAGATGATTAAGGAATGGATTAGCGTCCGGGTCCCCACATCTTGCATCTGATGCCCTATCATTTTCACACGTTGCTCATCAGTATATGCCAAAGACTCAAACAACATCTCGATATCATCGAGCCAGCTCTCGCACTCTACTGCATTCTCTGTGCCCTTCAAGGTAGGCGGATGGAAAGACTGAAATCTCTTTAATAAGGTCTCCATCGGTGTAGCGGTGACATCCATCTGTGCACTTGATGTGCTACCCTGCTCTGGCTGTGGTATACGTCTAGGCGGCATAGATCTGATTATCAAACTGATTAGTGCACAATCAATATCATCTGTCTCAGCCCTCCTCTGATCATAGACTCTGATCGAGAATCGGTTCTGATTCAGGCTTGAAATGCTGTAAATCAATTCAGATAATACAACACAACATATAATAGGGAAAGAAATAATCATGCTAGCATCTCAAAAGCAAGTAAGATGACTCGATCTACCCCGCTCATTCTATTCTATCTCAGTCTACAGAACCTACTGCTCTGATACCACCTGTTGTGGGGACCCGGGCTCTAACTCAATTCTTTTGGGATTTAATTGGATCTTTGCTCGAAAATGTGGGTCAAAAATTTGCTTTTAATATTAATTCAAATGTATAACTAAAGCATATCATGTCTGTAACTGAAATAAACAACATAATGTACATACATGTCTGTCTAGTACAACCATACACCAGTGTTTAAAAGTTTCGGTACAAGTCTAGTACAAACAAATAGTAGCTGCAACGCCCGAGATCACCACTCTATCAACAATCTCTCATCTTCCTCGTGACCCAGATCCTGCCCCACCGGTTGCCATGCACACATACAGACACGACAACAGCCGGATAACTCCGGTGAGAACATATCCCAGTATAAAACATGGATGCATGCAATGTCATAAATCATGTACAAAAGCATAGCATATATCAATTAACATGAATGATAATCTAAGACATGTAAAAGAATACCAATCTGTATTCAACATTTAAATCTTGACTCGACTCATTTCTAATCTAGGGATCCCGGTGTGAATAAGACGGTCTGTCACCTACTCAACCAATCGGGGCGACGGTACGTCTTATTCCTAGACTTCGGTCAGCTCTGTATCGAGGGTCTACACATAGAGCAAATCTACTCCTATGCGTCGATACACCGAAACGTCTAGTTTTGGCCAGTCTGCCAATATCTCCTATCTCAGGACTCGACTATAAATCAATAAACAAAGCATTACATAATGAAATGTAATAACAATCTAGTATGTGATTTAGGGAAACTCGTATCAAATCTGAATCGAGTTGTGCAATCCCGTGACCACATGAATTATACCTTTCGTCGCACAAAGTCTGTCGAGATCTTGAAATCGGAATGTCGAGTCTGACAATAATAACTATCCTTTGCTAGTTCTTGTTGCAAGGATCACAAATCCGGGCTCGGAATTAAAATCAGATGAACAAATCTTGCACAATCTCAAATCTAAAATGAAAAAACTTGAAGGAACAAGGCTTGCTCTCGGTTCTTGTTGTCTGAATGAAGGAAAGTGAAGACAACACATTATATATATTGCATGTAATCTCATAATCCCGTGACCACATGAATTATACCTTTCGTCGCACAATGTCTGTCGAGATCTTGAAATCGGAATGTCGAGTCTGACAATAATAACTATCCTTTGCTAGTTCTTGTTGCAAGGATCACAAATCCGGGCTCGGAATTAAAATCAGATGAACAAATCTTGCACAATCTCAAATCTAAAATGAAAAAGCTTGAAGGAACAAGGCTTGCTCTCGGTTCTTTTTGTCTGAATGAAGGAAAGTGAAGACAACACATTATATATATTGCATGTAATCTCATACGTGTCTTCTTTAAAATTTTACACATTTCAGGCGGCGCTCGGGCGGTAAGAATGTACCGCTCGGGCGCGACAGTCTCTGTCCAACACTTTTCGAATGACACTTTGGCGCTCGAGCGGTAAAAATGTACCGCTCGGGCGCGGAAGGTTCTGTCCAAAGCATAACATTGTTGAACAATGGCGCTCGGGCGGGACTTTTCTACCGCTCGGGCGCCACTGAATCTGTTCCAACATTGTACCCTTCACATTTTTAACATTTCCGGGCATTACAAAACAGATGATGCTTCAAACATTGCGTGCTATTCTTAAAAAGAACTTGGATTGACATTTCTATGTACTTTATTTTGGGGTTGCCTAGGACTAAGAAGGGGATGGATTTTATTTTCGTTGTTGTGGATAGATTCTTTGAGATGGCACATTTATAGCTTGTCATAAAACCGATGATGCTTCAAACATTGCAGATTTGTTCTTTAGAGAAGTCGTTAGGTTGCATGGCATGACTAGGAATATTGTTTTTGGTCGCGATGTTAAGTTCATGAGTTACTTTTGGAATACTTTATGGGCTAAACATGGTACAAAATTGTTGTTTTCTACTACTTGTCATCCTCAAATAGATGGACAAACTGAAGTTGTCAATAGAACTTTGGGAAAACTTTTGCGTGCTATTCTTAAAAAGAACTTGGGTTGACATTTCTATGGACTTTATTTTGGGGTTGCCTAGGAATAAGAAGGGGAGGGATTCTATTTTTTTTGTTGGGGATAGATTCTCTAAGATGGCACATTTTATAGCTTGTCATAAAACCGATGATGATTCAAACATGGCGGATTTGTTCTTTAGAGAAGTCGTTATGTTGCATGGCATGCCTAGGACTATTGTTTCTTGTCGCGATGTTAAATTCTTGAGTTACTTTTGGAATACTTTATGGGCTAAAATTGGCACAAAATTGTTGTTTTCTACTACTTGTCATCCTCAAACGGATGGACAAACTGAAGTTGTCAATAGAACTTTGGGAACACTTTTGCGTGCTATTCTTAAAAGAACTTGGATTCACATTTCTATGTACTTTATTTTGGGGTTGCCTAGGACTAAGAAGGGGAGGGATTCTATTTTCGTTGTTGTGGATAGATTCTCTAAGATGGCACATTTTATAGCTTGTCATAAAACCGATGATGCTTCAATCATTGCGGATTTGTTCTTTAGAGAAGTCGTTAGGTTGCATGGAATGACTAGGAATATTGTTTCTGGTCGCGATGTTAAATTCTTGAGTTACTTTTAGAATACTTTATGGGCTAAACTTGGCACAAAATTGTTGTTTTCTACTACTTGTCATCCTCAAACGGATTGAAAAACTGAGTTGTCAATAGAACTTTGGGAACACTTTGCGTGCTATTCTTTAAAAGAACTTGGATTGACATTTCTATGGACTTTATTTTGGGGTTGCCTAGGACTAAGAAGGGGAGGGATTCTATTTTTGTTGTTGTGCTTAGATTTTCTAAGATGACACATTTTATAGCTTGTCATAAAACAGATGATGCTTCAAACATTGCGGATTTGTTCTTTAGAGAAGTCGTTAAGTTGCATTGCATGCCTAGGACTATTGTTTCTGGTCGCGATGTTAAATTCTTGAGTTACTTTTGGAAGACTTTATGGGCTAAACTTGGCACAAAATTGTTGTTTTCTACTACTCGTCATCATCAAACGGATGGACAAACTGAAGTTGTCAATAGAACTTTGGGAACACTTTTGCATGCAATTCTTAAAAAGAACTTGGATTGACATTTCTACGGACTTTATTTTGGGGTTGCCTAGGATTAAGAAGGGGAGGGATTCTATTGTTGTTGTTGTGGATAGATTCTCTAAGATGGCACATTTTATAGCTTGTCATAAAACCGATGATGCTTCAAACATTGCGGATTTGTTCTTTAGAGAAGTCGTTAGGTTGCATGGCATATCTAGGACTATTGTTTCTGATCGCGATGTTATATTCTTGAGTTACTTTTGGAAGACTTTATGGGCTAAACTTGGCACAAAATTGTTGTTTTCTACTACTTGTCATCTTCAAACGGATGGACAAACTGAAGTTGTCAATAGAACTTTGGGAACACTTTTGCGTGCTATTCTTAAAAAGAACTTCGATTGACATTTCTATGGACTTTATTTTGGGGTTGCCTAGGACTAAGATGGGGAGGGATTCTATTTTCGCTGTTGTGGATAGATTCTCTAAGATGGCACATTTATAGCATGTCATAAAACCGATGATGCTTCAAATATCTTGGTATATTCGAAGAGTCTGACTGAACATGCAGATCATCTGAGAATTGTACTGAAGACTTTGAGAAAAGAGCAGTTGTATGCCAAACTGTCCAAGTGTGAATTCTGGTTGCGACAGGTTGTCTTCTTGGGGCATATTATATCTGGAGAGGGTATTGCGGTAGATCCGAGCAAAGTGGAGGCTGTGGTCAGTTGGCCGAGACCGACTTCAGTGCCTGAGATACGCAGTTTCATGGGTCTAGCCGGGTATTATCGACGTTTTATTCGAGATTTCTCCAGTATAGCGAAGCCTATCACCCAGTTGACACAGAAAAACATGCCATTTGTGTGGTCCGAAGATTGTGAAGCCAGTTTTGTAGAGTTGAAAAAGAGGCTGACTAGTGCACCTGTCTTGACGATTCCTTCAGGTACAGGTGAGTTTGTTGTATACTGTGACGCATCTCACAGAGGGTTAGGGTGTGTTCTTATGCAGCGAGGGCACGTGATAGCATACGCCTCTAGACAACTGAAGCCGCACAAGACTCGTTATCCGATTCATGATCTTGAATTGGCGGCGATTGTATTTGCACTCAAGATCTGGCGTCATTATCTGTATGGCGAGAAATTTGAGATCTATTCCGATCATAAGAGCTTGAAGTATCTCTTTTCTCAGTCAGAGTTGAACATGAGGCAGCGACGATGGCTTGATCTGCTGAAAGATTTCGATTGCGAGATCAAGTACTATCCAGGGAAGTCGAATGCAGCGGCAGAAGCCTTGAGTCGAAAGGTATGTGCTCTTTCCTTGTCGACTGTAGGTGTATCGAATTTAGTAGAGGACTGTTGCTTGTCTGGATTGACATTTGATACAGATAGTAGACCGTTGCGACTTACGGCGATTCAGATTGAGCCAGATCTGATTTTGAGGATCAAAGAGGCGCAGAAAACTGATCCGAGCCTTCAGAGATCGATTGATATGGTCAGAGCTGGTCATAAATCAGAGTATCAGGTTAGAGATTTTGTTCTGTATGTGAATAACCGCTTAGTAGTGCCAGAGATTTCAGATTTGAGACGACGGATCATGTCAGAGGCACACTGTAGTTGGTTCAGCATTCATCCTGGAGGCAAGAAAATGTACAATGATTTGAAGACACAATTCTGGTGGAAGCAGATGAAGACAGATATTGCAGAATTTGTGTCTAGATGTTTGAATTGCCAGCAGGTGAAGGCAGAAAGAAAGAAGCCCGGAGGTTTACTTCAGAGTTTGTCTGTTCCTGAATGGAAATGGGACCACATTTCCATGGACTTCGTGACGAAGTTACCTCGATCTTCGCGGGGCTGTGACGCGATTTGGGTTGTGATAGACACACTGACCAAATCAGCGTGCTTTATTCCGTACAGAATGACCTATCGACACGATCAGATGGCAGAGTTGTATGTCAGAGAGGTCGTCAGATTACACGGTGTGCCGAAGTCGATCGTATCAGATCGGGATCCACGATTCACTTCTCACTTTTGGCACAGCCTGCAGCAGGCTTTGGGTACGACTTTACACCTGAGCACTGCTTATCATCCTCAGACGGACGGACAGTCAGAGCGGACTATCCAGACTTTAGAGGACATGCTGAGAGCTGTAGTACTAGACTTTGGTACTAGTTGGCAAGATTCATTGCCGTTGTGTGAGTTTTCATACAACAACAGCTATCAGACTAGCATTGAAATGGCACCGTTCGAAGCTTTATACGGAAAGAAGTGCAGATCTCCGTTGTACTGGGATGATATCTCTGAGGTACCAGAGTTAGGGCCTGATATGATTCGTGAGATGACCGAAAAAGTGAAGATCATTCAGAAACGAATGAAGACAGCACAAGATAGGCAAGCGAAATACGCCAATGTCAGACGCAGACCGTTGGTATTTGAGCAGGGAGACAGAGTATTTTTGAAGATTTCACCTTTCAGAGGCGTTGTCAGATTTGGCAAGCGAGGAAAGTTGTCTCCTAGATACGTCGGTCCGTATGAGATTCTTGAGAAGATTGGCGATCGAGCTTATAGACTTGCTCTTCCTCCTTCATTGTCCGGTATACATGACGTTTTTCATGTATATGTTGCGTAGATACATGCCGGATGATTCTCATGTCATTAAACCTGACGAAGCCGAGCTAGATCAGTCTCTGAGCTATGTTGAAAGACCGATACAAATTCTTGATTGGAAGGAGAAACAACTCAGAACCAAGACCATTCCGCTTGTGAAGGTGCAATGGAGTCGTCATGGCATCGAGGAAGCAACTTGGGAGACAGAATCTGATATGAGACAGAGACATCCCGAGCTATTCAGTTGATGTAAGTATTTGGCTAGTTTGATTTTAATATTTCTGTATATGCTTGCATTAGTAGAATGGCATGTGATTTCGAGGACGAAATCATTTCTTAGAGGGGGAGAAATGTAAGGCTCGAGAATTATCGGTTGTTATTAATGTTAGACTTGAAGCCATGAGAATGCATGATATTTAGATTGGAATTGTGAAGAATGGCCGAAGCCACACTCCACCTGCGGTGCTAAGACTACCGCACCCGCGGTGTATGTGACAGAAAGGTGATGGATTTGTGCGAAGCAACACCGCACCCGCGGTGCTAACAAGACCGCACCCGCGGTGGTGAGACCGCACCCGCGGTCCTGCAATGACCGCACCCGCGGTCATGGAATTTCAGGAAATGAAATGTTGCCGAAAGCACAGCGCACCCGCGCTCTTGAGCTACCGCACCCGCGGTGTTGCATGCGAAGTGCCACCTTTGTTTCTCAACTTGACACATGGCATGATATATATATATATGTTGAATTGACACTTCACTTCTTCAAATCTTCATCAGCAGAACCGAGAGCTTCCATGGAATAGCTTCAAGTTCTTCATCCTTTAGAAATTATATTGTGCAAGATTTAGAGATCCGATTTTAATTTCGAGTCCGGATTTGTGATCCTTGCAACAAGAGCTAGCAAAGGATGTAAGTATTGTGTATTTCCAGCATGTTTAGAAATATATGTGTTGGAGAAATTATGATTTTGTTGAAGATATGTGTTCTTGAGATTATGAGCATGGTATATTCGCTACCGAATCGAATTATGGATGCTGTACATGATGGTCTCGATTTTCCAGCATGTAATGTATAGAGATTTTGCAGATTTCAGTATAGCTATTATGTTGGATGAGATTATGACTGATTATGATTGATTGTGATATTGTTGTGTTGAGATTGAGTTGATCGGTACCAAGAAATATGTCGTTATGCCGTCAAATTCGTACCGAGACTGATTATTGATTAGTACAAGAGTTGATATGAGTTGCTTTGAGATGCATATTGATAGAATATGTCTATACATTGCCATTTCAGATTTGTATTGGCTACTTGGTATTCGAGATTTCGGCTCGACACAGACTGTGCGACAAGAAAGGTATAATTCATGTGGTCACGGGATTGCACAACTCGATTCAGACTTGATACGAGTTTCCCTAAATCACATACTAGATTGTTATTACATTGATTATGTAATATTTTGTTTATTGATTTATATTCGAGTCCTGAGATAGGAGATATTGGCAGATTTGCCAAAACTAGACGTTTCGGTGTATCGACGCGTAGGAGCAGATTGCTATATGTGTAGACCCTCGATACAGAGTTGACCGAAGTCTAGGAATAAGACGTACCGTTGCCCCGAGTGGTTGGGTAGGTGACAGACCGTCTTATTCACACCGGGATCCCTAGATTAGAAATTAGTCGAGTCAAGATTTAATGTTGAATACAGATTTGTATTCTTCTACATGTTTAGATTTTATTCAAGTTACTTGATATATGCTATGCTTTTGTACATGATTATGACATTGCATGCATCCATGTTTTATACTGGGATATGTTCTCACCGGAGTTATCCGGCTGTTGTCGTGTCTGTATGTGTGCATGGCAACAGGTGGGGCAGGATCTGGGTCTCGAGCTAGATGAGAGATGGATGACAATATTGCGGATTCCAGCACAGAGGCCGAATACATTGCTGCATCAGATGCAGCAAGAGAGGCTGTTTGGATAAGGAATTTCGTCTAAGAGTTGGACGTCATTCCTAATGAAGTTGCTCCTGTCCCGGTGTTGTGTGACAACACGGGAGCTTTAGCTCAAGCAAAGGAGACAAGGTCTCATTAGAAATCCAAACTCGTATTGAGAAAGTACCACATCCTCGGAGAGATTGTGGAAAGAAGAGTAGTGTCTATTGACAAAGTCGGCTCCGCAGATTATGTTGTTGATCCACTAGCTAAGCCTTTACCTGGACCATTGTTCGACAAGCATCGCGAATCAATGGGTTTTATGCATATAGGTAGTTGGCTCTAGTGCAAGTGGGAGATTGTTAGAGTAGGTGCACGTCGAGCCAAGTGTTGGCCGAGTGTTCACAATGAAACTCTATGAATAAGCAGTCTTTATTTTAATAATATTTGATTTGTCTTCCCAAGATACTCAACCAAAACTGAATATGAACAAAGGGAAATATATTCACTTTGTAAAATCAGTTATGGTACAAAATCAAGAAGAGTCGAGCAAACTGACTGAACAGCCATCTCAGAATATGAATAAAGGCATTAGATGTGGAATTGGATATACTCCAAAGGGTAAGACTGACTCATGGAATCAGCAACCGAAAACTCTCAGCAGGAAATATTCATATGGCTACTCAAACTACTACAATAGTAAGCCAGTTCAGAAAAGATATCGGCTGAACAATCAGTTGAAAAAGAACAAAACACATGTCACATCATCTGTGGGGACCCGGGTTCTAACTCAATTCTTTTGGGATTTAATTGGATCTTTATTATAAATGGCGGGTCAAAATTTTTCGCTTTCTAACATTAAATCGAATGTTAACATAAAGCGTCTCATTTTTATTTAAAACAAACATGAGTCAACGACTATTACATAACATGATCTAGTAGCCTTACTTGTTATACATGTTACAATAACAACATAACATCTCTAGTATCAACATTAAATTACTAGTACAACATCAGAAGTCTTCTGCTACACCCGGCATCTCCACGCTATCATCTCTCTCTTCCTCGTCGTGACCCTGATCCTGCCCCACCTGTTGCCATGCACACATACAGACACGACAACAGCCGGATAACTCCGGTGAGAACATATCCCAGTATAAAACATGGATGCATGCAATGTAAATATCATATACAAATGCATAGCATAAATCAAGTAACATGAATATAAATCTAAACATGTAGAAGAATACAAATCTGTATTCAACATTCAAATCTTGACTCGACTCATTTCTAATCTAGGGATCCCGGTGTGAATAAGACGGTCTGTCACCTACCCAACCACTCGGGGCAACGGTACGTCTTATTCCTAGACTTCGGTCAATCTCTGTATCGAGGGTCTACACATATAGCAAATCTGCTCCTATGCGACGATACACCGAAACGTCTAGTTTTGGCAAGTCTGCCAATATCTCCTATCTCAGGACTCGAATATAAATCAATAAACAAGACATTACATAATCAATGTAATAACAATCTAGTATGTGATTTAGGGAAAACTCGTATCAAATCTGAATCGAGTTGTGCAATCCCAAGACCACATGAATTATACCTTTCGTCACACAATCTCTGTCGAAATCTTGAAGTCGGAATGTCAAACCTGTCACTTCAAATCTGAAATGGCAATGTGTAGACACACAACATCAATCTCTAACTCAAAGCAATACGTATTCCAATCAATAATAAATCTCGGTACCGGTCAACTCAGTAACAACATAAAAATATCATAATCAATCCCAATTACTCATAATCTCATCCAATACAAACATGTATACCAAATTCTGCATAATCTTCACATAATACATGCTGGAAAATCGAACCTATAGCATACGACATCCGTAATTCAATCCGTTTACGTTTTTACGATGCTTAGTATAGCAAGAACACATATTCTAACTCAAATCTAAGTTTCTCTCAACATACACAATCTGAATCTTGTTGAAATGTAATAAAACTTACATCCTCTTGAAGCTAACACTGAGAGGAGCTCAAAACCGAAATCGGATTAAAGTTTGGATGTATGAATCTTACAAAATCAAAATTTGAAAGCATGAGGAATGAAGCTTTCTCTCTCCCTGAAATCCTTCGGTGCTTGCTTCTGAATGAGGAAAACGAAGGACCTCTATTTATATCTTGCATGTTATATAACACATGGCTTATTCTTCAAAGGGCACGCATGACCGCGGGTGCGGTAACTTAGGAGCGCGGGTGCGCTGTGCTCTCGGCAGCAATATTATTTTCTGGAATTCTTAGACCGCTGGTGCGGTCCTTACATGACCGCGGGTGCGGTCTCACACCGCGGGTGCGGTTGTGCTAGCACCGCGGGTGCGGTGTCTGTTCGCACAATTTCACCAATTTCCTCCCAATGCACCGCGGGTGCTGTATCTCTAACACCGCGGGTGCGGTGTGGCTTCGGCCCTGCTGCTCAAATTCACATTTTTCATGTCATGCATAATCTTCTTCAATTCTCACATCGATGACACGGATAATTCTCGAGCCTTACATTTCTCCCCCTCTTAGACAATAGTTCGTCCTCGAACTTATAAACCAGTAATCACACTAGTATACACAAAACAGTAAAATCAAAGCGGGAAGAAAAACTCACATCATAAGAATAGCTCGGGATGCCTCTGTCTCATCTCAGACTCCGTCTCCCAAGTTGCTTCCTCGATGCCATGGCGACTCCATTGAACCTTCACAAGCGGAATGGTCTTGGTTCTAAGCTTCTTTTCCTTCCGATCCAGAATCTGTATCGGTTGCTCGACGTAGCTCAAAGTTTGATCTAACTCGGCTTCGTCAGGCTGAATGACATGAGACTCATCTGGCATATATCTGCGAAGCATCGATACATGAAAAACGTCATGTATATCAGATAATGAAGGAGGAAGAGCAAGTCTGTAAGCTCGATCGCCAATCTTCTCAAGGATCTCGTACGGACCGACGTATCTAGGAGACAACTTCCCACGCTTGCCAAATCTGACCACGCCTCTGAAAGGTTAAATCTTCAAAAATACTCTGTCTCCCTGTTCGAATACTAACGGTCTGCGTCTGATATTGGCGTACTTTGCTTGCCTATCCTGTGCCGTCTTCATTCTCTTCTGAATGATTTTCACTTTTTCGGTCATCTCACGAATCATATCAGGCCCCAACTCTGGTACCTCAGAGATATCATCCCAGTACAACGGAGATCTACACTTATTTCCGTATAAAGCTTCGAACGGTGCCATCTCTATGCTCGTCTGATAGCTGTTGTTGTATGAAAACTCACACAACGGCAATGAATCCTGCCAACTAGTACCAAAGTCTATTACTACAGCTCTCAGCATATCTTCTAAAGTCTGGATAGTCCGCTCTGACTGTCCGTCTGTCTGGGGATGATAAGCAGTGCTCAGGTGTAAAGTCGTACCCAAAGCCTGCTGCAAGCTGTGCCAGAAGTGAGAAGTAAATCGTGGATCCCGGTCTGATACGATCGATTTCGGCACACCATGCAATCTGACGACCTCTCTGACATACAACTCTGCCATCTGATCGTGTCGATAGGTCATCTTGTACGGAATGAAACAGGCAGATTTGGTCAATCTGTCAATGATGACCCAAATCGAATCATTGCCCCGGGACGATCGAGGTAACTTCGTAACGAAGTCCATGGAAATGTGGTCCCATTTCCATTCAGGAACAGACAAACTCTGAAGTAAACCCCCGGGCTTCTTCCTCTCTGCCTTCACCTGTTGGCAATTCAGACATCTAGACACAAATTCTGCAATATCTGTCTTCATCTGCTTCCACCAGAATTGCGTCTTCAAGTCATTGTACATCTTTCTGCCTCCAGGATGAATGCTGAACCGGCTACAGTGTGCCTCTGACATAATCTGTCGTCTCAAATCTGAAACATCTGGCACTACTAAGCGGTTATTCACATACAGAACAGAATCTCTAACCTGATACTCTGATATATGACCAGCTCTGACCATATCAATCGATCTCTGGACGCTCAGATCAGTCCTCTGTGCTTCTTTGATCCTCAAAATCAGATCTGGCTCAATCTGAATCGCAGTAAGTCGCAACGGTCTATTCTCTATATCAAATGTCAATCCAGACAAGCAACAATCTTCTACTAAACTCGATACACCTATAGTCGACAAGGACAAAGAACATACCTTTCGACTCAAGGCGTCTGCCGCTGCATTCGACTTTCCTGGATGGTACTTGATCTCGCAATCAAAATCTTTCAGCAGATCAAGCCATCGTCGCTGCCTCATGTTCAACTCTGACTGAGAAAAGAGATACTTCAAGCTCTTATGATCGGAATAAATCTCAAATTTCTCGCCATACAGATAATGACGCCAGATCTTAAGTGCAAACACAATCGCCGCCAATTCAAGGTCATGAATCGGATAACGGGTCTCGTGCGGCTTCAGCTGTCTAGAGGCGTATGCTATCACGTGCCCTCGCTGCATAAGAACACATCCAAGCCCTCTGTGAGATGCATCACAATATACAACGAACTCACCTGTACCTGATGGAATTGTCAAGACAGGCGCACTAGTCAGCCTCTTCTTCAGCTCAACAAAACCGCTCTCACACTCTTTTGACCACACAAATGGCATGTTCTTCTGTGTCAACTGGGTAATCGGCTTCGCTATACTGGAGAAATCTCGGATAAAACGTCGATAATACCCGGCTAGACCCATGAAACTGCGTATCTCAGGCACAGAAGTCGGTCTCGGCCAACTGATCAGAGCCTCAACTTTACTCGGATCTACCGCAATACCCTCTCCAGATATAATGTGCCCCAAGAAAACAACCTGTCGCAACCAGAATTCGCATTTGGACAGTTTGGCATACAACTGCTCCTGTCGCAAAGTCTTCAGCACGATTCTCAGATGATCTGCATGCTCAGTCAAACTCTTCGAATACACCAAAATGTCGTCAATAAACACAATCACAAAATCATCTAAATATCTCTGAAAAATGCGGTTCATCAAACTCATAAACACCGCAGGTGCATTCGTCAAACCGAAAGGCATAACAACAAACTCGTAATGTCCATACCTGGTTCGAAATGCCGTCTTCGGAATATCAACGTCTCTAACTCGGAGCTGATGATACCCTGATCTCAAATCGATTTTCGAATATACAGAAGATCCCTGTAACTGGTCAAATAAGTCGTCGATGCGAGGCAAAGGATACTTGTTCTTCACTGTTGCCTTATTCAGCTGCCTATAATCAATACACAGTCGCATCGAACCATCTTTCTTTCGAACGAAAAGCACCGGAGCACCCCAAGGAGATACACTAGGTCTGATATATCCCTTGGACAAAAGATCTTCCAACTGTGCTTTCAACTCTTTCAGTTCTATCGGTGCCATCCTATATGGAGCTCTCGAAATAGGAACAGAACCGGGCATAAGATCTATGCTGAAATCAACCTCTCGAACCGGAGGCAACCCTGGAATCTCATCAGGAAAAACATCTGCAAACTCGCAAACCACTGGCAGATCTGCCAATGCTGGGCTCGTCTTCAGTAGATCTACTGAATATACGAGAAAGCCCTCTGCTCCTCTCTGAAGCAATCTACTCATAGTCAGAGCAGATACTAAGGGAATCCGAGATCTGGAACCCTTGCCGTAGAATTTCCACTCGTCTGTCCTTTCGGGTCTGAATCTGACAATCTTGTGGAAACAATCTACCGTGCCCCTGTACTTGGTTAACATATCTATGCCAACTATACAGTCAAAATCAGCTAAACCAAGTACTACACAATCAAGATCAATCTCATGCCCCTCAAACTGAAGCATACAGTGTCTAACAGTAGTCACAGATATCAAGCCACTTCCCAACGGAGAAGCTATAGACACTACTGTCGACATTGACTCAACAGGCAATGCATGTCTCAATGCAAAATGTTCAGATATGAATGTATGCGATGCCCCTGTGTCTATCAACACATATGCAGGATAACCACAAAGGAAACAATTACCTGCAATGACGTCATCTGGCGCCTCCTGCGCCTGCTCCTCTGTCAAGGCAAAGACACGTGCCTGCTGTCGAGGAGGCTGACTCACCGTCTGACTACCTCCTGGCCTCTGCTGTGTCTGTGTGGAGGGTGGCTGAAAGGAGTGTACAGAGGATGCCTGTCTCTCCATCTGTGGCGCTGGTGCTGATGATCCTGTGCTCTGGAATCGTTGTGCACCTCTCTGGGGACAAACTCTGGCGAAATGTCCCTGTTGCCTACAGATGTTACAGCGTCCCAGAACTCCTTGACACTGCTCCGTAGCATGTCGCCCTCCGCATGAACCACAGTATACACCACTGGAATCTGAACCCTGACCTCTCTGTCGAGATCCACTCGAACTCGATGAACTGCTCCCAGATTTCTTAAACTGTTTGCCCTTAGCCTTCAGAAAATCCTTCTTGCCACTACCACTAGCTCCATTGTCAAAACGAGGAGGAGGGGGTGGAAACTGAACGGTGGTAGGCTGTGGCGGTCTCTGCCCCTGAACACCATAGGAAGCCCCTCGCTGCCTGATCAAGCCAGCCTCGGCTCCCTTCGCTCGGTTCAGTGCCTCTGAAAAAGTGTTAGGCCGTCCCGTGTTCACCAAAGTAAATACATCTGGATTCAACCCGTTGATGAACTGATCGGCCACTGCCTCGTCGTTTCCGGCCACATGCGGTGCAAATCGTAGCAATGCAGAAAATTTAGCAACATACTCCTCGATGTTCCACTGTCCCTGCTTCAGATTCGCAAATTCAGCTCCCTTATCTTTCCGGTAGGAGACGGGAAAGAAGCGCTGATAGAACTCGTCTTTGAAGACTTTCCACGTGATATCAATGCCTCGGTGCTCCAAGGCTCTCTTCGTCGTCAACCACCAGCTCTTGGCAACCTCTTGCATCTGATGCCCTATCAGCTTCACACGTCGCTCATCAGTGTAAGCCAAAGACTCAAACAACATCTCGATATCATCGAGCCAGCTCTCGCACTCTACTGCACTCTCTGTGCCCTTCAGGGTAGGCGGATGAAAAGACTGGAATCTCTTCAATAAGGTCTCCATCGGCGTAGCGGTAACATCCATCTGTGCACCGGACGTGCTACCCTGCTCTGGCTGTGGTACTCGTCTAGGCGGCATTAATCTGATCATAAAACTGATTAGTACTCAACCAATATCATCTGTCTCAGCCCTCCTCTGATCATATACCTCTGATCGAGAATCGGTTCTGATTCAGGCTTGAAATGTTGTAAATCAATTCAGATAATACAACACATACAATAGGGAAAGCAGTAAATCATGCTAGCATCTCAAAAGCAAGGAAGATGACTCGATATACCCCGCTCATTCTATTCTATCTCAGTCTACAGAACCTACAGCTCTGATACCACCTGTTGTGGGGACCCGGGTTCTAACTCAATTCTTTTGGGATTTAATTGGATCTTTATTATAAATGGCGGGTCAAAATTTTTCGCTTTCTAACATTAAATCGAATGTTAACATAAAGCGTCTCATTTTTATTTAAAACAAACATGAGTCAACGACTATTACATAACATGATCTAGTAGCCTTACTTGTTATACATGTTACAATAACAACATAACATCTCTAGTATCAACATAAAATTACTAGTACAACATCAGAAGTCTTCTGCTACACCCGGCATCTCCACGCTATCATCTCTCTCTTCCTCGTCGTGACCCTGATCCTGCCCCACCTGTTGCCATGCACACATACAGACACGACAACAGCCGGATAACTCCGGTGAGAACATATCCCAGTATAAAACATGGATGCATGCAATGTAAATATCATATACAAATGCATAGCATAAATCAAGTAACATGAATATAAATCTAAACATGTAGAAGAATACAAATCTGTATTCAACATTCAAATCTTGACTCGACTCATTTCTAATCTAGGGATCCCGGTGTGAATAAGACGGTCTGTCACCTACCCAACCACTCGGGGCAACGGTACGTCTTATTCCTAGACTTCGGTCAATCTCTGTATCGAGGGTCTACACATATAGCAAATCTGCTCCTATGCGACGATACACCGAAACGTCTAGTTTTGGCAAGTCTGCCAATATCTCCTATCTCAGGACTCGAATATAAATCAATAAACAAGACATTACATAATCAATGTAATAACAATCTAGTATGTGATTTAGGGAAAACTCGTATCAAATCTGAATCGAGTTGTGCAATCCCAAGACCACATGAATTATACCTTTCGTCACACAATCTCTGTCGAAATCTTGAAGTCGGAATGTCAAACCTGTCACTTCAAATCTGAAATGGCAATGTGTAGACACACAACATCAATCTCTAACTCAAAGCAATACGTATTCCAATCAATAATAAATCTCGGTACCGGTCAACTCAGTAACAACATAACAATATCATAATCAATCCCAATTACTCATAATCTCATCCAATACAAACATGTATACCAAATTCTGCATAATCTTCACATAATACATGCTGGAAAATCGAACCTATAGCATACGACATCCGTAATTCAATCCGTTTACGTTTTTACGATGCTTAGTATAGCAAGAACACATATTCTAACTCAAATCTAAGTTTCTCTCAACATACACAATCTGAATCTTGTTGAAATGTAATAAAACTTACATCCTCTTGAAGCTAACACTGAGAGGAGCTCAAAACCGAAATCGGATTAAAGTTTGGATGTATGAATCTTACAAAATCAAAATTTGAAAGCATGAGGAATGAAGCTTTCTCTCTCCCTGAAATCCTTCGGTGCTTGCTTCTGAATGAGGAAAACGAAGGACCTCTATTTATATCTTGCATGTTATATAACACATGGCTTATTCTTCAAAGGGCACGCATGACCGCGGGTGCGGTAACTTAGGAGCGCGGGTGCGCTGTGCTCTCGGCAGCAATATTATTTTCTGGAATTCTTAGACCGCGGGTGCGGTCCTTACATGACCGCGGGTGCGGTCTCACACCGCGGGTGCGGTTGTGCTAGCACCGCGGGTGCGGTGTCTGTTCGCACAATTTCACCAATTTCCTCCCAATGCACCGCGGGTGCTGTATCTCTAACACCGCGGGTGCGGTGTGGCTTCGGCCCTGCTGCTCAAATTCACATTTTTCATGTCATGCATAATCTTCTTCAATTCTCACATCGATGACACGGATAATTCTCGAGCCTTACATCATCCACATGTTAGAGTAGGTGCACGTCGAGCCAAGTGTTGGCCGAGTGTTTACAATGAAACTCTATGTATAAGCAGTCTTTATTTTAATAATATTTGAAATTATTATTTTGGCAAATCTTTATCTGTATACCCATGTTAGCTGCATAGATAAAGCCCTTGAATATACAAATAGTAGAAAGAATATGGGATGCTCATATGATGAGTATCATGAAACTCATATTTGTAATACTGTATATTCTAAACAGTTCCTAGTCGATTCAGCCGCCACTAAGAAGGATATAGGCCGCTCGAGTTAGAGACTAGTATCTGCGATGTGAGTACCATGTTTCATTGGTAGGGGACATTGTGATGTCCGAACATGCAGATAGGTGCTCCTTGTAGAGTGCACTGAACAACCCTCCATAAAAGGACTTTCCAAGTGGTTCTCACTTATCGAGTGGAAAAGTCCTGGTTTATGGTTGTACAGAATTAGTCCTTATGACCCGGGACAACATTGAGACTCTATGTGCTAGAATTACACTTTGACTTGTTTACCGACTCTCATGGGGTCATCAGGTGGCAAGGTTGGGTGTTCTGTCGAAACACATAGGAGTCGATGCATTGTAGTCGGGGATTCACCGCTTACCTTCGGGTATGGATATCCTATGTGTTATCATGTGTATGTAGATCGAAATCTCTGGCCAGAGTATGGTTGTAATTATGAAAGGTGTTTCATAGATTACACCATCGATGCAACTACGACATGACACATAGTATCGATTCTTGGACAACTCTCGATATACCAATGGTTGTCGAATCGATCGGGATATATGAGTTGAAGGGACCGTACTGTACGCTAACCATAATTGAATGGTTCTTGCAGGCACTATCATGTGATACCTAGGGAATCACGTAAGCGATGCTGCTAGGCGTTTAACGTGATTGGTTGGGTACTATCAGACTTGAGTTCTGACGTTCTTGCTATCAAGGAGTTGATAAGTAAGAATGGAGCAATTGGGGTATGCTCGAATAAGGACATGTTTAGTCCGAATCACATAGAGATGTGAACCCACGGCTAGTTGTATCAATGAACCATTGAGGGCCACACAAGTACTAGCTTTGTAAATCCCGATGAGAAGTAAAATAGTTCAATGTGTTGAACGGCTTATAAAGGAGTTTATAAGCGTAAAGGAAAATTAGAAGTATGACTTCTATAAAGGAGAAAATAGTTCAATGTGTTGAACAACTTATAAATGAGTTTATAAGTGTAAAGAAAAATAGAAGTATGACTTCTATGAGAGAAATGTAAATTTTGATTTATGGAAGTGTTCCTAAATTAAAATTTGGCCAAGTGAATAATGTAATTGAAAATTGTGATTTTCATAGACATTATTATGGACTAAATAAATTAATTCAAGTGTTGAATTAATTAAACACTAGTGGGCCTAGTAGAGCCCAAATAATTAAATTAATTCAAGTGTTGGATTAATTAAATAATATTGAGTCTTGTAGAGCTCAATTAAAATAATTATTTAACTAGTGGGACTTGGGTAAATTCAAGTAATGTTTAATTAGTCTCAAATATGTTTGAGATAATTAAATTTAGTCCAAAGTTTTTAATTTGATTAAAAACTATATTATATACATGCATGGGAGGTGAAGAGGTGGAGATTACTTTTGAATAAAAAATTGCATGGCATGCAACTTTTTTACTTTTGCTTTTTGCAACACCAAGACAAGAAAATTAATTCATTCTCCCTCTTCTCTACATGGAGTTGGCCGAAACCTCACCATATTTTTCTCTCCAATTTTTCTTTCCTTTTTGTGTTCTTGAATTGTTTAAGAACACACACACTTCTCTTTGAAAAATCCTCACATTTTTCTAGTGCAAATTGTGAGGGGATCTACCTAGTTGGTGGTGGGCCTAATTTGAAGGAAAGTTTCAAGGATTTGGAGGAGGAGCTTGTAGATCTTCATGCCTTGAAGAGCTTTGTTGTTTGACAACAAAGTTGGAGCCAAACATCAACTTTAAAAGTTGATAGGTATATATTTCTAACATCCTATGTATGGTGTTTTTGTTTTTGTAAATATTGCACAAGTCCTAGGGGTGGCCGAAATTTTTGTCTCAAAAATTTGATTTTTGTGCTTCCGTTGCGCTTCCGGCCATCGTAACCGGTCCGCTTTCACCACACACTATACACCAAGCACACACAGACAGGGAAGGACTATATGGAATACGGCAACAGGACAGTCAGTTAAACTGATTCAAGTCTGGATTCCAAAAGGACTAATCAACTATGGACCCAAATAGAAAAGGGTACCAGAATCTTATTCTGTGTTTAATTGCAGGCAACAGGAACAAGTATTGGATCAATATGGTATCTGGACAGTGGATGTTCACGACACATGACAGGAGATTCAAACTTATTGTCAAAACTGGTCAAATACAATGGTCCAAACATCAGTTTTGGGGATAATTCCAAAGGTAAAACTGTGGGTAAGGGTAAGCTTATCCATGGTAACTTCACCATTAATGATATTTTATTAGTCGAGAATCTTAAGTATAATCTGATAAGCATTAGTCAGTTATGCGATAATGGATTCTCAGTTCAGTTTGACAAACAATCTTGTTCACTCAAAAACTCAACTGAAGAGATTATTCTAACTGGCAAAAGGTGTGGAAACACTTACAAAGTTAGTTGGAATGATCAACCTTATACATCAGTATGCTTTACTGCGTCTAAATCATCTCAAAACTGGTTGTGGCATAAACGGTTAAATCATTTAAATTTTAAATCTATTGCCTATCTGAGTAAGCATGAACTTGTAACTGGTTTGCCCAAAATAAATTATTCAAAAGAAAAACTTTGTTCAGCATGTCAGTATGGAAAACAAGTTCGATCCTCTTTCAAAAACAAAGGCTGTAAATCTTCATCCCGATGCTTAGAATTATTGCACATGGATCTCTTTGGTCCAATACAAATCATGAGCTTAGGGGGAATGAAATACACCTTAGTGGTCGTAGATGACTTTTCAAGATTTACTTGGGTTATATTTCTCAAATCCAAAGACCATACTGCTGGACAACTGATTAAACTTTTCAAAAGACTTTTAAATGAAAAATCAGTTGGGATTGATCGAATCAGATCTGATCGAGGAACTGAATTCATCAATCAAACACTTTCAAACTTTTTAGAAAATACTGGAATCAAGCATGAGTTCTCAGCAGCAAGCACACCTCAGCAAAACGGTGTGGCTGAGAGAAGGAATCAGACTCTTAAGGAAGCTGCTAGAACGATGCTTGCTGATTCAGGTATTTCTCAAAGATTTTGGGCAGAAGCAGTAAACACTGCATGCTACACTCAGAACAGATCAATGATTAATAAAAATCACAAGAAAACACCATATGAGATCTGGCATGGAAGAAAAAACATAATCACTTACTTCAAAATATTTGGCTGTAGATGCTTTATTCATAACAATGGTAAAAATTATCTAAAAGCATTCGATGTCAAATCTGCAGAAGGAATATTCCTTGGATATTCATCAGTTAGCATAGCTTACAGAGTATTTAATAAGAAAACTTTGAATGTTGAAGAATCTGCACACGTTGATTTTGATGAAACTGCACTAATCGATAAGCCAACTGATCAAGTTGAGCTAGCTGATCGTTTTACAGATATCAGTCTGGAAGATGATGACTCAGACGAAGATCGTAATAATCAGAATATCTTTCATACACCTGAACCTGAGATATTGGATCAACCAGCTGAATTGGAAGCAAATCTTGGCAATCAGTTGATGGAGCAAACTAATGGAAATCAATTATCAACTGAATAAGTTCCAACTGAAACTGAAAACATTCAGTTACCCAACGAAGAATTTGCTGGCTGTGAAGCAACAAATGCTGAATTTAGATGGAAGAAATCACACCCTCCAGAACTGGTAATAGGTAACCCAACTGATCCAGTAAGAACCAGAAATCAGGTGCTCAATCTATTTATTCATTCAGCTTTTGTATCTCAATTAGAACCAAAGAAAACTGACGAAGCTCTTGCTGACCCTAATTGGATTAATGCAATGCAAGAAGAGCTAAATCAGTTTGTTCATAACAATGTCTGGAACTTAGTTCCAAGACCAGTTTCTAAAACTGTTATAGGTACAAAGTGGGTATACAGGAACAAACTGAACGAAGACGGTTCAGTTGTGCGCAACAAAGCAAGGCTCGTAGCACAAGGCTATAGACAAGAAGAAGGGATAGATTATGATGAGACATTTGCACCAGTTGCAAGACTGGAGGCAATCAGAATATTTCTTGCTTATGCATCTTTCAAAAACTTTAAAGTCTATCAAATGGATGTGAAAAGTGCAATCCTAAATGGCCAATTGCAGGAAGAATTCTACGTTGAACAACCTCCAGGTTTTATCAATCATAATTTCCCTGATCATGTTTATTATTTGAACAAGGCATTGTATGGTCTCAAACAAGCTCCACGAGCTTGGTATGAAACCCTATCAAAATTCCTAACTGATCATGATTTTACTGTTGGATCAGTTGATAAGACTTTGTTTAAATTCTCGAAAAATGATCATATCTTACTTGTTCAAATCTACGTTGATGATATTATATTTGGGTCAACTAACCCCAAATTATGCAAGAAATTTGCTAAGTTGATGCAGGAAAAGTTCGAGATGAGCATGATGGGTGAGCTGACATTCTTTCTTGGTTTACAAGTGAAGCAACTGGATTCAGGAACATTTATTAATCAAACAAAATATACCAAGGAATTGCTGAAGAAATTTGGCATGGAATCTTGTTCAACTGCAAGTACTCCAATGAGCTCATCAGTTAAATTAGATACTGATCAAGGGGGAATATCAGTTGAGACGACACTTTACAGAGGTTTAATAGGTTCTTTATTGTACCTAACTGCTAGTCGTCCTGTAATTCTTCCCAGTAGGGAAGACTAACATAGAAGACCTTGTCTTCTATCGCAGCTTTTTGTGCCTCAAGTGAAACTGGAACGACGCTTGAACTACTTGCTCCTGCCATTTCTTCTTAAAAGTTTTCTGCTGATACTTGTGACTAACTTTTCAGTCTTATTTATAGGCAAGGACAAGGAAAACGAAAGGACGCTTCTCTCTGTGACGATTGATATGCCAAGCACTATACTCGTCTTTAATCATTACTGTCTATTGCCGTCATTTTTCTTTAATGCATTTATTTAGGGGGAATGATGGTTTAAGAGATTAACTGAGAAGACAGTTGTTAGTGAATTCCTAACTGAAAGGACTCAGTTTTTCCTAACTGATCGTTCTGTTGAAAATTCTACTAATCTTCTCATCAAAGTTAATAAATTAAACCTATTATATTCCAAATCAAATGACGTGACTATCTGCTAAATCATGATGAATTTAAGTTTACAACGTGTACACGTTTTTAACCGCTCAAAATTGCACACACATGGCACGCGTACATTATTTTTTGGAAAACACAAATTATTTACGGACTGACACGTGTCCAAAAATTTGAATAGTCACGAACATATGTACAATTGCCCGCTTCATTTCAGTTCTACTTTTTGATTATTCACAAACTGCCGAAAGTAAGAACAAATATCTTCTCTAAATTTCTCTTTCAGCAAATCACCCAGTACGAAATGACGACGCAGATTCCCGCTTACATGCTTAATGCTATGACAATAAATTTTGGATCCGTTTTATCTTTCGGAGATGATGAGGTCAAAAAGGTGTTTCAAAAACTCGAAAATGCTGGTCTGAGAACATTTCTGGGACAATCATCGCAGGATATATATCCAAAAGAACTTCAAGATTTCTATTCCTCTGGCAAAGTTGACTCAGAAGGTATCATAAACTCTACTCTTAATGATCAGTTGCTGACTATATCTGAAGATTCTTTTGGGGAATTATTTTCTTTACCTTGTGACGGATTAGCACAACTTTCGGATGTCAAAGCATCTGATATTGATGAAATGCAAATCCTTTTATCTGCTGATGGACGGAAAATTAAAGTTTCCGATCCTAAGAAGGAACGGAAACATGAAATTCAGTTGCTTGCTGATATAATTGCTAAAGGACTCTTAGCAAAAGCAGGATCATTTGCTGCACTTACATTGGAAAAGTTTCAAGCGATTACTACTATTATGACTGATCAAAAATTCAACTGGAAACGACTCATCTTCAACATACTGAAGAATATGTTTTTGTCGTCAAAACAATCCAAGGGTTTTGCCGTACAAATCAGTTATCTTTTGAAAGTAAAAGGTTTAGTGGATGCTGATTCTGAAAGATTATCGAAATTCAAGGTGTTCAATGCAAAGAACACTATGCCACCAAAAATCAACCAGGACATTTCTCCTGCCAAATTCGTCAAGATTAAGAAGGAGATTGGAATTGATCAGGCGACTACCAAATCAGTCAAGAAAACCAAAACGTTAGCTCAACTGAAGGCTGCCAAAAGGAAGTTGATTTTGAGTCCATCAGAGTCAGAAAAGACATCATCACCTCAAATTGCGAAAAATCCAAGAACTCAAAGGGTTAAAACTACTTCTGAGGTATCCATTTCTACTGACAAAATGATTTCCTTTACTGATCAGCAGCCTATAGAAGCAGTTCCTCTACAGATTATCCCACAAGCTGATTCAGTAAGTACCATAAAGAAATCAGTTAGGACCCGGGCTCCTGTTACTCAAATACCTCGACCAATTGGTGTAGCACCTGCCAGACCCAAAGGAATAAAATTTGTAGAACAAATTGAATCAACTCGAACTGGACTGGAAATTCCTCATATCATGAGTACTGATAAAGGGAAAGGGAAATTGATTGAAGAACCCAGACCTTCCAACCCGATTCAGACTCATATTGATCTTGTATGGGGAAAGGTGAATAGTTTTGCTGCTGCAAAAACTAAGTCCTATGATGCTTGGGTAGGCTATCGTACTGAGGTTTTTGCCAAGCAACTGAAGGAAAAGTCCGAGCTCCGAAAATTCATCAAGCTAGGAGGCCTTTGTTCTTCGAACTGTCAAAGCTGCCTCTATTGCTCAAGCCTTAGAGAGGAGAAGTTATTTCTTTGATCAGATGAGAGCGAAGAAGTTGGCTCAATTTGTCGCTAAGCTTAAAAACAATTACTTGCCAACTGGTCCTACTGCATATGCTGATCAAGCTGTAATTACTCAGCTTGACACTGACCTTATAGGGCTACTTTCTCAAATCAAATTTTGGGAATTGGATCAAGAGCTAGTAGTCTACCAAGAAGATTCAGATGATGATGTGGAACTAGTTGAAGAAGCACCCTCTAACACTACAGAACCATCATCAGCTTTAGTTCTTGTTCCAACTGAAGAGCCAATTTCTGATAAGCTTTCTTCACCACCTATTGAACAACAACTATATACTGAAGCTGAGTTGACTTTCGCTCATATTGATGAAGTAATTCAAGCCGTAGTAGAAGAATCCAACCTTAGTGAACCAGTTAATGATAAAGTAGATCATTCTGTTGATCAAACCCATCCAGAGGTCACTATTCCTTCAAAGGAAATTGTTCCACCAGATCAATCTGTTGATCAGGTTATACCAACAGAAATGCCAGATGACTCAATCGATCATTCCCTAGAAACATCAGTTCAGGATGTGCCATCATCAACTGAACAAAATCCTTCCTCACAATCTCAGGATCAAGCAGAAATCCCTGCTAATGATATTTCAGTTCGAAATGTTACTGAAATAGTTTCAACTGATCAAGCCTTGATCGTTTCTGAACTTGATAAGGGTAATGCAAGCACTTCTCGCCAATCCAATCCTCCATCTTCAGCAGATTTTGATCTCATTTTTGAAGAAGTCCAACATATGCAGGACAGCATGAATCAAATCATTACTGCCATTTCCAAAATTCAAAATACACAACTTTCGCACAGTCTGAAATTGGAAGAAAATCAGGAATCCTTGAAAAGACTGAAGGATATTCAATCTACTGTTACTGCTCTCTCTTTTGCAGTTGGTGATATTCAGAAAAATAGAGGTATCATGTCCAGTCTGACTGCCACTCAAGAATTGATTAACCAACGCGTCAACAATGTGGAATCGCTTGTGTCTCGGAAAATTGAACTACTGCAAGTCACAATGACTACTGCTATTGAAAATATGTCATCATCTGTCACGGTCCTCTCTTCTCACGTTCGCAAGCTATCTGACAAGATGGATGTATTTGACAAAAAGGGGGGAAGCAGCTGAAGAAACTGATATCATTTGACCAGTTATTTTATGATTCAGTTATGATAAAGAATTAGAAGAAGAATTAATCAAGCTATTATTTTCAACTGATACCAGTTTCTCAGACTTCTACAAGAAATCCAAATATTCTATGATTCAGTTGCGTAATCTATTATCAAAAAAGAGCTGAGTTAAATCTCTTGGTTTTGTCAAACACCATAAAAGGGGAAATTGTTGGAAACTAAATTCTGGAGTTTGACAAAACATAAAATCAACTAATACATGAAAGCATATTCGGCAGCTGAACATTCAACTAAAATCAGTTGACACAAACTGATCAGTTAAAACATTCAGCCGAAAACATTAAAGCTTCTCAACTGATGATACCTCGGGAAAGATAATTCAACAGACAAAAAGACATATCAGACAGCAACTGAATGTGGAAAGCCGCACTGCATAGAAAAACGTATTTCGGCTATTGAGATTAATACGCCGTCTTACAATAAATGATGAAGCGGCAATCAAGAACTCTGTCCAAGAAATGATAAGGAGGCAATCAACGGATACGAGAATTCAAAATTACCGTTGAAAGATAAGTCTATAAATATGACTAAAGAGCAGTTGACAAAATAGACGATTGACCAATCTCAAGTGTTTATTCAACCCCCCCCCCCCCCCCCCCTTCTAAACACTCCTTAGTCAATAACTGATCCTAACAGACTCTACTAGGTCCACTAGTATTTAATTAATTCAACACTTGAATTAATTTAATTTAGTCCATAATAATGTCTATGAAAATCACAATTTTCAAATACATTATTCACTTGGCCAAATTTTAATTTAGGAACACTTCCATAAATTAAAATTTACATTTCTCTCATAGAAGTCATACTTCTATTTTTCCTTACACTTATAAACTCATTTATAAGTCGTTCAACACATTGAACTAGTTTCTCCTTTATAGAAGTCATACTTCTAATTTTTCCTTACGCTTATAAACTCCTTTATAAGCCGTTCAACACATTGAACTATTTTTACTTCTCAACGGGTTCTAGAAAGCCAGCACTTGTGTGGCCCTCAATGGTTCATTGATACAACTAGCCGTGGGTTCACATCTCCATGTGATTCGGACTAAACATGTCCTTATATGAGCATATCCCATTTGCTCCATTCTTACTTATCAACCCTTTGATAACAAGAACGTCAGAACTCAAGTCTGATAGTACCCAACCAACCATGTTAAACGCCTAGCAACATCGCTTACATGATTCCCTAGGTATCAAATGATAGTGCCTGCAAGAACCATTCAATTATGGTTAGCGTACAGTACGGTCTCTTCAACTCATATATCCCGACCGATTCGACAACCATTGGTATATCGAGAGTTGTCAATGAATCGATACTATGTGTCATGTCGTAGTTGCATCAATGGTGTAATCTATGAAACCCCTTTGATAATTACCACCATACTCTGGCCAGAGATTTCAACCTACATACACATGATAACACATAGGATATCCATACCCGAAGGTAAGCGGTGAATCCCCGACTACAATGCATCGACTCCTATATGTTTCGACATGACACCCAACCTTGCCACCTGATGACCACATAAGAGTCGGTAAACAAGTCAAAGTGAAATGCTAGCACATAGAGTCTCAATGTTGTCCCGGGTCATAAGGACTAATGGTGTACAACCATAAACTAGGACGTTTCCACTCGATAAGTGAGAACCACTTGGAAAGTACTTTAATGGAGGGTTTTTCAGTGCACTCTACCAGGAGCACCTATCTGCATGCTCGGACATCACAATGTCCCCTACCAATGAAACATGGTACTCACATCGCAGATACTAGTCTCTAACTCGAGCGGCCTATATCCTTCTTAGTGGCGGCTGAATCGACTAGGAACCGTTTAGAATATACAGTATTACAAATATGAGTTTCATGATACTCATCATATGAGCATCTCATATTCTTTCTACTATTTGTATATTCAAGGGCTTTATCTATGCAACTAGCATGGGTATACAGATAAAGATGTACCAAAATAATAATTTCAAATATTACTAAAATAAAGATTGCTTATACATAGAGTTTCATTGTGAACACTCGGCCAACACTTGGCTCGACGGGCACCTACTCTAACAGTTGGTGGTGGGCTTAATATTTGAGCAAGGTGGGCTCAAAGGAAGCTTGAAGATTGTCTTGCCATTGAAGAGCTTAGTTGTATATCAACTAAGTTGGAGCCATCATCAATCTTTTAAGATTGATAGGTACATTTCTTAACACACTATGAATGTCATTTTTGTGTTTTTGTATTTCCTACACAAGATATGAGGTGGCCGAAATTTTTGATGAAAATTTTGATTTTTTAAACATCCGTTGCGCTTCCGGTCACCCTAACCGATCCCCTTTCAGATGGCACATTTTATAGCTTGTCATAAAACCGATGATGCTTCAAACATTGCGGATTTGTTCTTTAGAAAAGTCGTTAGGTTGCATGGCATGCCTAGGACTATTGTTTCTGGCCGCCATGTTAAATTCTTGAGTTACTTTTGGAAGACTTTATGGGCTATACTTGGCACGACGAACTGAAGTTGTCAATAGAACTTTGGGAACACCTTTGCATGCTATTCTTAAAAAGAACTGGATTGACATTTCTATGGACTTTATTTTGGGGTTGCCTAGGACTAAGAAGGGGAGGGATTTTATTTTTGTTGTTGTGGATAAATTCTCTAAGATGGCACATTTTATAGCTTGTCATAAAACCGATGATGCTTCAAACGTTGCGGATTTGTTCTTTAGAAAAGTCGCTAGGTTGCATGGCATGTCTAGGACTATTGTTTCTGGCCGCGATGTTAAATTCTTGAGTTACTTTATGAAGACTTTATGGGCTAAACTTGGCACAAAATTGTTGTTTTCTACTACTTGTCATCCTCAAACGGATGGACAAACTGAAGTTGTCGATAGAACTTTGGGAACACTTTTGCGTGCTATTCTTAAAAAGAACTTGGATTGACATTTCTATGGACTTTATTTTGGGGTTGCCTAGGACTAAGAAGGGGAGGGATTCTATTTTTTTTGGTGGGATAGATTCTCTAAGATGGCACATTTTATAGCTTGTCATAAAACCGATGATGTTTTAAACTTTGCGGATTTGTGCTTTAGAGAAGTCGTTAGGTTGCATGGCATGCCTAGGACTATTGTTTCTGGTCGCGATGTTAAATTTTTGAGTTACTTTTGGAAGACTTTATGGGCTAAACATGGCACAAAATTGCTGTTTTCTACTACTTGTCATCCTCAAACGGATGGACAAACTGAAGTTGTCAACAGAACTTTGGGAACACCTTTGCGTGCTATTCTTAAAAAGAACTGGATTTACATTTCTATGAACTTTATTTTGGGTTTGCCTAGGACTAAGAAGGGGAGGGATTCTATTTTTGTTGTTGTGGATAGATTCTCTAAGATGGCACATTTTATAGCTTGTCACAAAACCGATGATGCTTCAAACATTGCGTATTTGTTCTTTAGAGAAGTCGTTAGGTTGCATGGCATACCTAGGACTATTGTTTCTGGTCGCGATGTTAAATTCTTGAGTTACTTTTGGAATACTGTATGGGCTAAACTTGGCAAAAAATTGTTGTTTTCTACTACTTGTCATCCTCAAACGGATGGACAAACTGAAGTTGTCAATAGAACTTTGGGAACACCTTTGCGTGCTATTCTTAAAAAGAACTTGGATTTACATTTCTATGGACTTTATTTTGGGGTTGCCAAGGACTAAGAAGGGGATGGATTCTATTTTTTTTGTTGTGGATAGATTCTCTAAGATGGCACATTTTATAGCTTGTCATAAAACCGATGATGCTTAAAACATTGCGGATTTGTTCTTTAGAGAAGTCGTTAGGTTGCATGGCATGTCTAGGGCTATTGTTTCTGGTCGCGATGTTAAATTCTTGAGTTACTTTTTGTAATAACCGAGCCCGGTGTACGGTACGATTTAAGTTTTCGTATGTTATAGATTTATTGATTAAGTTTAAGTTTAGTTGTGATGTTAAGAGTTTTGATTTTGGGCCATAGTATTGTTTGTTATTTTGTCTTGAGGTGTGGTTGATATTGTTAGATGTTGGTTGTTGCGTTGTTTCAGTGTTTTGGTTCGATTTTAGTTGCCTTAGATTTTGTCTTGGCCGTGACCTGACCGCACCCGCGCTCAGTGTAAGGACCACACCCGCGATCGTAATTGTTGGATTTTGTGAGTTTTTGTTAGAGTAGGTGCCCGTCGAGCCAAGTGTTGGTCAAGTGTTCACAATGAAACTCTATATATAAGCAATCTTTATTTTAGTAATATTTGAAATTATTACTTTGTCACATCTTTATTTGTATACCCATGCTAGTTGCATAGATAAAGCCCTTGAATATACAAATAGTAGAAAGAATATGAGATGCTCATATGATGAGTATCATGAAACTCATATTTGGAATACTGTATATTCTAAACGGTTCCTAGTCGATTCAGCCGCCACTAAGAAGGATATAGGCCGCTCGAGTTCGAGACTAGTATCTGCGATGTGAGTACCATGTTTCATTGGTAGGGGACATTGTGATGTCCGAACATGCAAATAGGTGCTCCTTGTTGAGTGCACTGAACAACCCTCCATAAAAGGACTTTCCAAGTGGTTCTCACTTATCGAGTGGAAACGTCCTAGTTTATGGTTGTACACCATTAGTCCTTATGACCCGGGACAACATTGAGACTCTAGGTGCTAGACTTAAACTTTGACTTGTTTACCGACTCTCATGGGGTCATCAGGTGGCAAGGTTGGGTGTTCTGTCGAAACACATAGGAGTCGATGCATTGTAGTCGGGGATTCACCGCTTACCTTCGGGTATGGATATCCTATGTGTTATCATGTGTATGTAGG
Source organism: Primulina eburnea (assembly GCF_022965805.1). NCBI lineage: Eukaryota > Viridiplantae > Streptophyta > Magnoliopsida > Lamiales > Gesneriaceae > Primulina > Primulina eburnea. Next base: position 30,384,702 of record NC_133105.1, on the reverse strand, counting down.
TTGAAATCTCTGGCCATTGTATGGTGGTAATTATGAAAGGGGTTTCATAGATTACACCATTGATGCAACTACGACATGACACATAGTATCGATTCATTGACAACTCTCGATAAACCAATGGTTGTCGAATCGGTCGGGATATATGAGTTGAAGGGACCGCACTGTACGCTAACCATAATTGAATGGTTCTTGCAGGCACTATCATTTGATACCTAGGGAATCATGTAAGCGATGCTGCTAGGCGTTTAACATGATTAGTTGGGTACTATCAGACATGAGTTCTGACGTTCTTATTATCAAGGAGTTGATAAGTAAGAATGGAGCAATTGGGGTATGCTCATATAAGGACATGTTTAGTCCGAATCACATGGAGACGTGAACCCACGGCTAGTTGTATCAATGAACCATTGAGGGCTACACAAGTACTGGCTTTCTAGATCCCGTTGAGAAGTAAAAATAGTTCAATGTGTTGAACGGCTTATAAAGGAGTTTATAAGCGTAAGGAAAATTAGAAGTATGACTTCTATAAAGGAGAAATTAGGTCAATGTGTTGAACGGCTTATAAATGAGTTTATAAGCGTAATGAAAAATAGAAGTATGACTTCTATGAGGGAAATGTAACTTTTAATTTAAGGAAGTGTTCCTAATTTAAAAGTTGGCCAAACGAGTAATGTATTTGAAAATTGTGATTTTCTAAAACATTATTATAGACTAAATTAAATTAATTCAAGTGTTGAATTAATTAAACACTAGTGGGCCTAGTAAAGTCCAAGTAATTAAATTAATTCAAGTGTTGGATTAATTATATAACATTGGGCCTTGTAGAGCCCAATTTGAAATAATTATTCAACTAGTGGGCTCGAGTAAAATCAAGTAAACTTTAAATGGACTCAAATGTGTTTGAGACATTTAAATAAAAGTCCATGGGCCTTGTAATTGTTACAAGCCCAAGTAGAATGTGCATGGGGAGGTGAAGAGTTGGGAGACAACTTTTTCAATATCCAAAGCATGGCATGCTTTTGGGACAACACAACAACTTTTTCACACACCAAGAAAAGTCTCCCTTCTCTCCTCCCACCCCTATGGCCGAAATTTTGCTCTCCTTTTCTCCCAATTTTTGTTCTTCAATTGTTGAGGAAACAATACACTTCTCAAAGAAAAATGCTCTAATTTTTCTAGTGCAAAATTAGAGTGATTCTAGCTAGTTGGTGGTGGGCTTAATATTTGAGCAAGTTGCCATTGAAGAGCTTAGTTGTATATCAACTCAGTTGGAGCCATCATCAATCTTTTAAGATTGATAGGTACATTTCTAAACACACTATGAATGTCATTTTTGTGTTTTATTGTATTTGCTACACAAATCTTGAGGTGGCCGAAACATTGTATGAGAAATTAAAATTTTTAACTTCCGTTGCATTTCCGGTCACCGTAACCGATCCCCTTTCAAGTGGTATCCGAGCTATGGTTACGATTTTGTGTAGCAATTACAAGATATTATGTTGAGATCAATTTCTCACCGCATGAGAACAAAGTTTTGCAACGATTCAAGGCCAGATTTGGGGCAACTTTTGGGCAGGAAGTTGCTGCCCATTTCGGGCAGCTTGGGCTGCCCGAGGGGCTGCCCGAAACGGGCAGCAAGGGCAGCCCGAGGGGCTGCCCGAACAGCCCCTACACTTTAATAAAAAAAAAGTTTTTGTTGCCGGAATCCGGCTACGGAGATGACGACTAGGGTTTCCAAAAGTGTTTTGGAATATCAAAGTGTCATGGGCCTTGAGTTGTTGGGCCATTAGATGGCTAACATGTTTGTGAATTTTAAATGTGCCAAAATATTTTTGGTGAAAAATGAGTTTTTGGGCCCTTAAATTTAAAATTACAAAAGTTGCAAATATTTTATCATGAAATAAATAATTTAAGTTGGACTTTAATTATTTATAGTAAATTGTGATTTGCAAGAAATTCGGTTATAAATAAATTAATTTGAAAGTAGACTAAGGTGTTTGTATACTTTGTTAATTTAGTTTATAATCGTGGCGGTTAGTGATTGGATCAAGATATATAATATTGGATCAATTAATTATTGTGATAATTAATTGATGGTGTATGATATGAGATATTATGCATGAAGGATGATATGGGATATTATGCATGAAGGATGGTGTATGATATGAGATATTATGAGATAGCCGAGCCCGGTGTACGGTACGATTTAAGTTTTCGTATGTTATAGATTTATTGATTAAGTTTAAGTTTAGTTGTGATGTTAAGAGTTGTGATTATGGGCCATAGTATTGTTGGTTATTTTGTCTTGAGGTGTGGTTGATATTGTTAGTTGTTGGTTGTTGCGTTGTTTCAGTGTTTTTGTCCGATTTTAGTTGCCTTAGATTTTGTCTTGGCCGTGACCAGACCGCACCCGCGCTCAGTGTAAGGACCGCACCCGTGATCGTAATTCTTGGATTTTGTGAGTTTTACCGTGGATTCACCGCACCCACGGTGATGTTAGTACCGCACCCGCGGTAATTGTAGGACCGCACCTGCGGTCATCGATTTCAGAATTATTGGTGGTGTGCCGTGAGCTTACCGCACCCGCGGTACAAGAGTAGCGCACCCGCGGTGATGAACAGTAGAGGTATGGTCGAGATTTAAAGTGCTTTTTGGATGAGTTGACTTCACTTTTCCCCTTTTCTTTCCTCTCCATTCTCGATTTTCTCTTGGAAGGCAAGGGTTTTCACTCATTTCTTTTGCTTCCTATCTTCGATTCAAGCTTTTAGTTGGATTTTCAAGTTTAGATCGAAGTTCTTCTTGGTGCTAGGAAGCTAAGGTAAGTTTTGGTGTTGTTATTTCTTGGTTTTGGAGAAGAGATGATTTGGGTTTGATGTTTATGTTGGTTTTATGGGTTATTTGACTTGGGATCTTGATTATTGAGTTGTTGATGGTGTTATTAATGGATTATTTTTGTAGGTGGTGTACCAAGAGCTTAGATTGAGGTGTTCTTGTGGTTTGTAAGTGGAATTTCATCCCTTGTGCTCACATGATGTATATGTATTGTATTTCAAAGGTTTTAATGTGTTATTCCCTTCATTGGCTTCATAATTATGTATTGAATCACTTGTATATCCATTGGAGGCATTGTATGTCTCAATTGTATTGAAAAAAGGAATACAAAGAGTATAGTTTCCAAAGTGTTTAATAAATTTCAAAGAGAGGTGATTCAAATGTTTTATGGATTGATAGATACATAGTCATAGATTGCATGCAATTAGTTGATCAACGACCATAGGCTTATATCCCTCAGAGTTGTCGATTTATATCGATGGGATACGAGCACCACAAACAGAGTTACTATTGATATCAATCCATACCAGAGAAAAGAGAAATACCATCTCATTGTTATTGTTATTGCTATGTTATTTATGATTCATAGATTGATGGTATTCAATGTTTTAAAGCCATGTTTTACAGAGTATGCTATGTTCATTGCTATGTAAGAGTTCCACTTGCTGAGTTTTATACTCATTTCAGTTATTTCATGTGATGCAGCTAAGAGCGACGGACCAGGACAGTGATTGTGGCCCGAAGTCATATGCATACGAAGTTGGAAGGATGACATTTTGGACATGATCATAGGAATGATATTTTGTATTTTTGTTATGTCATTTGAATGATCATGTATTTATTTTGGTTGCAAATATTTTGTAAATGATTTTATGTTATGAAATTGTAATCCTTCCATCTTTCAATTGAAAATTTTAATTTCCGCTGTATTTTAATTGTAGGTCAAGGTGTCACATTTAGTGGTATCAGAGCACCGTTCTTCGGACCAATGCATATGATTTCGTCTACTTTCAACTGTCCGGGTATGTTTTCTTTGCATCTATCCATTGTTATCTATTGATTTACTTTTGTGAGCACATTGTAGAGTATGCCTCCTAATAGGAAAGCTGTAGAGGGTGAGGATAGTTCTTCCTCGAGAGTTGTCGACGAGTTCGGCAAGTTGCTTAAAGAGCAGGCCAAAGTCCATAGCGAGCAGATTCAGCAGCTGCTTCGATTGCAAGGAACAGGACAGGGTAGAGGTCAAGTGAGAGGCCAAGTAGCTCAGGCAGTTGGCACTGATGCCGTCTTTTCTTCTTTCAAGAGAATGGATCCACCAGAATTCGCAGGTAGCACTGATCCGTTGGTGGCTGTCGAGTGGGTCAAAGCGCTTGAAGCAATCTTCGATCATCTCCAGTACGAAGATAAAGACAGGATCAGCTGTGCAGTATTAATGTTGGTAAAGGCTGCACGTATCTGGTGGAATGCCACTAAGGTTGGTGTGAATGTTTCAACACTGAAGTGGTCAGAGTTCACTGATTTGTTCTATGACAAGTACTTCCCAGATGCCCTTCGAGCTAGGAAGGTGACAGAGTTTCTGGAGCTTCGTCAGGGAGGCATGAATGTTGATGAGTACATTCTCAAGTTCGAAGAGGGTTGCCTATTTGCTCCGTATATTGCTTCAAACGACAAGGACAAAGGCGCTCACTTCATTCGAGGCCTTCGTGCAGAGATCAGGAGGGATATTAACATGTCCAAAGCCGTGACTTTTAAAGAGATCGTGTCGAACGCGTTGTTGGCCGAGCAGGACGAGAAAGATATCGCTAGAGAGAGGCAGGAGAGGCATCAAGCTGTTGTTCAGAGAGGCCAGGGCTCGAATCAGAGAGGCAAAGACCGTTTCAAAGGGAAGGGCAAAGTGGAATCGAGTCCTAGACCACCGTCAATTCTAGTTGATCCCGAGAAGCCGCTGTGTCCTAAGTGCAGCAGACATCATCGAGGAGAGTGCAGATTTGGCACTCATTCTTGTTATCGTTGTGGCACGGCTGGCCATATTGCTAAAGATTGTCCAAGGGGAGCGAGCAAGGATAAAGTGCAGGGTCGTATCTTTTCGATGACCAAGGAAGGTATAAACCATGATTCTTCTGTGATCTCTAGCACTATTTTGATTTCAGGCAGGGTAGCTACGACTTTGATTGATACTGGTGCTACTCATTCTTTTATGTCTGAATTGTTTTTGAGATCTTTGGGTATAGTTCCTTCTGTTCTTCCCCTCCAGTTGAATGTTTTATTGCCTTCGGGGGACGTGTTGTGCCCGACGTCTATTGTTTTTGCATGCCCTGTTCGTATTGAGGAGCAAGTTGTTTTTGCTGATTTGATTATTATCCCTATGGTTTCATTCGATGTTATTCTTGGCATGGATTGGCTGTCGACTTATCGTGCAGTGATTGATTGCGTTGCTAAGACGGTGACCTTTGCAGATGATGGCATTAAGGGAGGAGTGCTTGCCAGTGCAGGTACTTCACTGGTCTTTCCTTTTATACCTTGTCTTGAGGCTGAGAAGTTGATGTGTAGAGGTTGTGTTGTATTTCTGGCTTCTATTGTGGATGTGGATAGAATGATTAAGTTGAATATTGATGATATCGATGTGGTGAGGGAGTTTGCTGATGTGTTTGAGGATGATGTGTCGGGTTTGCCGCCGGACAGAGATGTTGAGTTTGTTATTGATCTAGCTCCAGGTACGGTTCCTATTTCTAAGACTCCGTACCGAATGGCCCCTACCGAGATGAATGAGTTGAAGACGCAGTTGCAGGATCTATTGGACAAAGGTTTCATCCGTCCGAGTTCTTCGCCTTGGGGAGCTCCGGTTCTTTTCGTTAAGAAGAAAGATGGGTCTTTGCGGCTGTGTATCGACTATAGGGAGCTCAACAAAGTGACTGTCAAGAATAAGTATCCGTTGCCACGGATAGATGATTTGTTTGACCAACTTCAGGGTGCCACTGTATTTTCGAAGATTGATCTTCGGTCTGGCTACTATCAGTTGAAGGTTAGGGAGTCTGATATACCTAAGACAGCGTTCCGGACCAGGTACGGTCATTATGAGTTTCTTGTGAGGTCTTTTGGCCTGACCAATGCTCCTTCAGTTTTCATGGACCTGATGAACCGTGTGTTCAAGCCATATTTGGATAGTTTCGTCATTGTCTTCATCGATGACATCTTGATCTATTCCAAGACCAGAGAGCTTCATGCAGAGCATCTCAGAGTTGTTCTCCGATTGTTGAGGGAGAAGAGGTTGTTTGCCAAGTTGAAGAAGTGTGAGTTCGGGTTGGAGCAGATTTCTTTTCTAGGCCATGTTGTATCGAATGATGGTATAGCTGTTGATCCAGTGAAGATTGAGGCAGTTCAGAGGTGGCCTATTCCTACTACTGTTTCTGAGGTACGCAGTTTCCTTGGTTTGGCGGGTTATTATCGTCGTTTCATTTCAGATTTCTCCAAGATTGCCTTGCCATTGACCAATCTGACGAGGAAGACTGTGAAGTTCGAGTGGTTCAATGATTGCCAGAGTTCATTCCAAGAGTTGAAGGATAAGTTGACGACAGCTCCTGTTCTTTCATTGCCATGTGGTTCAGAGGATTTTGTTGTCTATACTGATGCGTCGAAGAAAGGCCTTGGTGCAGTGCTGATGCAGCGAGGTAAGGTTATAGCCTATGCTTCTCGCCAGTTGAAAGACTATGAGAAGAATTATCCGACGCACGATTTGGAGCTAGCAGCTGTGGTTTTCGCCTTGAAGATTTGGAGACATTATTTGTATGGCGAAAAGTGTGAGATCTTCACAGACCACAAGAGTTTGAAGTATCTGTTTTCCCAGAAAGAGCTCAATATGCAGCAGAGGAGGTGGTTAGAGCTTGTCAAAGACTATGATGTGACTAACAGTTACCACCCAGGGAAAGCGAATGTTGTAGCAGACGCTTTGAGCCGTAAGTCGAGTTCTTTCTTGAGTTCTTTGATTCAGAGACCATTGTTGATGGATTTGTAGAGAGAGGAGATTGATTTGGTAGTTCCGGGGACCATTGCTTGTCTTTCAACGTTGGTCATTCGAGCTACATTGACGGACCGGATCCGTAGAGAGCAAGCTACTGATTTGCAGTTGTTAGAGTTGAGAGCTAGAGCTGAGGAGAGGGATAACTCGGAGTTTGCGTTGAATGGTGATGGTTTGGTGACTTTCAGAGGCCGTATTTGTGTTCCCGTTGGTGATGATATTCGGCGAGACGTCTTGACAAAGGCTCATTCCGCGCCATATTCGATACATCCAGGCACCACCAAAATGTATCAGGATCTTCGTAGACTCTACTGGTGGCCAGGTATGAAGAAAGACATTGCCGTATTTAATTCTCAGTGCCTAACTTGTCAGCAAGTGAAGATTGAGCACCAGAGACCTGCTGGGACATTGTTGTCATTGCCGATTCCTCAGTGGAAGTTGCAGCATATTACGATGGACTTCGTGACTGGTCTTCCCAGGACGCAGAAGGGTTTCAATTCCATTTGGGCTATTGTCGATCGATTGACCAAGTCAGCGCACTTTCTTCCAGTCAAGACGACGTATTCCATGAACCAGTATGCCGAGGATTATCTAGCAGAGATTGTTAGACTTCACGGTGTCCCTGTGTCGATTGTGTCTGATCGTGACCCTAGATTTACTTTAGAGTTTTGGAAGAGTTTGCACAGAGCCATGGGTTCACGGTTAGCGTTCAGTACAGCTTATCACCCTCAGAGCGACGGTCAATCAGATGAAAGTCGTTTAGATTGTAGAGGATATGCTCAGAGCTTGTACTATCGATTATTCTGGTAGCTGGGATTCTAAGTTGCCTCTTGTGGAATTCACGTACAATAACAGTTACCAAGCGACGATTGGGATGGCACCGTATGAGGCACTTTATGGGAGGAAGTGTAGATCTCCCTTGTATTGGGATGAGGTTGGCGAGAGGAAGATGTTGGGTCCAGAGTTGGTCCAACAGACAGCCGATGTTGTTTCTGTTATCCGAGAGAGGATGAAGACTGCGCAGTCGAGACAGAAGAGTTATGCAGATGTTCGTCGTAGACCTTTGCAGTTTGAGGTTGGCGATCACGTGTTCTTGAAGATAGCACCTCTCAAGGGTGTGATGCGGTTTGGCAAGAAGGGTAAGTTGAGTCCGAGGTTTATTGGTCCATTCGAGATATTGAACAGAGTTGGTGATCGAGCCTACAGGTTAGCCCTACCGCCGAATCTTGACAGAGTCCGCAATGTTTTTCACGTATCGATGCTCAGGAAGTATATTGCGAATCCTTCCCAAGTTCTTCACCACGAGCCATTGGACTTGACGCCGAATTTGACGTACCAAGAGATTCCAGTCCAGATTTTAGACCGTAAGGTCAGAGTTTTGAGGAACAAAGAGATCGGCAGCGTCAAAGATCTTTGGAGGAACCATTTGATCGAAGAGGCTACGTGGAAAGCGGAGGATGAGATGAGAGAGAAGTATCCTGAGTTGTTCGTGCAGTGACGTCAATTTCGAGGACGAAATTCCTCTAAGGAGGGGAGATTGTAATAGCCGAGCCCGGTGTACGGTACGATTTAAGTTTTCGTATGTCATAGATTTATTGATTAAGTTTAAGTTTAGTTGTGATGTTAAGAGTTGTGATTATGGGCCATAGTATTGTTGGTTATTTTGTCTTGAGGTGTGGTTGATATTGTTAGTTGTTGGTTGTTGCGTTGTTTCAGTGTTTTTGTAAGATTTTAGTTGCCTTAGATTTTGTCTTGGCCGTGACCAGACCGCACCCACGCTCAGTGTAAGGACCGCACCCGCGATCGTAATTGTTGGATTTTGTGAGTTTTACCGTGGATTCACCGCACCCGCGGTGATGTTAGTACCGCACCCGCGGTGTAGACCGCACCCGCGGTAATTGTAGGACTGCACCTGCGGTCATCGATTTCAGAATTATTGGTGGTGTGCCGTGAGTTTACCACACCCGCGGTACAAGAGTAGCGCACCCGCGGTGATGAACAGTAGAGGTATGGTCGAGATTTAAAGTGCTTTTTGGATGAGTTGACTTCACTTTTCCCCTTTTCTTTCCTCTCCATTCTCGATTTTCTCTTGGAAGGCAAGGGTTTTCCCTCATTTCTTTTGCTTTCTATCTTCGATTCAAGCTTCTAGTTGGATTTTCGAGTTGAGATCGAAGTTCTTCTTGGTGCTAGGAAGCTAAGGTAAGCTTTTGGTGTTGTTATTTCTTGGTTTAGGAGAAGAGATGATTTGGGTTTGATGTTTATGTTGGTTTTATGGGTTATTTGACTTGGGATCTTGATTATTGAGTTGTTGATGGTGTTATTAATGGATTATTGTTGTAGGTGGTGTACCAAGAGCTTAGATTGAGGTGTTCTTGTGGTTTGTAAGTGGAATTTCATCCCTTGTGCTCACATGATGTATATGTATTGTATTTCAAAGGTTTTAATGTGTTATTCCCTTCATTGGCTTCATAATTATGTATTGACTCACTTGTATATCTATTGGAGGCATTGTATGTCTCAATTGTATTGAAAAAGGGAATACAAAGAGTATAGTTTCCAAAGTGTTTAATAAATGTCAAAGAGAGGTGATTCAAATGTTTTATGGATTGATAGATACATAGTCATAGATTGCATGCAATTAGTTGGTCAACGATCATAGGCTTATATCCCTCAGAGTTGTTGATTTATATCGATGGGATACGAGCACCACAAACAGAGTTACTATTGATATCAATCCATACCAGAGAAAAGAGAAATACCATCTCATTGTTATTGTTATTGCTATGTTATTTATGATTCATAGATTGATGGAATTCAATGTTCTAAAGCCATGTTTTACAGAGTATGCTATGTTCATTGCTATGTAAGAGTTCCACTTGCTGAGTTTTATACTCATTTCAGTTATTTCATGTGATGCAGCTAAGAGCGACGGACCAGGATAGTGATTGTGGCCCGAAGTCATATGCATACGAAGTTAGAAGGATGACATTTTGGACATGATCATAGGAAATATATTTTGTATTTTTGTTATGTCATTTGAATGATCATGTACTTATTTTGGTTGCAAATATTTTGTAAATGATTTTATGTTATGTGTAAGGCTCGAGAAGTATCAGCTGTTATGGATGTGAGATTCACAAGTTGGAGAATGCATGACATTTAAATTGAAATTGTGAGGTTTGGGCCGAAGCCATACCGCACCCGCGGTGTTAGAGATACAGCACCCGCGGTGCATTGAGAAGAAATTGGTGAATTTGTGCGAAGCCACACCGCACCCGCGGTGCTAACAGGACCGCACCCGCGGTGATGAGACCGCACCCGCGGTCTAAGAATTTCGGAAAATGCAATATGTGCCGTGGGCACAGCGCACCCGCGCTACTAGTATACTGCACCCGCGGTCTTGCGTGCCAAGTGAAAAATAAACCACTTGTCCTTTAACATGCATATATGATATGTGTCTTCTTCCTCTTTCATTTCAGAACCTGAGAGCCGAGGGAATGCTTGGGAGAAAGCTCATGTCCTTTTTGATTTTCAACTTGTGCTTTTGAATGATTTAGTGTTCCGATTTTAATTCCGAGTGTAGAATTGTGATCCTTGCAACAAGAGCTATTCAAGGATGTAAGTATTGTTCAATTCCAGCATGTCTCGATATTTATGTGCTGGAGAAGTCATGATTTTATTGAAGGAATGTGTTCTTGATAAGGTGCACATTATAGAAATGCAATCGGGTTGATTTTCGGTTATCATATGCCATTATTTCGAAATTCCAGCCTATGTGTATGATGGTGTACCGATTTTGAAGTGATAATGAGATTATTGTGGTGATGATGAAATTATGATATTGTTATATGTTGAGATTGAGTTACCGGTATCAAAGAAATACGCCGTTATGCCGTCGATTGTTACCGAGATGAAGTATGATTAAGTATTGACTTGTGCAAGATTTTGATATGAGTTACGTCTTGATAGAGTGCATTGTTACATTGCCATTTCAGATTTGAAGTGACAGGTTTGACATTTGATTCGAGTCGACAGACAGTGCGACACGAAAGGTATAATTCATGTGGTCACGGGATTGCACAACTCGATTCAGATTTGATACGAGTTTCCCTAAATCACATACTAGATTGTTATTACATTTCATTATGTAATGCCTTGTTTATTGAATTATATTCGAGTCCTGAGATAGGAGATATTGGCAGACTGGCCAAAACTAGATGTTTCGGTGTATCGACGCATAGGAGTAGAGTTGCTCTATGTGTAGACCCTCGATACAGAGTTGACCGAAGTCTAGGAATAAGACGTACCGTCGCCCCGATTGGTTGAGTAGGTGACAGACCGTCTTATTCACACCGGGATCCCTAGATTAGAAATGAGTCGAGTCAAGATTTAAATGTCGAATACAGATTTGTATTCTTCTACATGTTTAGATTTTTATTCATGTTAATTGTTATATGCTATGCTTTTGTAAATGATTATTACATTGCATGCATCCATGTTTTATACTGGGATATGTTCTCACCGGAGTTATCCGGCTGTTGTCGAGTCTGTATGTGTGCATGGCAACAGGTGGGGCAGGATCTGGGTCTCGAGCTAGATGAGAGATTGATGATAGCGTGGAGATCTCGGGCATTGAAGATTTGTAGTGTTTCCTACTAGACTTGTATCACTTATGTTGTAGTTGGTATGTAAACACTGGTGTATGGTTGTACTAGACAGACATGTATGTACATTATGTTGTTTATTTCAGTTAAAGACATGATATGCTTGAGTTATACATTTGAATTAATATTAAAAGCAAATTTTTGACCCACATTTTCGAGCAAAGATCCAATTAAATCCCAAAAGAATTGAGTTAGAGCCCGGGTCCCCATATTATGAAATTGTAATCCTTCCATCTTTCAATTGAAAAATTTAAATTCCGCTGTATTTTAATTGTAACGGGTCAAGGTGTCAAACTTTTGTAAGACTTTATGGGCTAAACTTGGCACAAAATTTTAGTTTTCTACTACTTGTCATCCTCAAACGGATGGACAAACTGAAGTTGTCAATAGAACTTTGGGAACACTTATGCGTGCTATTCTTAAAAAGAACTTGGATTGACATTTCTATGGACTTTATTTTGGGGTTACCTAGGACTAAGAAGGGGAGGGATTCTATTTTCGTTGTTGTGGAGAGATTCTCTAAGATGGCACATTTTATAGCTTGTCATAAAACCGATGATGCTTCAAACATGGCGGATTTGTTCTTTAGAGAAGTCGTTAGGTTGCATGGCATGCCTAGGACTATTGTTTCTGGTCGCGATGTTAAATTCTTGAGTTACTTTTGGAAGACTTTATGGGCTAAACTTGACACGACAAACTGAAGTTGTCAATAGAACTTTGGGAACACCTTTGCGTGCTGTTCTTAAAAAGAACTGGATTGACATTTCTATGGACTTTATTTTGGGGTTGCCTAGAACTAAGAGAGGGAGGGATTCTATTTTTGTTGTTGTTGATAAATTCTCTAAGATGGCACATTTTATAGCTAGTCATAAAACCTATGATGCTTCAAATATTGCGGATTTGTTCTTTAGAAAAGTCGTTAGGTTGCATGGCATGCCTAGGACTATTGTTTCTGGCCGCGATGTTAAACTCTTGAATTACTTTTGGAAGACTTTATGGGATAAACTTGGCACAAAATTGTTGTTTTCTACTACTTGTCATCCTCAAACGGATGGACAAACTAAAGTTGTCAATAGAACTTTGGGAACACTTTTGCGTGCTATTCTTAAAAAGAACTTGGATTGACATTTCTATGGACTTTATTTTGGGGTTGCCTAGGACTAAGAAGGGGAGGGATTCTATTTTGTTGTTGTGGATAGATTCTCTAAGATGGCACATTTTATAGCTTGTCATAAAACCGATGATGCTTCAAACATTGCGGATTTGTTCTTTAGAGAAGTCGTTAGGTTGCATGGCATGCCTAGGACTATTGTTTCTGGTCGCGATGTTAAATTCTTGAGTTACTTTTGGAATACTTTATGGTCTTGGCACAAAATTGCTATTTTCTACTACTTGTCATCCTCAAACGGATGGACAAACTGAAGTTGTCAATAGAACTTTGGGAACACCTTTGCGTGCTATTCTTAAAAAGAACTTGGATTGACATTTCTATGGACTTTATTTTGGGGTTGCCTAGGACTAAGAAGGGGATGGATTCTATTTTTGTTGTTGTGGATAGATTCTCTAAGATGGCACATTTTATAGCTTGTCTTAAAACCGATGATGTTTCAAACATTGCGGATTTGTTCTTTAGAGAAGTCCTTAGGTTGCATGGCATGCCTAGGACTATTGTTTCTGTTCGCGATGTTAAATTCTTGAGTTACTTTTGGAACACTTTATGGGCTAAACTTGGCACAAAATTGTTGTTTTCTACTACTTGTCATCCTCAAACGGATTGACAAACTGAAGTTTTCAATAGAACTTTGGGAACACTTTTGCGTGCTATTCTTAAAAAGAACTTGGATTGACATTTCAATTGACTTTATTTTGGGGTGCCTAGGACTAAGAAGGGTATGGATTCTATTTTAGTAGTTGTGGATAGATTCTCTAAGATGACACATTTAGCTTGTCATAAAACCGATGATGCTTCAAACATGGCGGATTTGTTCTTTAGAGAAGTCGTTAGGTTGCATGGCATGCCTAGGACTATTGTTTCTGGTCGCGATGTTAAATTCTTGAGTTACTTTTGGAAGACTTTATGGGCTAAACTTGGCACAACAAACTGAAGTTGTCAATAGAACTTTGGGAACACCTTTGCGTGCTATTCTTAAAAAGAACTGGATTGACATTTCTATGGACTTTATTTTGGGGTTGGCTAGGACTAAGAAGGGGAGGGATTCTATTTTTGTGTTGTGGATAAATTCTCTAAGATGACACATTTTATAGCTTGTCATAAAACCGATGATGCTTCAAACATTGCGGATTTGTTCTTTAGAAAAGTCGTTAGGTTGCATGGCATGCCTAGGACTATTGTTTCTGGCCGCGATGTTAAATTCTTGAGTTACTTTTGGAAGACTTTATTGGCTAAACTTGGCACAAAATTGTTTTTTTCTACTACTTGTCATCCTCAAACGGATGGACAAACTGAAGTTGTCAATAGAACTTTGGGAACACTTTTGCGTGCTATTCTTAAAAAGAACTTGGATTGACATTTCTATCGACTTTATTTTGGGGTTTTTTAGGACTAAGAAGGGGAAGGATTCTATTTTTTTTGTTGTGGATAGATTCTCTAAGATGGCACATTTTATAGCTTGTCATAAAACCGATGATGCTTCAAACATGGAGGATTTGTTCTTTAGAGAAGTCGTTAGGTTGCATGGAATGCCTAGGACTATTGTTTTTGGTCGAGATGTTAAATTCTTGAGTTACTTTTGGAAGATTTTATGGGCTAAACTTGGCACGACAAACTGAAGTTGTCAATAAAACTTTGGGAACACCTTTGCGTGCTATTCTTAAAAAGAACTGGATTGACATTTCTATGGACTTTATTTTGGGGTTGCCTAAGACTAAGAAGGGGAGGGATTCTATTTTTGTTGTTGTGGATAAATTCTGTAAGATGGCACATTTTATAGCTTGTCATAAAACCTATGATGCTTCAAACATTGCGGATTTGTTCTTTAGAAAAGTTGTTAGGTTGCATGGCATGCCTAGGACTATTGTTTCTGGCCGTGATGTTAAATTCTTGAGTTACTTTTGGAAGACTTTATGGGCCAAACTTGGCACAAAATTGTTGTTTTCTACTACTTGTCATCCTCAAATGGATGGACAAACTGAAGTTGTCAATATAACTTTGGGAACACTTTTGCGTGCTATTCTTAAAAAGAACTTGGATTGACATTTCTATGGACTTTATTTTGGGGTTGCCTAGGACTAAGAAGGGGAGGGATTCTATTTTTGTTGTTGTGGATATATTATCTAAGATGGCACATTTTATAATTTGTCATAAAACCGATGATGCTTGAAACATTGCGGATTTGTTCTTTAGAGAAGTCGCTAGGTTACATGGCATGCCTAGGACTATTTTTTTTGGACGCGATGTTAAATTCTTGAGTTACTTTTGGAAGACTTTATGGGCTAAACCTGGCACAAAATTGTTGTTTTCTACTACTTGTAATCCTCAAACGGATTGACAAACTGAAGTTGTCAATAGAACTTTGGGAACACTTTTGCGTGCTATTCTTAAAAAGAACTTGGATTTACATTTCTATGGATTTATTTTGTGGTTGCCTAGGACTAAGAAGGGGAGGGATTCTATTTTCGTTGTTGTGGATAGATTCTCTAAGATGGCAAATTTTATAGCTTGTCATAAAACCGATAATGCTTCAAACATGGCGGATTTGTTCTTTAGAGAAGTCGCTAGGTTGGATGGCTTGCCTAGGACTATTGTTTCTGGTCGCAATGCTAAATTCTTGAGTTACTTTTGGAAGACTTTATGGGCTAAACTTGGCACGACAAACTGAAATTGTCAATAGAACTTGGGGAACACCTTTGCGTGCTATTCTTAAAAAGAACTGGATTGACATTTCTATGGACTTTATTTTGGGGTTGCCTAGGACTAAGAAGGGGAGGGATTCTATTTTCGTTGTTGTGGATAGATTCTCTAAGATGGCACATGTTATAGCTTGTCATAAAACCGATGATGCTTCAAACATGGCGGATTTGTTCTTTAGAGAAGTCGTTAGGTTGCATGGAATGCCTAGGACTATTGTTTCTGGTCGCGATGTTAAATTCTTGAGTTACTTTTGGAAGATTTTATGGGCTAAACTTGGCACGACAAACTGAAGTTGTCAATAAAACTTTGAGAACAGCTTTGCGTGCTATTCTTAAAAAGAACTGGATTGACATTTCTATGGACTTTATTTTGGGGTTGCCTAGGACTAAGAAGGGGAGGGATTCTATTTTTGTTGTTGTGGATAAATTCTCTAAGATGGCACATTTTATAGCTTGTCATAAAACCTATGATACTTCAAACATTGCGGATTTGTTCTTTAGAAAAGTCGTTAGGTTGCATGGCATGCCTAGGACTATTGTTTCTGGCCGCGATGTTAAATTCTTGAGTTACTTTTGGAAGACTTTATGGGCCAAACTTGGCACAAAATTGTTGTTTTCTACTACTTGTCATCCTCAAACGGATGGACAAACTGAAGTTGTCAATAGAACTTTGGGAACACTTTTGCGTGCTATTCTTAAAAAGAACTTGGATTGACATTTCTATGGACTTTATTTTGGGGTTGCCTAGGACTAAGAAGGGGAGGGATTCTATTTTTGTTGTTGTGGATATATTATCTAAGATGGCACATTTTATAATTTATCATAAAACCGATGATGCTTGAAACATTGCGGATTTGTTCTTTAGAGAAATCGTTAGGTTGCATGGCATGCCTAGGACTACTGTTTCTGGTCGCGATGTTAAATTCTTGAGTTACTTTTGGAAGATTTTATGGGCTAAACATGGCACAAAATTGCTGTTTTCTACTACTTGCCATCCTCAAACGTATGGACAAACTGAAGTTGTCAATAGAACTTTGGGAGCACTTTTGCGTGCTATTCTTAAAAAGAACTGGATTTACATTTCTATGGACTTTATTTTGGGGTGGCCTAGGACTAAGAAGGGGAGGGATTCTATTTTTGTTGTTGTGGATAGATTCTCTAAGATGGCACATTTTATAGCTTGTCATAAAACCGATGATGCTTCAAACATTGCGGATTTTTTCTTTAGAGAAGTCGTTAGGTTGCATGGCATGCCTAGGACTATTGTTTCTGGTCGCGATGTTAAATTCTTGAGTTAATTTTGGAAGACTTTATGAGCTAAACTTGGCACAAAATTGTTGTTTTCTACTATTTGTCATCCTCAAACGGATGGACAAACTGAAGTTGTCAATAGAACTTTGGGAACACCTTTGCGTGCTATTCTTAAAAAGAACTTGGATTGACATTTCTATGGACTTTATTTTGGGGTTGCCTAGGACTAAGAAGGGTATGGATTTTATTTTTGTTGTTGTGGATAGATTCTCTAAGATGGCACATTTTATAGCTTGTCATAAAACCGATGATGCTTCAAACATTGCGGATTTGTTCTTTAGAGAAGTCATTAGGTTGCATGTCATGCCTAGGACTATTGTTTCTGGTCGCGATGTTAAATTCTTGAGTTACTTTTAGACGAATTTGTGGGCTAAACTTGACACAAAATTGTTGTTTTCTACTACTTGTCATCCTCAAACGGATGGACAAACTGAAGTTGTCAATAGAACTTTGGGAACATTTTTGCGTGCTATTCATAAAAAGAACTTGGCCGGATTGACATTTCTATGGATTTATTTTGGGGTTGCCTAGGACTAAGAAGGGGAGGGATTCTATTTTCGTTGTTGTGGATAGATTCTCTAAGATGGCAAATTTTATAGCTTGTCATAAAACCGATGATGCTTCAAACATGGCGGATTTGTTCTTTAGAGAAGTCGCTAGGTTGCATGGCATGCCTAGGACTATTGTTTTTGGTCGCGATGTTAAATTCTTGAGTTACTTTTGGAATACTTTATGGGCTAAACTTGGCACAAAATTGTTGTTTTCTACTACTTGTCATCATCAAACGGATGGACAAACTGAAGTTGTCTATAGAACTTTGGGAACACTTTTACGTGCTATTCTTAAAAAGAACTTGGATTGACATTTATATATACTTTTGTAATGCCTGAGATTCTTGTAGATAGTTGAATACGAAACGCAAGAACAGACGGGGCGAAACGATGCGATAAATATGAAATGTTAGCTGTGCAAGACCACTCCCGCGGTCTGGCAAGCACCGCACCCGCGGTGCAATGGGCAGGAAGTTAGTAAAATTCCCGTAGCCACACCGCACCTGCGGTAGAATGAGACCGCACCAGCGGTGTTTACTTGACCGCACCCGCGGTCGACTATTTTGGAAAATTATATTTCTGCCGAAAGCTTGGCGCACCCGCGCTCCTTACAGTACCGCACTCGCGGTGCTGCATGCGAGACATCCACTCTTGTTCTCAACTTGACACATGGCAGGGGTATAAATATAAGTCGAACATGAGTCACCTTCTTCTCATTTTCAGCAGGCAGAACCGAGACTTCCTCCCAAAACTCTTCAAGTTTTCAAGGCTTTGAAGGTAGATATCTCAAGATTTAGCCATCCAAATTCTAATCCGAGTTGAGATTCTTATTCCTGGCGTCGAAGGCTTTGAAAGGGTACACTTTTTATTCAGTTCTAACATGTTTCAAGAATTTCATGTAAAGGAAATGCTATGATGACTGTATTTAGATATTCTAGTGAGCATTATGAGTTTATAATCGAAACTAGAACAAAGAAAGGATGTCGTATGCATTTCTTATGAATTTCAGTATGTTTAGGAATAAGATGTATCGAATTTGAGTATGGTTTTGTGCATATGATTCGATTGTGAGTTGAGGATGGTATATGTTGATATTTGTTGAGATTGGATTGACTGGTATTAAGAATATACGTCGTTATGCCGTCAAATTGTACCAAGAGCAAGTATAGATTGTATAAATGTCTTGGTTGAGTTAGAACTTGATAGATTGTATATCCACATTTCCATTTCAGATTCATCTTTACGACCGTGACAGCGACTGTGCGAAGAAAGGTATAGTACATGTTTTGTTTGGGGAATCACGACTCAAATGAGATCACATTTGAGTTTCCCAACCAAAATCACATACTTGTTTTATTGTTTATATCTAGATATGATTATGATTGGTTATAGATTGTTTATAGAACTTGTATACAAATCTTGCTATGCTTTGTTTACAGATCATGTGACATTGCATTAGAATGATTATGCTTGTTTACAGATTGTGTATTCATGCATTAAGATAGGACAGTCTGGAGATCAGGCAGACTACTAGACGTTCGGCGATATCACAGCTTAGGGGAAGATCACCGCCCCTATTGTAGATGCGGATACAGATCAGGCCGAAGTCTAGGAATAAGACGTACCGTCACCCCGATTGGAGAGTAGGTGATAGATCGTCTTATTCACAACGGGATCCCTAGAGTTCTAGTCGAGTCGCGTCTAGACATGATTAGACTCGCATTGCATGATTATATATGAATGACATTCATATTAGCATGTTTCATGTTTTAGATTGTTTTAATGCATGTATACATGTTTATACTGGGATTGTTCTCACCAGTTTTCCGGCTGTTGTTATGTCTGTATGTGTGCATAACAACAGGTGGGGCAGGATCTGGGTCGAGACAGAGATGATCGGGTTAGCGTGGAGATCACGGGCGCAGCAGAGGACTAGTGGTCTTTTTATTAGCTTTGGACTATCTTTTGTTTATAGATGGTAGTGAACACTATTTGTATATAGAATAAGACATGTATCTTTTGTTGTATGTTGTACAATAAATAAAGAACTTATGCTTGTTTAGTTACATTTGATTTGATGTAAAAAGCGAAAAATTGACCCACATTTTAGAATAATGATCCATTTAATCCCAAGAGAAAAGAATTAGAGCCCGGGTCCCCACAACAGGTGGTATCAGAGCGAGAGTTCCTTTAGACTGAGATAAGATAGAATGAACGGAGTAGATTGAGTCTTCTTCCTTGCTTTATGATCTGCTAGCATGATTTATTGCTTTTCGTATTACATGTTGTGTGTTATTTGATTGATTACAGCATGTAATTGACTGAATCAGAACCGATTCTAGATCAGAGGTAACTGACTAGAGAAGGGCTGAGACAGTTGTATATCTTGTTTACTAATCTGTTGGGTTATTAGATATGCCTCCTAGAAGAGCAGCCGTACCTCTACGACCCACAGCACCAGAACAGGGTAGCACATCCGGAGATCCAATGGACGTTACTGCTACGCCAATGGAGACGCTGCTCAAAAGATTTCAATCCTTTCGACCGCCAACCTTGAAAGGTACAAAACTGGCAGTGGATTGTGAAAGTTGGCTTGAGGACATTCAGGTAATAATGAGGCCATGGCGGATCAATTTATAAATGGCCTAAATCCAGATATCTTTACGTTGGTAAACACGGGGAGACCGAATAATTTCGCAGATGCGTTAAATCGGGCCAAAGGAGCGAAAGCAGGGTTGATAAGACAGCGGAGTGCTCCATATGTTGCTCCTGCGCCAAGACCACCACAACCTTCAGTGCAATCTCCTCCTCCTAGATTTGAAAGCGGCGGTAGTAGCAGTGGCAGAAAGACACAGCTGAAGGCGAAGGGAAACAGTTTAAAAGACCTGGGAGCAGCTCTTCAAGCTCCAGTGGATCAAGACAGATTGGTTTTTATCAGAGTACCAGGTATTCAGGTGTTTATTGTAGTTCCTGTGGAGGAAAACATGCGACTGAATAGTGCCAGGGAGTTACAGGCCGATGCAACATTTGTAGGCAACCGGGGCATTTTGCCAAAGTATGCCCACAGAGGAGTGTATAGCCAGCCTAGAGTGGACGAGCATCCGGGCCAGTACCTCAGTTTGAGCGGCAGGCATCATCGGTTCACTCTTTCCAGCCTCCACCAGCACCGACTCAACCCAGAGCTCGTGGTAGTCAGACAGTGAGTCAACCTCCGAGGCAACAGGCTCTAGTGTTTGCATTGACAGAAGAGCAAGCACAAGATGCACCAGATGATGTTATAGCAGGTAACTGCTCTCTTTATGGTTATCCTGCTTATATCTTGATAGATACAGGTGCATCGCATACATTCATTTCGGAGCGATTTGCATTGTTGCATTCATTGCCTGTTGAGTCTTTGTTAGAGGTTGTATCTATTAATTCTCCGTTGGGAAGTGGATTGATATCTGTAACTACGGTTAAACATTGCATTCTACAGTTTGAGGGGCATGAGATTGACCTAGATTGTATAGTATTGGGTCTAGCTGATTTTGATTGTATAGTCGGTATTGACATGCTAACGAAGTACAGAGCCACTGTAGATTGTTTCCATAATATTGTCAGATTCAGACCCAAGATGACAGACGAGTGGAAATTCTACGGGAAGGGTTCCAGATCTCGGATTCCCTTGATTTCGGCTCTTACTATGAACAGATTGTTACAAAAAGAAGCAGATGGTTTCTTTATTTATGCTGTAGATATGCAGAAGTCGAACCCGGCATTGGCGGATTTGCCAGTAGTACGGGAATTTCCAGATATTTTTCCAGATGAAATCCCAGGATTACCTCCAGTGCGAGAGGTAGATTTTAGTATTCATCTTGTACCAGGTACCGTCCCTATTTCGAGAGCTCCGTATAGGATGGCACCCATCGAACTAAAAGAATTGAAAGCACAGTTAGAAGATCTTCTGGCCAAGGTATATATCAGACCTAGTGTATCTCCTTGGGGCGCTCTGGTGCTGTTTGTGCGAAAGAAAGACGGTTCGATGCGATTATGTATAGACTACCGGCAACTGAATAAGGCAACAATCAAGAATAAATATCCATTGCCTAGAATTTACGATCTATTTGATCAGTTGCAGGGATCCTCTGTCTATTCTAAGATTGATTTGCGTTCTGGGTATCATCAACTCAGAGTTCGAGATGTAGATATACCGAAGACAGCATTTCGAACCAGGTATGGACATTACGAATTTATTGTCATGCCTTTTGGTTTAACAAATGCTGCAGCGGTATTTATGGGCTTGATGAATCAAGTGTTTCAGAGGTATTTAGATGATTTTGTGATCGTTTTCATAGATTATATTCTGGTGTATTCTAAGAACAGGAATGAGCATGCAGATCATCTCAGAATTGTGTTGCAGACACTAAGAAATGAGAGATTGTATAAAAAATTATCAAAGTGTGAGTTTTGGCTGAATCGAGTTGTATTCTTGGGGCATATCATTTCTGGTGATGGTATTTCTGTTGATCCGAGTAAAGTGGAAGCTGTGATCAATTGGCCAAGACCAACTTCGGTGCCAGAAATACGCAGTTTCATGGGTCTGGCAGGATACTACCGAAGATTTATCCAAGATTTCTCCAGTATTGCAAAGCCAATCACACAATTGACATAGAAGAATATGCCATTCGTTTGGTCAGAGGAATGCGAGTCTAGCTTCCTAGAACTGAAGAAAAAGCTGACTAGTGCTCCAGTGTTGACGATACCTTCAGGTACAGGTGATTTCGTTGTATATTGTGATGCTTCTCACAGAGGTTTGGGATGTGTGCTTATGCAACGAGGTCATGTGATCGCATACGCCTCAAGACAATTGAAGCCACATGAAGTTCGATACCCCATTCATGATCTGGAATTAACGGCTATCGTATTTGCATTAAAGATTTGGCGTCATTATCTCTACGGCGAGAAATTTGAGATCTTTTCCGATCACAAGAGCCTAAAGTACCTATTTTCTCAGTCAGAATTGAACATGAGGCAGCGTAGATGGCTTGATCTATTAAAAGATTTTGATTGTGAAATTAAATATTATCCAGGAAAGTCAAATGCAGCAGCGGACGCCTTGAGTCGAAAGGTTTGTTCTCAATCCTTATCGACGATAGGTGTTACAAAACTCGTTGAAAATTGCTGTTTCTCTGGACTAGAATTTTATACAGATAGGAGGCCACTACGACTTGCTGCTATTCAAGTTGAGCCAGATTTGATCATGAGGATCAAAGAAGCACAGAGAAGAGATCAGAACGTGCAAAGATCGATTCAAATGGTCAGATCAGGTCATATGTCAGAATATCAGGTACATGATCATGTGCTATACGTGAATAACCGTCTTGTTGTACCAGATGTTGCCGAGTTGAAACAGCAGATTCTGTCAGAGGCACATTGTAGTCGGTTCAGTATTCATCCTGGTGGCAGGAAGATGTATAATGACTTGAAGACACAATTCTGGTGGAAACATATGTAATCAGATATTGCAGAATTCGTGTCTAAGTGTTTGAACTGCCAACAGGTAAAAGCTGAAAGGAAGAAGCCCGGAGGGTTACTTCAGAGTCTATCTATTCCAGAATGGAAATGGGATCACATTTCCATGGATTTTGTGACGAAGTTACCTCGATCATCCAGAGGTTGCGATGCGATTTGGGTTATTATTGACAGATTGACCAAATCTGCTTGTTTCATTCCTTACAGAATGACGTATAGACAAGATCAAATGGCGGAGATATATATTCGAGAGGTAGTTAGGTTGCATGGAGTGCCGAAGTCTATCGTATCAGATCGTGATCCACGATTCACTTCTCACTTTTGGCACAGTTTACAACAGGCCCTAGGTACGACATTACACCTGAGTACTGCTTACCATCCTCTGACAGACGGACAAACAGAGCGGACTATCCAGACATTAGAGGATATGTTGAGAGCCGTTGTGCTAGATTTTGGCATTAGTTGGCAAGATTCCCTACCTCTTTGCGAATTTTCTTACAATAATAGCTATCAGACGAGTATCGGGATGGCACCGTTTGAAGCTTTGTATGGCAAGAAGTGCAGATCTCCGCTATATTGGGATGATATCTCAGAAGTACCAGAACTGGGGCCAGACATGATTCGTGACATGACTGAGAAGGTGAAAGTTATTCAGAAAAGAATGAAGACAGCACAGGATAGACAAGCAAAATACGCCAATGTCAGACGTAGACCGTTGGTATTCGAGCAAGGAGACAGAGTATTCTTGAAGATTTCTCCTTTCCGAGGCGTTGTTAGATTTGGCAAACGAGGGAAGTTGTCTCCTAGATATGTCGGTCCTTACGAGATCCTAGAGAAGATTGGCGATCGAGCTTACAGACTTGCTCTTCCTCCTTCTCTATCCGGTATACATGACGTGTTTCATGTATCAATGTTGCGAAAATATATGCCAGATATTTCTCATGTCATTCAACCCGACGAAGCTGAACTTGATCAGACTTTGAGCTATGTGGAACAACCGATACAAATTCTTGATCGGAAAGATAAGCAGCTCAGAACGAAGATTATTCCACTTGTGAAGGTTCAGTGGAGTCGTCATGGCATCGAAGAAGCGACTTGGGAAACAGAGGCATATATGAGACAAAAACATCCCGAGTTATTTCAATAATGTAAGTATCTGTTTAGTTTTGATGTGATTACTTTTATACTTGCATTGATAGAATGGCATGCGATTTCGAGGACGAAATCATTTCTAAGAGGGGGAGAAATGTAATGCCTGAGATTCTTGTAGATAGTTGAATACAAAACGCAAGAACAGACGGGGCGAAACGATGCGATAAATATGAAATGTTAGCTGTGCAAGACCGCTCCCGCGGTCTGGCAAGCACCGCACCCGCGGTGCAATGGGCAGGAAGTTAGTAAAATTCCCGTAGCCACACCGCACCTGCGGTAGAATGAAACCGCACCCGCGGTGCTGAGACCGCACCCGCGGTGTTTTCTTGACCGCACCCGCGGTCGACTGTTTTGGAAAATTATATTTCTGCCGAAAGCTTGGCGCACCCGCGCTCTTATAGTACCTGTGGGGACCCGGGCTCTAATTCTTTTTCTTGGGATTAAATGGATCGTTATTATAAAACGTGAGTCAAATTTTTTTTTTTTTTTTTTACATAAAAACACATGTAACCAAACAAGCATATATTCTTTATTTAATTTACAACATATCACATACAATACATGTCTTATTCTGTATGTCCTCAACTAACCAGTATTAAAAGACAGTACATACTAAAAGACAACTACTGGTCCATCTACTACGCCCGTGATCTTCACGCTAACACGATCATCTCTGTCTCGACCCAGATCCTGCCCCACCTGTTGTTATGCACACATACAGACATAACAACAACCGGAAAACCGGTGAGAACAAATCCCAGTATAAACATGTATACATGCATTAAAACATTCTAAAACATGAAACATGCTACTACGAATGTCATTCATATATAATCATGCAATGCGAGTCTAATCATGTCTAGACACGACTCGACTAGAACTCTAGGGATCCCGTTGTGAATAAGACGACACTGTCTGTCACCTACCCTCCCAATCGAGGTGCTGTCCGTCTTATTCCTAGACTTCGGCCTGATCTGTATCCGCGTCTACAATAGGGGCGGTGATCTTCCCCTAAGCTGTGATATCGCCGAACGTCTAGAAGTCTGCCTGATCTACAGACTGTCCTATCTTAATGCATGAATACACAATCTGTAAACAAGCATAATCATTCTAATGCAATGCCACATGATCTGTAAACAAAGCATAGCAAGATTTGTATACAAGTTCTATAAACAAATCTATAAACAATCATGATCATATCTAGATATAAACAATAAAACAAGTATGTGATTTTGGTTGGGAAACTCAAATGTGATCTCATTTGAGTCGTGATTCCCCAAACAAAACATGTACTATACCCTTCGTCGCACAGTTGCCGTCACGGTTGACAATACGAATCTGAAATGGAAATGAAGATACATACAATATCAATTCCCAACTCAATTCAACACCTATCTAATTCTATACGTGATCTTGGTACAGTCGGACGGCATAACGACATGATTTCTCAATACCGGTCTATCCAAATCTCATCATATATCAACATTGTGCAATTCTCAACTCATAATCATCATAATATCTATGACCAGATCACACACTCTGCATAATCTCATGCCAATATATGCTGAAAAATCGTAACAATTGCGTATGACATCCGATATTCAACCCGATAGTGAATATACGATGCTCACTATGCCAAGAATCCCATATAACTAACATATTACAATTTCTCCAACATCTATGATTCGAGACATGTTAGAATTACACACAACTTACATTAACTTGTAGCCGTCGATGCAAGGAACAAGAATTTCAACTTGGATTATAATTTGGGTGGCTAAATCTTGCACAAGATCAATTTTAATAAGCAAGGAACCTTTCTTCTTCTTCTGAGTTTTCCCTTGTTTCCCGTATCTGAAATGGGTGGAATGAAGACACATATATCAGATTTGCATGGCAAGAGCAGGTGTCCTTATTTTTCAAGTTCCGCGCATGACCGCGGGTGCGCTGACTTAAGGAGAGCGGGTGCGCCATGCTCTCGGCCACCCTATCATTTTCTGAATTTCAAGGACCGCGGGTGCGGTCGCTGCACGACCGCGGGTGCGGTCTTAGCACCGCGGGTGCGGTATGGTTAAGACCGCGGGTGCGGTCTTGCAAACTCAAATTTGGGCACCCTACTGTCCATGCACCGCGGGTGCGGTCTAATTCTACCGCGGGTGCGGTGTTGCACATTCCAAATTTTCATATTTTATCGCATTGTTTCGCCCCGTCTGTTCTTGCGTTTCATATTCAACTATCTACCAAAATCTTGGGCTTTACATTTCTCCCCCTCTAAGACATAAGTTCGTCCTCGAACTGAATAATTCAATCAAAGTATTTAAGACAGTATTAAAATCAAAAACTGACTAAATACTTACATCATATAAATAAATCGGGGTGTTTCTGTCTCATGCCTTCCTCTGTCTCGCAAGTCGCTTCCTCGATGCCATGGCGACTCCATTGAACTTTCACAAGTGGAATATTCTTCGTTCTGAGTTTCTTTTCTTTCCGATCAAGGATCTGTATCGGTTGTTCCACATAGCTCAAAGTCTGATCAAATTTCGCTTCGTCAGGTTGAATGACATGAGAAACATCTGGCATATATCTTCGTAACATTGATACATGAAACACGTCATGTATTCCGGATAGAGAAAGAGGAAGTGCAAGTCGATAAGCTCGATCGCCAATTTTCTCAAGAATCTCGTAAGGACCGACGTATCTAGGAGACAGCTTCCCTCGTTTGCCAAATCTAACAACGCCTCGGAATGGAGAAATCTTTAAGAATACTCTATCTCCCGCCTCAAATACTAACGGTCTACGTCTGATATTGGCATACTTTGCTTGTCGATCTTGTGCTGTCTTCATCCTCTTCTGAATGAGTTTCACCTTCTCTGTCATGTCACGAATCATATCTGGCCCAAGTTCTGGTACATCTGAGATATCATCCCAATATAGCGGAGATCTGCACTTCTTGCCATACAAAGCTTCAAACGGTGACATTTCAATGCTCGTCCGATAGCTGTTATTGTAAGAAAATTCGCAAAGAGGTAGAGAATCTTGCCAACCAATGACAAAGTCTAGAACGACGGCTCTCAACATATCCTCTAGAGTCTGGATAGTCCGTTCTGACTGTCCGTCTGTCTGAGGATGATAAGCAGTACTTAGGTGTAAAGTCGTACCTAAGGCCTGCTGCAAACTGTGCCAAAATTGAGAAGTAAATCGTGGGTCACGATCTGAAACGATAGACTTCGGCACTCCATGCAATCTGACTACCTCTCGAATATATATCTCCGCCATCTGATCTTGTCTATACGTCATTCTGTACGGAATGAAACAAGCAGATTTGGTCAATCTGTCAATAATGACCCAAATCGCGTCACAGCCTTTCGATGATCGAGGTAACTTCGTCACAAAATCCATGGAAATGTGGTCCCATTTCCATTCTGGAATAGATAAACTCTGAAGTAACCCCCCGGGCTTCTTCCTTTCAGCTTTTACCTGTTGGCAGTTCATACACTTAGACACGAATGCTGCAATATCTGATTTCATATGTTTCCACCAGAATTGTGTCTTCAAGTCATTATACATCTTCCTGCCACCAGGATGGATACTGAACCGACTACAATGTGCCTCTGACAGAATCTGCTGTTTCAACTCTGCAACATCTGGTACAACAAGACGGTTATTCACGTACAGCACATGATCACGTACCTGATATTCTGACATGTGCTCTGCTTGGACCATTTGAATTGATTTTTGCACATTTTGATCTGTTCTTTGTGCTTCTTTGATTCTCATTATCAAGTCTGGTTCAACTCGAATCATAGCAAGTCGTAGTGGCTTACTATCTGTATCAAATGTTAATCCAGCCAAACAACAGTCTTCCATCATATTCGTAACACCTATCGTCGACAAGGATAAAGAACATACATTTCGACTCAAGGCATCTGCTGCTGCGTTTGACTTTCCTGGGTAGTATTTGATTTCGCATTCAAAATCTTTCAATAAATCTAACGATCTACGCTGCCTCATGTTCAATTCTGATTGAGAGAATAGGTACTTTAGGCTCTTGTGATCGGAAAAGATCTCAATTTTCTCGCCATAGAGATAATGACGCCAAATCTTTAATGCAAATACGATAGCCGCCAATTCCAGATCATGAATGGGGTATCGAACTTCATGTGGCTTCAATTGTCTCGAGGCGTATGCGATCACATGGCCTCGCTGCATAAGAACACATCCCAAACCTCTATGAGAAGCATCACAATACACAACAAAATTACCCGTACCTGAAGGTATCGTCAGTACTGGAGCACTGGTCAGCCTTTTCTTCAACTTTAGAAAGCTAGACTCGGATTGCTCTGACCAAAAAAATGGTGCATTCTTTTGCGTCAATTGAGTTATTGGCTTTGCAATACTGGAGAAATATTTGATAAATCTTCTGTAGTATCCGGCTAAGCCCATGAAACTGCGTATTTCTGGTACAGAAGTCGGTCTCGACCAACTGATCACAGCTTCCACTTTACTCGGATCTACAGAAATACCATCTCCTGATATGATATGTCCTAAGAAGACAACTCGATTCAACCAAAACTCACACTTTGACAATTTAGCATACAGTCGCTCGTTTCTCAACGTCTGCAAAACAATTCTGAGATGATCTGCATGCTCATATCTATTCTTTGAATACACCAAAATATCATCGATGAAAACAATAACAAATTCATCCAAATATTTCTGAAACACTTGGTTCATCAAGCCCATAAATACCGCAGGAGCGTTGGTTAAACCAAAAGGCATGACAATAAATTCGTAATGTCCATACCTGGTTCGAAATGCTGTCTTTGGTATGTCTATATCTCGAACTCTGAGCTGATGATACCGAAAACGCAAATCAATCTTCGAATACACAGAGGATCCCTGCAACCGATCAAATAAATCATCAATCTAGGCAAAGGATATTTATTCTTGATCGTTGCCTTGTTCAGTTGCCTGTAATCAATACATAAACGAATCGACCCATCTTTCTTTCGCACAAATAGCACCGGAGCGCCCCAAGGAGATACACTAGGTCTGATATATCCCTTGGCTAGAAGATCTTCTAATTGTGCTTTCAATTCTTTTAGTTCAATAGGTGCCATCCTATACGGAGCTCTCGAAATAGGAACGGTACCTGGTACAAGTTCAATGCTAAAATCTACCTCTCGAACCGGAGGTAATCCTGGGATTTCATCTGGAAAAATATCTGGAAATTCCAATACTACTGGCAAATCCGCCAACGCCGAGGCTCGACTTCTGCATATCTACAGCATGAATAAAGAAACCATCTTCTCCTTTTTGTAACAATCTGTTCATAGTAAGAGCCGAAATCAAGGGAATCCGAGATCTGGAACCCTTCCCGTAGAATTTCCACTCGTCTGTCATCTCGGGTCTGAATCTGACAATCTTGTGGAAACAATCCACGGTAGCTCTGTACTTTGTTAGCATGTCAATACCGACTATACAATCAAAATCAGCTAGACCCAATACTATACAATCTAGGTCAATCTCATGCCCCTCAAACTGTAGAATGCAATGTTTAACCGTAGTTACAGATATCAATCCACTTCCCAACAGAGAATTAATAGATACAACCTCTAACAAAGACTCAACAGGCAATGAATGCAACAATGCAAATCGCTCCGAAATGAATGTATGCGATGCACCTGTATCTATCTAGATATAAGCAGGATAACCATAAAGAGAGCAGGTACCTGCTATAACATCATCTGGTGCATCTTGTGCTTGCTCTTCTGTCAATGCAAACACTTGAGCCTGTTGCCTCGGAGGTTGACTCACTGTCTGACTACCTCGAGCTCTGGGTTGAGTCGGTGCTGGTGGAGGCTGGAAAGAGTGAACCGATGATGCCTGCCGCTCAAACTGAGGTACTGGCCCGGATGCTCGTCCACTCTGGGCTGGCTGTACACTCCTCTGTGGGCATACTTTGGCAAAATGCCCCGGTTGCCTACAAATATTGCATCGGCCTGTAACTCCCTGGCACTGTTCAGTCGCATGTTTTCCTCCACAGGAACTACAATAAACACCTGAATACCTGGTACTCTGATCAAAACCAGTCTGTCTTGATCCACTGGAGCTTGAAGAGCTGCTCCCAGGTCTATTAAACTGTTTCCCCTTCGCCTTCAGCTGTTCCTTTCTGCCACTGCTACTACCGCCACTTTCAAATCTAGGAGGAGGAGATTGCACCGAAGGTTGTGGTGGTCTTGGCGCAGGAGCAACATATGGAGCACTCCGCTGTTTTATCAATCCTGCTTCTGCTCCTTTGGCCTGATTTAACGCATCTGCGAAATTATTCGGTCTCCCCGTGTTTACCAACGTAAAGATATCTGGATTTAGGCCATTTATAAATTGATCCGCCATGGCCTCATCATTACCTGAAACGTGAGGTGCAAAGCGAAGCAAAGAAGAAAATTTAGCAACATACTCTTCAATATTCAGTTGCCCTTGCCTCAAGTTTGCAAATTCAGCGCCTTTATCTTTACGGTAGGATACAGGAGAGAAACGCAGATAGAATTCCGTCTTGAACACTTTCCATGTAATTTCGGTACCACGTTGCTCTAGTGCTCTCTTCATGTTCAACCACCAATTCTTAGCTACATCCTGGAGTTGATGGCCAATAAGCTTTATTCTTTTTTCATCACCATACTCCAAAGACTCGAATAACATCTCAATATCTTCAAGCCAACTTTCACAATCCACTGCCAGTTCTGTACCTTTCAAGGTTGGCGGTCGAAAGGATTGAAATCGTTTGAGCAGCGTCTCCATTGGCGTAGCAGTAACATCCATTGGATCTCCGGAGGTGCTACCCTGTTCTGGTGCTGTGGGTCGTAGAGGCACTGCTGCTCTTCGAGGAGGCATGTATCTAATAATCCAACTGATTAGTATACCAAATATACAACCATCTCAGCCCTCCTCTAGTCAGTTACCTCTGATCTAGAATCGGTTCTAATTCAGTTAAGCACATGTCATAATCAAATCAGATAACACACACGCAATAAGGAAAGCACTAATCATGCTAGCACATCATAAAGCAAGGAAGAAGACTCGATCTACCCCGCTCATTCTATCCTAACTTAGTCTACAGAACCTATGGCTCTGATACCACCAGTTGTGGGGACCCGGGCTCTAATTCTTTTTCTTGGGATTAAATGGATCGTTATTATAAAACGTGAGTCAAATTTTTTTTTTACATAAAAACACATGTAACCAAACAAGCATATATTCTTTATTTAATTTACAACATACCACATACAATACATGTCTTATTCTGTATGTCCTCAACTAACCAGTATTAAAAGACAGTACATACTAAAAGACAACTACTGGTCCATCTGCTACGCCCGTGATCTCCACGCTAACACGATAATCTCTGTCTCGACCCAGATCCTGCCCCACCTGTTGTTATGCACACATACAGACATAACAACAGCCGGAAAACCGGTGAGAACAAATCCCAGTATAAACATGTATACATGCGTTAAAACAATCTAAAACATGAAACATGCTACTATGAATGTCATTCATATATAATCATGCAATGCGAGTCTAATCATGTCTAGACGCGACTCGACTAGAACTCTAGGGATCCCGTTGTGAATAAGACGGCACTGTCTGTCACCTACCCTCCCAATCGAGGTGCAGTCCGTCATATTCCTAGACTTCGGCCTGATCTGTATCCGCGTCTACAATAGGGGCGGTGATCTTCCCCTAAGCTGGGATATCGCCGAACGTCTAGAAGTCTGCCTGATCTCCAGGCTGTCCTATCTTAATGCATGAATACACAATCTGTAAACAAGCATAATCATTCTAATGCAATGCCACATTATCTGTAAACAAAGCATAGCAAGATTTGTATACAAGTTCTATAAACAAATCTATAAACAATAATGATCATATCTAGATATAAACAATAAAACAAGTATGTGATTTTGGTTGGGAAACTCAAATGTGATCTCATTTGAGTCGTGATTCCCCAAACAAAACATGTACTATACCTTTCGTCGCACAGTTGCCGTCACGGTTGACAATACGAATCTGAAATGGAAATGTAGTTACATACAATATCAATTCCCAACTCAATTCAACACCTATCTAATTCTATACGTGATCTTGGTACAGTCGGACGGCATAACGACATGATTTCTCAATACCGGTCTATCCAAATCTCATCATATATCAACATTGTGCAATTCTCAACTCATAATCATCATAATATCTATGACCAGATCACACACTCTGCATAATCTCATGCCAATATATGCTGGAAAATCGTAACAATTGCGTATGACATCCGATATTCAACCCGATAGTGAATATACGATGCTCACTATGCCAAGAATCCCATATAACTAACATATTACAATTTCTCCAACATCTATGATTCGAGACATGTTAGAATTACACAAAACTTACATTACCTTGTAGCCGTCGATGCAAGGAACAAGAATTTCAACTTGGATTATAATTTGGGTGGCTAAATCTTGCACAAGATCAATTTTAATAAGCAAGGAACCTTTGTTCTTCTTCTGAGTTTTCCCTTGTTTCCCATATCTGAAATGGGTGGAATGAAGACACATATATCATATTTGCATGGCAAGAGCAGGTGTCCTTATTTTTCAAGTTCCACGCATGACCGCGGGTGCGGTGACTTAAGGAGCGCGGGTGCGCCATGCTCTCGGCCACCCTATCATTTTCTGAATTTCAAGGAACGCGGGTGCGGTCGCTGCACGACCGCGGGTGCGGTCTTAGCACCGCGGGTGCGGTATGGTTAAGACCGCGGGTGCGGTCTTGCAAACTCAAATTTGGGCACCCTACTGTCCATGCACCGCGGGTGCGGTCTAATTCTACCGCGGGTGCGGTGTTACACATTCCAAATTTTCATATTTTATCGCATCGTTTCGCCCTCGTCTGTTCTTGCGTTTCATATTCAACTATCTACCAGAATCTTGGGGTTTACAGTACCGCACCCGCGGTGCTGCATGCGAGACATCCACTCTTGTTCTCAACTTGACACATGGCAGGGGTATAAATATAAGTCGAACATGAGTCACCTTCTTCTCATTTTCAGCAGGCAGAACCGAGACTTCCTCCCAAAACTCTTCAAGTTTTCAAGGCTTTGAAGGTAGATATCTCAATATTTAGCCATTCAAATTCTAATCCGAGTTGAGATTCTTATTTCTGGCGTCGAAGGCTTTGAAAGGGTACACTTTTTATTCAGTTCTAACATGTTTCAAGAATTTCATGTAAAGGAAATGCTATGATGACTGTATTTAGATATTCTAGTGAGGATTATGAGTTTATAATCGAAACTAGAACAAAGAAAGGATGTCGTATGCATTTCTTATGAATTTCAGCATGTTTAGGAATAAGATGTATCCAATTTGAGTATGGTTTTGTGCATATGATTCGATTGTGAGTTGAGGATGGTATATGTTGATATTTGTTGAGATTGGATTGACCGGTATTAATAATATACGTCGTTATGCCGTCAAATTGTACCAAGAGCAAGTATAGATTGTATAAATGTCTTGGTTGAGTTAGAACTTGATAGATTGTATATCCACATTTCCATTTCATATTCATCTTTACGACCGTGACAGCGACTGTGCAAAGAAAGGTATAGTACATGTTTTGTTTGGGGAATCACGACTCAAATGAGATCACATTTGAGTTTCCCGACCAAAATCACATACTTGTTTTATTGTTTATATCTAGATATGATTATGATTGGTTATAGATTGTTTATAGAACTTGTATACAAATCTTGCTATGCTTTGTTTACAGATCATGTGACATTGCATTAGAATGATTATGCTTGTTTACAGATTGTGTATTCATGCATTAAGATAGGACAGTCTGGAGATCAGGCAGACTACTAGACGTTCGGCGATATCACAGCTTAGGGGAAGATCACCGCCCCTATTGTAGATGCGGATACAGATCAGGCCGAAGTCTAGGAATAAGACGTACCGTCACCCCGATTGGAGAGTAGGTGATAGATCGTCTTATTCACAACGGGATCCCTAGAGTTCTAGTCGAGTCGCGTCTAGACATGATTAGACTCGCATTGCATGATTATATATGAATGACATTCATATTAGCATGTTTCATGTTTTAGATTGTTTTAATGCATGTATACATGTTTATACTGGGATTGTTCTCACCGGTTTTCCGGCTGTTGTTATGTCTGTATGTGTGCATAACAACAGGTGGAGCAGGATCTGGGTCGAGACAGAGATGATCGGGTTAGCGTGGAGATCACGGGCGCAGCAGAGGACTAGTGGTCTTTTTATTAGCTTTGGACTATCTTTTGTTTATAGATGGTAGTGAACACTATTTGTATATAGAATAAGACATGTATCTTTTGTTGTATGTTGTTCAATAAATAAAGAACTTATGCTTGTTTAGTTACATTTGATTTGATGTAAAAAGCGAAAAATTGACCCACATTTTAGAATAATGATCCATTTAATCCCAAGAAAAAAGAATTAGAGCCCGGGTCCCCACAACTTTATTTTTGGTTTGCCTAGGAATAAGAAGGGGAGGGATTCTATTTTTGTTGTTGTGGATAGATTCTCTAAGATGGCACATTTTATAGCTTGTCATAAAACCGATGATGCTTTAAACATCGTGGATTTGTTCTTTAGAGAATTCGTTAGGTTGCATGGCATGCCTAGGACTATAGATTCTGGTCGCGATGTTAAATTCTTGAGTTACTTTCGGAAGACTTTATGGGCTAAACTTGGCACAAAATTGTTGTTTTCTACTACTTGTCATCCTCAAACGGATGGACAAACTGAAGTTGTCAATAGAACTTTGGGAACACTTTTGCGTGCTATTCTTAAAAAGAACTTGGATTGACATTTCTATGGACTTTATTTTGGGGTTGCCTAGGACTAAGAAGGGGAGGGATTCTATTTTTGTATTGTTGTGGATAGATTCTCTAAGATGGCACATTTTATAGCTTGTCATAAAACCGATGATGCTTCAAACATTGCGGATTTGTTCTTTAGAGAAGTCGTTAGGTTGCATGGCATGCCTAGGACTATTGATTCTGGTCCGCGATGTTAAATTCTTGAGTTACTTTTAGGAAGACTTTATGGGCTATACTTGGCACAAAATTGTTGTTTTCTACTACTTGTCATCCTCAAACGGATGGACAAACTGAAGTTGTCAATAGAACTTTGGGAACACTTTTGCGTGCTATTCTTAAAAAGAACTTGGATTGACATTTCTATGGACTTTATTTTGGGGTTGCCTAGGACTAAGAAGGGGAGGGATTCTATTTTTGTTGTTGTGGATAGATTCTCTAAGATGGCACATTTTATAGCTTGTCATATAACCGATGATGCTTCAAACATTGCGGATTTGTTCTTTAGAAAAGTCGTTAGGTTGCATGGCATGCCTAGGACTATTGTTTCTGGTCGCGATGTTAAATTCTTGAGTTACTTTTGGAAGAGTTTATGGGCTAAACATGGCACAAAATTGCTGTTTTCTACTACTTGCCATCCTCAAACGTATGGACAAACTGAAGTTGTCAATAGAACTTTGGGAACACCTTTGCGTGCTATTCTTAAAAAGAACTGGATTTACATTTCTATGGACTTTATTTTGGGGTGGCCTAGGACTAAGAAGGGAGGGATTCTATTTTTGTTGTTGTGGATAGATTCTCTAAGATGGCACATTTTATAGCTTGTCATAAAACCGATGATGCTTCAAACATTGCGGATTTGTTCTTTAGAGAAGTCGTTAGGTTGCATGGCATGCCTAGGACTATTGTTTCTGGTCGCGATGTTAAATTCTTGAGTTACTTTTGGAAGACTTTATGGGCTAAACTTGGCACGACAAACTGAAGTTGTCAATAGAACTTTGGGAACACCTTTCCGTGCTATTCTTAAAAAGAACTGGATTGACATTTCTATGGACTTTATTTTGGGGTCGCCTAGGACTAAGAAGGGGAGGGATTCTATTTTTGTTGTTGTGGATAGATTCTCTAAGATGGCACATTTTATAGCTTGTCATAAAACCGATGATGCTTCAAACATTGCGGATTTGTTCTTTAGAGAAGTCGTTAGGTTGCATGGCATGCCTCAAACTATTGTTTCTGGTCGCGATGTTAAATTCTTGAGTTACTTTTGGAAGACTTTATTGGCTAAACTTGGCACAAAATTGTTGTTTTCTACTACTTGTCATCCTCAAACGGATGGACAAACTGAAGTTGTCAATAGAACTTTGGGAACACTTTTGCGTGCTATTCTTAAAAAGAACTTGGATTGACATTTCTATGGATTTATTTTGTGGTTGCCTAGGACTAAGAAGGGGAGGGATTCTATTTTCGTTGTTGTGGATAGATTCTCTAAGATGGCAAATTTTATAGCTTGTCATAAAACCGATAATGCTTCAAACATGGCGGATTTGTTCTTTAGAGAAGTCGCTAGGTTGGATGGCATGCCTAGGACTATTGTTTCTGGTCGCAATGTTAAATTCTAAAGTTACTTTTGGAAAACTTTATGGGCTAAACTTGGCACGACAAACTGAAGTTGTCAATAGAACTTTAGGAACACCATTGCTTGCTATTCTTAAAAAGAACTGGATTGACATTTCTATGGACTTTATTTTGGGGTTGCCTAGGACTAAGAAGGGGAGGGATTCTATTTTCGTTGTTGTGGATATATTCTCTAAGATGGCACATTTTATAGCTTGTCATAAAACCGATGATGCTTCAAACATGGCGGATTTGTTCTTTAGAGAAGTCGTTAGGTTGCATGGAATGCCTAGGACTATTGTTTCTGGTCGCGATGTTAAATTCTTGAGTTACTTTTGGAAGACTTTATGGGCTAAACTTGGCACGACAAACTGAAGTTGTCAATAGAACTTTGGGAACACCTTTCCGTGCTATTCTTAAAAAGAACTGGATTGACATTTCTATGGACTTTATTTTGGGGTCGCCTAGGACTAAGAAGGGGAGGGATTCTATTTTCGTTGTTGTGGATAGATTCTCTAAGATGACAAATTTTATAGCTTGTCATAAAACCGATGATGCTTCAAACATGGCGGATTTGTTCTTTAGAGAAGTCGCTAGGTTGCATGGCATGCCTAGTACTATTGTTTCTGGCCGCGATGTTAAATTCTTGAGTTACTTTTGGAAGACTTTATGGGCTAAACTTGGCACAAAATTGTTGTTTTCTACTACTTGTCATTCTCAAACGGATGGACAAACTGAAGTTGTCTATAAAACTTTGGGAACACTTTTACGTGCTATTCTTAAAAAGAACTTGGATTGACATTTATATGTACTTTATTTTTCGTTTGCCTAGGAATATGAAGGGGAGGGATTCTATTTTTGTTGTTGTGGATAGATTCTCTAAGATGGCACATTTTATAGCTTGTCATAAAACCGATGATGCTTTAAACATTGCGGATTTGTTCTTTAGAGAATTCGTTAGGTTGCATGGCATGCCAAGGACTATAGATTCTGGTCGCGATGTTAAATTCTTGAGTTACTTTCGGAAGACTTTATGGGCTAAACTTGGCACAAAATTGTTGTTTTCTGCTTCTTGTCATCCTCAAACGGATGGACAAACTGAAGTTGTCAATAGAATTTTGGGAACACTTTTGCGTGCTATTCTTAAAAAAAACTTGGATTGACATTTCTATGTACTTTATTTTTGGGTTGCCTAGGACTAAGACGGGGAGTGATTCTATTTTTGTTGTTGTGGATAGATTCTCTAAGATGGCACATTTTATTGCTTGTCATAAAACCGATGATGCAAACATTGCGGATTTTTTCTTTAGTGAAGTCGCTAGGTTGCATGGCATGCCTAGGACTGTGACACCTCTGACCTCTTTAATAACCAATAATACTATGGCCCAAAACACAACTCTAAACATATAATCACATAACCCAAATAACATGAAAAGCTTAAACCGTACCGTACACCGGGCTCGGCTATTACAATCTCCCCTCCTTAGAGGAATTTCGTCCGCGAAATTGACGTCACTACACGAACAACTCAGGATACCTCTCTCTCATCTCATCCTCTGGTTCCCACGTAGCCTCTTCGATCAAATGGTTCCTCCGAAGGACTTTAACAATGCCGATCTCTTTGTTCCTCAAAACTATAACTCTGCGATCCAGAATCTGAATCGGAATCTCTTGATAAGTCAAATTCGGCGTCAAGTCCAATGGCTCGTGGTGAAGAACATGGGAAGGATTCGCAATATACTTCCTGAGCATCGAAACATGAAACACATTGTGAACTCAGTCAAGATCTGGCGGTAGGGCTAATTTGTAGGCTCGATCACCAACTCTGTCCAATATCTCAAATGGACCAATAAACCTCGGACTCAGCTTACCCTTCTTGCCAAACCGCATCACACCCTTGAGAGGTGCTATCTTCAGAAACACATGATCGCCAACCTCGAACTGCAAAGGTCTACGACGAACATCTGCATAGCTCTTCTGTCTCGACTGCGCTGTCTTCATCCTCTCTCGAATCACAGCAACAACATCAGCAGTCTGCTGGACCAACTCTGGTCCTAACATCTTCCTCTCACCAACCTCATCCCAATACAAGGGAGATCTGCACTTCCTGCCATAAAGTGCTTCATACGGTGCCATGCCAATCGTCGCCTGGTAACTGTTATTGTACGTGAACTCAACCAAAGGCAACTTAGAATCCCAACTACCTGGATAATCGATAGTACAAGCTCTGAGCATATCCTCTAGAATCTGAATGACTCTCTCTGACTGACCTGTCGCTCTGAGGGTGATAAGCTGTACTAAACGCTAACCGCGAACCCATAGCTCTGTGCAAACTCTTCCAAAACTCTGAAGTAAACCTGGGGTCACGATCAGACACAATCGACACAGGCACACCATGAAGTCTAACAATCTCTGCTATGTAATCCTCGGCATACTGGTTCATGGAGTACGTCGTCTTGACTGGGAGAAAATGCGCTGACTTGGTCAATCGATCAACGATAATCCAAATAGAATTAAATCCTCTCTGCACTCTAGGAAGACCAGTCACGAAATCCATCGTAATATGCTCCCACTTCCACTGAGGAATCGGCAATGATAGCAATGTCCCAGCAGGTCTCTGATGCTCGATCTTCACCTGCTGACAAGTAAGGCACTGAGAAATGAACAAAGCAACATCTTTCTTCATACCTGGCCACCAGTAAAGTCGACGAAGATCCTGATACATCTTCGTACTGCATGGATGAATCGAATATGGCGCGGTATGAGCCTCTGCCAGAATATCTCGTCGAATATCATCTCCAATAGGAAAACAAATACGGCCTATGAAAGTCACCAAACCGTCTCCATTCGTCGTAAACTCTGAGTTCCCTCTCTCCTCTGCTCTAGCTCTCAACTCTGTCAACTGAAAATCGTGAGTCTGCTCTCTACGGATCCTGTCCGTCAATGTAGCCCGAATAACCAACGCTGAAAAGCGAGCAATGGTCCCCGGAACTACCAAAGCAATTTCCTCTCTCTGCAAATCCATCAACAATGGCCTCTGAATCAAAGAACTCACGGAAGAACTCGACTTGCGACTCAACGCATCAGCCACAACATTCGCCTTCCCTGGGTGATAACTGATAGTCACATCATAATCTTTGACAAGCTCTAACCACCTCCTCTGTCGCATATTGAGCTCTCTCTGAGAAAACAGATACTTCAAACTCTTGTGGTCTGTGAAAATCTCACACTTTTCGCCATACAAATAATGTCTCCAAATCTTCAAGGCGAAAACCACAGCTGCCAGCTCCAAATCATGCATCGGATAATTCTTCTCGTAATCCTTCAACTGGCGAGAAGCATAGGCAATGACCTTACCTCGCTGCATCAGCATTGCACCAAGGCCTTTCTTCGACGCATCGGTATAGACAACAAAATCCTCTGGACCACATGGCAACGAAAGAACAGGAGCTGTCGTCAATCTATCTTTCAACTCCTGAAAGGCACTCTGGCAGTCAATGGACCACTCGAACTTCACAGTCTTCCTCGTCAGATTGGACAATGGCAGGGCAATCTTAGAAAAATCTGAAATGAAACGACGATAATAACCCGCCAAACCAAGGAAACTGCGCACCTCTGAGACAGTGGTAGGAATAGGCCACTTCTGAATCGCCTCAATCTTCACTGGATCAACGGCAATGCCATCCTTCGAAACGACATGGCATAGAAAAGAAATCTGATCCAACCAAAACTCGCACTTCTTCAACTTGGCATACAGCCTCCTCTCTCTCAACAACTGAAGCGCAACTCTGAGATGCTCTGAATGAAGCTCTCTGGTCTTGGAATAGATCAAGATGTCGTCGATGAAAACAATGACGAAGCTATCCAAGAACGGCTTGAACACTCGGTTCATCAGGTCCATGAAGACTGAAGGGGCATTGGTCAGACGAAAAGACATCACGAGAAACTCATAGTGACCATACCTGGTCCTGAACGCCGTCTTAGGGATATCGGACTCCCTAACCTTCAACTGATATTAGCCAGACCGAAGATCAATCTTCGAAAAGACAGTGGCACCATGAAGTTGATCAAACAAATCATCAATCCGTGGCAACGGATACTTATTCTTGACAGTCACTTTGTTGAGCTCTCGGTAGTCGATACACAGCCGCAACGACCCATCTTTCTTCTTAACAAATAGAACCGGAGCTCCCCAAGGCGAAGAACTCGGACGGATGAAACCTTTGTCCAATAGATCCTGCAACTGCGACTTCAACTCTTTCATCTCGGTAGGAGCCATCCTATACGGAGCCTTAGAAATAGGAACCGTACCTGGAGCTAAATCAATAACGAACTCAACATCTCTGTCCGGCGGCAAACCCGGAACATCATCCTCAAACACATCAGCAAACTCCCTCACAACATCAATATCATCAATATTCAACTTAACCATACCATCCACATCTACAATAGAAGCAAGAAACCCATCGCAACCTCTACATAGCAATCTCTCAGCCTCAAGACAAGAAATAAAAGAAAGGACCAGCGAAGTACCTGCACTGGCGAGCATACCTCCCTTACTGCTATCATCTTCCTTCGTCATCGTAAAGATGCGACCCTGCACCTTCTCTTGGCTAGCTCCTCTAGGACAATCTCTGGCAACTTGGCCTGCCGTGCCACAACGATAGCAAGAATGAGTTCCAAATCTGCACTCTCCCCTATGATGTCTCCCACACTTGGGACACA
The DNA here is from genome assembly GCF_022965805.1 of Primulina eburnea. Taxonomy (NCBI): domain Eukaryota; kingdom Viridiplantae; phylum Streptophyta; class Magnoliopsida; order Lamiales; family Gesneriaceae; genus Primulina; species Primulina eburnea. Next base: position 30,343,554 of record NC_133105.1, on the reverse strand, counting down.
AAGGCTTCTCTGGATCAGATGGAGCAACTGGAACTGCCGGTGGTCTAGGATTCGAGTCCATCTTGCCCTTCCCCTTGAATCGATCTCTGCCTCTCTGACTCGAACTCTGGCCCCTCTAAGCAATGGCCTGGTGTCTCGCTTGCCTCTCCCGGGCAATGTCTTTCTCGTCCTGCTCGCCCAACAAAGCTTTGGACACGATCTCCTTGAAAGTCACGGCCTTGGACATATTGATATCTCGACGAATCTCAGCTCTAAGGCCTCGAATGAAATGAGCGCCTTTGTCTCTGTCGTTGGAAGCAATGTACGGAGCAAACAAGCAACCCTCCTCAAACTTTAGAATATAATCATCCACATTCAAGCTCCCCTGCCGAAGCTCCAAGAACTCCGTAACCTTCCTCGCTCGAATTGCGTCGGGGAAATACTTGTCATAGAACAAGTTTGTGAACTCTGACCACTTCAATGTCGAGACATCAACGCCAACCTTGGTCGCATTCCACCAAATGCGTGCAGCTTTAATCAACATGAAAACAGCACAACTGATACGGTCTCTGTCCTCATAGTGGAGATGATCGAAGATCGCCTCTAAAGCCTTGACCCACTCTACAGCAACTAAAGGATCGGTGCTCCCTGAAAATTCTGGCGGATCCATCCTCTTGAAATCAGAAAATATGGCATCTGTGCCAACAGCCTGAGAAACTTGCCCTCTCGCTTGACCTCTGTCCTGACCTGCTCCTTGCAATCGGAGCAACTGCTGGATCTGCTCACTATGGACTTTAGCCTGCTCCTTAAGCAACTTGCTGAACTCGTCGACAACTGTCGAGGAAGAACTATCCTCACCCTATACTGCTTTCCTCTCAGGTGGCATCCTCTACTCTACAATGGGCTCACAAAAGACATATCAATATATAACAATGGATAGATGCAAGAAAACATACCCGGACAGTTGAAAGTATACGAAGTCATATGCATTGGTCCGAAGAACACCGCTCTGATACCACTAAATGTGACACCTCTGACCTCTTTAAATAAAATATACAGCGGAAATTAAAATTTTCTTTAAAAATATGGAAGGAGTTTCAAAATACATTTCTTTAAACAACTTTACAAAATAACAATACATGATCCTTCGAATGACATAACAAAATACAAAACATCATTCCTATGATCATGCCAAAATCTTCCTTCCAACGGTGTATGCATATGACCCCCTGTCCACAGTCAACATCCCGGGCCTCTACTCTGATCTGCATCACATGAAATAACTGAAATGAGAATAAATCTCAGCAAGTGGAACTCTTACATAGAAATGAACATATACTCTGTAAAACATAGCTTTGAAATCATAAATACCATCAACTCTGAAACATGAATACTGTAGCAATAGCATAACATAGCAATAAGATGGTATTTCTCTTTACTCTTGTTGGATTGATATCAATAGTATCTCTGCTCTGGGGTGCTCGTATCCCAAATCGAATAAACCGATAACTCTGAGGGATATAAGCATATGGTCGTTGATCAACTAATTGCATGCAATCTCTGACTATGTATCTATCAATCCAATAAAAACATTTAAACTCTCTCTTGGCTTTAACAATTACTTTGAAACTGTTTCTTTTCTCTTGTATTCCCTTTGAACAATAATGAGACATAAAATGCCTCCAATATACATATCAATGAAATCGATACATAACAATGAATTAATTGAAGGGAATATCATATTAAAACCTTTAAAACACAACACATATAACATCATGTGAGCAAAAGGGATCAATTTCCACTTACAAACCACAATAACACCTTGATATAACTCTTGGTACACCACCTACAACAATAATCCATAAATAACACCAACATCAACTCTATATCCAAAAACTCAAGTCAAATAATCCATTAAACCATCAAAACATCCACCTATAACATCTCATCTTCCAAAACCATGAAAGAACACAACCAAAAACTTACCTTAGCTTCCTAGCACCAAGGAGAACCACGATCTCAAGTCGAAAATCGAACTATATCCACGAATCGAAGATAGGAAGCAAAAGAAATGGAAGAAAACCCTTGCAAATGGAGAGAAAATCGGAAATGAGAAGGAAGGAAAAGGGAAAGTATGGCCAACCACTCCCAAAAAGTAACTTAAAATCTCGCCCATACCTAGACCGCGCGTGCGCTGCCACAAGCACCGCGGGTGCGCCTAGCTCACGGCACAACACAAAATTCTGGAACACTGGGACCGCGGGTGCGGCGCTGCAATCAACGCGGGTGCGGTGCTCACCGCGGGTGCGGTGCTAACTCTACCGCGGGTGCGGTCCTTCTACGACTTCCCAACTCCAAAATCATGAACAGTCGACCGCGGGTGCACTCCTTGCACTACCGCGGGTGCACTATGGTCACGGCAATGATCAAAATTCAACCAACCAAAATCGATCCGAAACTCTGAAACGAACAACCAACAACAACTAACACCTCAAGAACAAAATAACCAATAATACTATGGCCCAAAACACAACTCTAAACATCTAATCACATAACCCAAATAACATGAAAAGCTTAAACCGTACTGTACACCGGGCTCGGCTATTACAAGGACTATTTTTTCTGGTCGCGATGTTAAATTCTTGAGTTACTTTTGGAAGACTTTATGGGCTAAACATGGCACAAAATTGCTGTTTTCTACTACTTGTCATCCTCAAACGGATGGACAAACTGAAGTTGTCCATAGAACTTTGGGAACACATTTGCGTACTATTCTTAAAGAAAACTTGGATTGACATTTCTATGGACTTTATTTTGGGGTTGCCTAGGACTAAGAAGAGGAAGGATTCTATTTTTGTTGTTGTGGATAGATACTCCAAGATGGCACATTTTATAGCTTGTCATAAAACCGATGATGCTTCAAACATGGCGGATTTGTTCTTTAGAGAAGTCGTTAGGTTGCATGGCATGTCTAGGACTATTGTTTCTGGTCGCGATGTTAAATTCTTGAGTTACTTTTGGAAGACTTTATGGGCTAAACTTGGCACAAAATTGTTGTTTTCTACTACTTGTCATCCTCAAACGGATGGACAAGCTGAAGTTGTCAATAGAACTTTGGGAACACTTTTGCGTGCTATTCTTAAAAGAACTTGGATTTACATTTCTATAGACTTTATTTTGGGGTTGTCTAGGACTCAGAAGGGGATGGATTCTATTTTTGTTGTTGTGGATATATTCTCTAAGATGTCACGTTTTATAGCTTGTCCTAAAACCGATGATGCTTCAAACATTGCGGATTTGTTCTTTAGAGAAGTCGTTCGGTTGCATGGCATGCCTAGGACTATTGTTTCTGGTCGCGATGTTAAATTCTTGAGTTACTTTTGGAAGACTTTATGGGCTAAACTTGGCAAAAAATTGTTGTTTTCTACTACTTGTCATCCTCAAACGGATGGACAAACTGAAGTTCTCAATAGAACTTTGGGAACACTTTTGCGTGCTATTCATAAAAAGAACTTGGATTGACATTTCTATGGATTTATTTTGTGGTTGCCTAGGAATAAGAAGGGGAGGGATTCTATTTTAGTTGTTATGGATAGATTCTCTAAGATGGCAAATTTTATAGCTTGTCATAAAACCGATAATGCTTCAAACATGGCGGTTTTGTTCTTTAGAGAAGTCGCTAGGTTGGATGGCATGCCTAGGACTATTGTTTCTGATCGCGATGTTAAATTCTTGAGTTACTTTTGGAAGACATTATGGGCTAAAATTCGCACAAAATTGTTGTTTTCTGCTTCTTGTCATCCTCAAACGGATGGACAAACTGAAGTTGTCAATAGAACTTTGGGAACACTTTTGCGTGCTATTCTTAAAAAGAACTTGGATTGACATTTCTATGTACTTTATTTTTGGGTTGCCTAGGACTAAGACGGGGAGTGATTCTATTTTTGTTGTTGTGGATAGATTCTCTAAGATGGCACATTTTATAGCTTGTCATAAAACCGATGATGCTTCAAACATTGCGGATTTTTTCTTTAGAGAAGTCGCTAGGTTGCATGGCATGCCTAGGACTGTGACACCTCTGACCTCTTTAAATAAAATACACAGCGGAAATTAAAATTTTCTTTAAAAATATGGAAGGAGTTTCAAAATACATTTCTTTAAACATTTTTACAAAATAACAATACATGATCATTCGAATGACATAACAAAATACAAAACATCATTCCTATGATCATGCCAAAATCTTCCTTCCAACGGTGTATGCATATGACCCCCTGTCCACAGTCAACGTCCCGGGCCTCTACTCTGATCTGCATCACATGAAATAACTGAAATGAGAATAAATCTCAGCAAGTGGAACTCTTACATAGCAATGAACATATACTCTGTAAAACATAGCATTGAAATCATAAATACCATCAACTCTGAAACATGAATACTGTAGCAATAGCATAGCAATAACATAGCAATAAGATGGTATTTCTCTTTACTCTTGTTGGATTGATATCAATAGTATCTCTGCTCTGGGTGCTCGTATCCCAAATCGATATAAACCGATAACTCTGAGGGATATAAGCCTATGGTCGTTGATCAACTAATTGCATGCAATCTCTGACTATGTATCTATCAATCCAATAAAAACATTTAAACTCTCTCTTGGCTTTAACAATCACTTTGAAACTGTTTCTTTTCTCTTGTATTCCCTTTGAACAATAATGAGACATAAAATGCCTCCAATATACATATCCATGAAATCGATACATAACAATGAATTAATTCAAGGGAATATCATATTAAAACCTTTAAAACACAATACATATAACATCATGTGAGCAAAAGGGATGAATTTCCACTTACAAACCACAATAACACCTTGATATAACTCTTGGTACACCACCTACAACAATAATCCATAAATAACACCAACATCAACTCTATATCCAAAAACTCAAGTCAAATAATCCATTAAACCATCAAAACATCCACCTATAACATCTCATCTTCCAAAACCATGAAAGAACACAACCAAAAACTTACCTTAGCTTCCTAGCACCAAGGAGAACCACGATCTCAAGTCGAAAATCGAACTATATCCACGAATCGAAGATAGGAAGCAAAAGAAATGGAAGAAAACCCTTGCAAATGGAGAGAAAATCGGAAATGAGAAGGAAGGAAAAGGGAAAGTATGGCCAACCACTCCCAAAAAGTAACTTAAAATCTCGCCCATACCTAGACCGCGGGTGCGCTGCCACAAGCACCGCGGGTGTGCCTAGCTCACGGCACAACACAAAATTCTGGAGCACTGGGACCGCGGGTGCGGCGCTGCAAACACCGCGGGTGCGGTGCTAACTCTACCACCGGTGCGGTCCTGCTACGACTTCCCAACTCCAAAATCATGAACAGTCGACCGCGGGTGCACTCCTTGTACTACCGCGGGTGCACTATGGTCACGGCAATGATCAAAATTCAACCAACCAAAATCGATCCGAAACTCTGAAACGAACAACCAACAAAAACTAACACCTCAAGAACATAATAACCAATAATACTATGGCCCAAAACACAACTCTAAACATATAATCACATAACCCAAATAACATGAAAAGCTTAAACCGTACCGTACACCGGGCTCGGTAATTACAATCTCCCCTCCTTAGAGGAATTTCGTCCGCGAAATTGACGTCACTGCACGAACAACTCAGGATACCTCTCTCTCATCTCATCCTCTGGTTCCCACGTAGCCTCTTCGATCAAATGGTTCCTCCAAAGGACTTTAACAATGCCGATCTCTTTGTTCCTCAAAACTATAACTCTGCGATCCAGAATCTGAATCGGAATCTCTTGATAAGTCAAATTCGGCGTCAAGTCCAATGGCTCGTGGTGAAGAACATGGGAAGGATTCGCAACATACTTACTGAGCATCGAAACATGAAACACATTGTGAACTCTGTCAAGATCTGGCGGTAGGGCTAATCTGTAGGCTCGATCACCAACTCTGTCCAATATCTCAAATGGACCAATAAACCTCGGACTCAGCTTACCCTTCTTGCCAAACCGCATCACACCCTTGAGAGGTGATATCTTCAGAAACACATGATCGCCAACCTCGAACTGCAAAGGTCTACAACGAACATCTGCATAGCTCTTCTGTCTCGACTGCGCTGTCTTCATCCTCTCTCGAATCACAGCAACAACATCAGCAGTCTGCTGGACTAACTCTGGTCCTAACATCTTCCTCTCACCAACCTCATCCCAATACAAGGGAGATCTGCACTTCCTGCCGTAAAGTGCTTCATACGGTGCCATGCCAATCGTCGCCTGGTAACTGTTATTGTACGTGAACTCAACCAAAGGCAACTTAGAATCCCAACTACCTGGATAATCGATAGTACAAGCTCTGAGCATATCCTCTAGAATCTGAATGACTCTCTCTGACTGACCGTCGCTCTGAGGGTGATAAGCTGTACTAAACGCTAACCGCGAACCCATATCTCTGTGCAAACTCTTCCAAAACTCTGAAGTAAACCTGGGGTCACGATCAGACACAATCGACACAGGCACACCATGAAGTCTAACAATCTCTGCTATGTAATCCTCGGCATACTGGTATATGGAGTACGTCGTCTTGACTGGGAGAAAATGCGCTGACTTGGTCAATTGATCAACGATAACCCAAATAGAATTAAATCCTCTCTGCACTCTAGGAAGACCAGTCACGAAATCCATCGTAATATGCTCCCACTTCCACTGAGGAATCGGCAATGATAGCAATGTCCCAGCAGGTCTCTGATGCTCGATCTTCACCTGCTGACAAGTAAGGCACTGAGAAATGAACAAAGCAACATATTTCTTCATACCTGGCCACTAGTAAAGTCGACGAAGATCCTGATACATCTTCGTACTGCCTAGATGAATCGAATATGACGCGGTATGAGCCTCTGTCAGAATATCTCGTCGAATATCATCGCCAATAGGAACACAAATACGGCCTCTGAAAGTCACCAAACCGTCTCCATTCGTCGCAAACTCTGAGTTCCCTCTCTCCTCTGCTCTAGCTCTCAACTCTGTCAACTGAACATCGTGAGTCTGCTCTCTACGGATCATGTCCGTCAATGTAGCCCGAATAACCAACGATGAAAAGCGAGCAATGGTCCCCGGAACTACCAAAGCAATCTCCTATCTCTGCAAATCCATCAACAATGGCCTCTGAATCAAAGAACTCAAGGAAGAACTCGACTTGCGACTCAACGCATCAGCCACAACATTCGCCTTCCCTGGGTGATAACTGATATTCACATCATAATCTTTGACAAGCTCTAACCACCTCCTCTGTCGCATATTGAGCTCTCTCTGAGAAAACAGATACTTCAAACTCTTGTGGTCTGTGAAAATCTCACACTTTTCGCCATACAAATAAAGTCTCCAAATCTTCAAGGCGAAAACCACAGCTGCCAGCTCCAAATCATGCGTCGGATAATTCTTCTCGTAATCCTTCAACTGGCGAGAAGCATAGGCAATGACCTTACCTCGCTGCATCAGCACTGCACCAAGGCTTTTCTTCGACGCATCGGTATAGACAACAAAATCCTCTGGACCACATGGCAATGAAAGAACAGGAGCTGTCGTCAATCTATCCTTCAACTCCTGAAAGGCACTCTGGCAATCAATGGATCACTCGAACTTCACAGTCTTCCTCGTCAGATTGGACAATGGCAGGGCAATCTTAGAAAAATCTGAAATGAAACGACGATAATAACTCGCCAAACCAAGGAAACTGCGCACCTCTGAGACAGTGGTAGGAATAGGCCACTTCTGAATCACCTCAATCTTCACTGGATCAACGGCAATACCATCCTTCGAAACGACATGGCCTAGAAAAGAAATCTGATCCAACCAAAACTCGCACTTCTTCAACTTGGCATACAGCCTCCTCTCTCCCAACAACTGAAGCACAACTCTGAGATGCTCTGAATGAAGCTCTCTGGTCTTGGAATAGATCAAGATGTCGTCGATGAAGACAATGACGAAGCTATCCAAGAACGGCTTGAACACTCGGTTCATCAGGTCCATGAAGACTGAAGGGGCATTGGTCAGACGAAAAGACATCACGAGAAACTCATAGTGACCATACCTGGTCCTGAACGCCGTCTTAGGGATATCGGACTCCCTAACCTTCAACTGATAGTAGCCAGACCGAAGATCAATCTTCGAAAAGACAGTGGCACCATGAAGTTGATCAAACAAATCATCAATCCGTGGCAACGTATACTTATTCTTGACAGTCACTTTGTTGAGCTCTCGGTAGTCGATACACAGCCGCAACGACCCATCTTTCTTCTTAACAAATAGAACCGGAGCTCCCCAAGGCGAAGAACTCGGACGGATGAAACCTTTGTCCAATAGATCCTGCAACTGCGACTTCAACTCTTTCATCTCGGTAGGAGCCATCCTATACGGAGCCTTAGAAATAGGAACCGTACCTGGAGCTAAATCAATAACGAACTCAACATCTCTGTCCGGCGGCAAACCCGGAACATCATCCTCAAACACATCAGCAAACTCCCTCACAACATCAATATCATCAATATTCAACTTAACCATACCATCCACATCTACAATAGAAGCAAGAAACCCATCGCAACCTCTACATAGCAATCTCTCAGCCTCAAGACAAGAAATAAAAGGAAGGACCAGCGAAGTACCTGCACTGGCGAGCATACCTCCCTTACTGCTATCATCTTCCTTCGTCATCGTAAAGATGCGACCCTGCACCTTCTCTTGGCTAGCTCCTCTAGGACAATCTCTGGCAACGTGGCCTGCCGTGCCACAACGATAGCAAGAATGAGTGCCAAATCTGCACTCTCCCCTATGATGTCTCCCACACTTGGGACACAAAGGCTTCTCTGGATCAGATGGAGCAACTGGAACTGCCGGTGGTCTAGGATTCGAGTCCATCTTGCCCTTCCCCTTGAATCGATCTCTGCCTCTCTGACTTGAACTCAGGCCCCTCTGAGCAATGGCCTGGTGTCTCGCTTGCCTCTCCCGGGCAATGTCTTTCTCGTCCTGCTCGGCCAACAAAGCTTTGGACACGATCTCCTTGAAAGTCACGGCCTTGGACATATTGATATCTCGACGAAACAGCTCTAAGGCCTCGAATGAAATGAGCGCCTTTGTCTCTGTCGTTGGAAGCAATGTACGGGGCAAACAAGCAACCCTCCTCAAACTTCAGAATATACTCATCCACATTCAAGCTCCCCTGCCGAAGCTCCAAGAACTCCGTAACCTTCCTCGCTCGAAGTGCGTCGGGGAAATACTTGTCATAGAACAAGTCTGTGAACTCTGACCACTTCAATGTCGAGACATCAACGCCAACCTTGGTCGCATTCCACCAAATGCGTGCGGCTTTAATCAACATGAAAACAGCACAACTGATACGGTCTCTGTCCTCGTAGTGGAGATGATCAAAGATCGCCTCTAAAGCCTTGACCCACTCTACAGCAACTAAAGGATCGGTGCTCCCTGAAAATTCTGGCGGATCCATCATCTTGAAAGCAGAAAATATGGCATCTGTGCCAACAGCCTGAGCAACTTGCCCTCTCGCTTGACCTCTGCCCTGACCTGCTCCTTGCAATCGGAGCAACTGCTGGATCTGCTCACTATGGACTTTAGCCTGCTCCTTAAGCAACTTGCCGAACTCGTCGACAACTCTCGAGTAAGAACTATCCTCACCCTCTACTGCTTTCCTCTTAGGTGGCATCCTCTACTCTACAATGGGCTCACAAAAGACATATCAATATATAACACTGGATAGATGCAAGAAAACATACCCGGACAGTTGAAAGTAGACGAAGTCATATGCATTGGTCTGAAGAACACCGCTCTGATACCACTAAATGTGACACCTCTGACCTCTTTAAATAAAATACACAGCGGAAATTAAAATTTTATTTAAAAATATGGAAGGAGTTTCAAAATACATTTCTTTAAACATCTTTACAAAATAACAATACATGATCATTCGAATGACATAACAAAATACAAAACATCATTCCTATGATCATGCCAAAATCTTCCTTCCAACGGTGTATGCATATGACCCCCTGTCCACAGTCAACATCCCGGGCCTCTACTCTGATCTGCATCACATGAATAACTGAAATGAGAATAAATCTCAGCAAGTGGAACTCTTACATAGCAATGAACATATACTCTGTAAAACATAGCTTTGAAATCATAAATACCATCAACTATGAAACATGAATACTGTAGCAATAGCATAGCAATAACATAGCAATAAGATGGTATTTCTCTTTACTCTGATTGGATTGATATCAATAGTATCTCTGCTCTGGGGTGCTCGTATCCCAAATCGATATAAACCGATAACTCTGAGGGATATAAGCCTATGGTCGTTGATCAATTAATTGCATGCAATCTCTGACTATGTATCTATCAATCCAATAAAAACATTTAAACTCTCTCTTGGCTTTAACAATCACTTTGAAACTGTTTCTTTTCTCTTGTATTCCCTTTGAACAATAATGAGACGTAAAATGCCTCCAATATACATATCAATGAAATCGATACATAACAATGAATTAATTGAAGGGAATATCATATTAAAACCTTTAAAACACAATACATATAACATCATGTGAGCAAAAGGGATGAATTTCCACTTACAAACCACAATAACACCTTGATATAACTCTTGGTACACCACCTACAACAATAATCCATAAATAACACCAACATCAACTCTATATCCAAAAACTCAAGTCAAATAATCCATTAAACCATCAAAACATCCACCTATAACATCTCATCTTCCAAAACCATGAAAGAACACAACCAAAAACTGACCTTAGCTTCCTAGCACCAAGGAGAACCACGATCTCAAGTCGAAAATCGAACTATATCCACGAATCGAAGATAGGAAGCAAAAGAAATGGAAGAAAACCCTTGCAAATGGAGAGAAAATCGGAAATTAGAAGGAAGGAAAAGGGAAAGTATGGCCAACCACTTCCAAATTGTAACTTAAAATCTCGCCCATACCTAGACCGCGGGTGCGCTGCCACAAGCACCGCGGGTGCGCCTAGCTCACGGCACAACACAAAATTCTGGAACACTAGGACCGCGGGTGCGGCGCTGCAAACACCGCGGGTGCGGTGCTCACCGCGGGTGCGGTGCTAACTCTACCGCGGGTGCGGTCCTGATACGACTTCCCAACTCCAAAATCATGAACATTCGACCGCGGGTGCACTCCTTGCACTACCAAGGGTGCACTATGGTCACGGCAATGATAAAAATTTAACCAACCAAAATCGATCCGAAACTCTGAAACGAACAACCAACAACAACTAACACCTCAAGAACATAATAACCAATAATACTATGGCCCAAAACACAACTCTAAACATCTAATCACATAACCCAAATAACATGAAAAGCTTAAACCGTACTGTACACCGGGCTCGGCTATTACAAGGACTATTTTTTCTTGTCGCGATGTTAAATTCTTGAGTTACTTTTGGAAGACTTTATGGGCTAAACATGGCACAAAATTGATGTTTTCTACTACTTGTCATCCTCAAACGGATGGAAAAACTGAAGTTGTCCATAGAACTTTGGGAACACTTTTGCGTACTATTCTTAAAGAAAACTTGGATTGACATTTCTATGGACTTTATTTAAGGGTTGCCTAGGACTAAGAAGGGGAAGGATTCTATTTTTGTTGTTGTGGATAGATTCTCCAAGATGGCACATTTTATAGCTTGTCATAAAACCGATGATGCTTCAAACATGGCGGATTTGTTCTTTAGAGAAGTCGTTCGGTTGCATGGCATTCCTAGGACTATTGTTTCTGGTCGCGATGTTAAATTCTTGAGTTACTTTTGGAAGACTTTATGGGCTAAACTTGGCACAAAATTGTTGTTTTCTACTACTTGTCATCCTGAAACGGATGGACAAACTGAAGTTCTCAATAGAACTTTGGGAACACTTTTGCGTGCTATTCTTAAAAAGAACTTGGATTGACATTTCCATGGATTTATTTTGTGGTTGCCTAGGACTAAGAAGGGGAGGGATTCTATTTTCTTTGTTGTGGATAGATTCTCTAAGATGGCAAATTTTATAGCTTGTCATAAAACCGATAATGCTTCAAACATGGCGGATTTGTTCTTTAGAGAAGTCGTTAGGTTGCATGGCATGTCTAGGACTATTGTTTCTGGTCGCGATGTTAAATTCTTGAGTTACTTTTGGAAGACTTTATGGGCTAAACTTGGCACAAAATTGTTGTTTTCTACTACTTGTCATCCTCAAACGGATGGACAAGCTGAAGTTGTCAATAGAACTTTAGGAACACTTTTGCGTGCTATTCTTAAAAGAACTTGGATTTACATTTCTATAGACTTTATTTTGGGGTTGCCTAGGACTAAGAAGGGGATGGATTCTATTTTTGTTGTTGTGGATAGATTCTCTAAGATGGCACGTTTTATAGCTTGTCATAAAACCGATGATGCTTCAAACATTGCGGATTTGTTCTTTAGAGAAGTCGTTCGGTTGCATGGCATGCCTAGGACTATTGTTTCTGGTCGCGATGTTAAATTCTTGGGTTACTTTTGGAAGACTTTATGGGCTAAACTTGGCACAAAATTGTTGGTTTCTACAACTTGTCATCCTCAAACGGATGGACAAACTGAAGTTCTCAATAGAACTTTGGGAACACTTTTGCGTGCTGTTCTTAAAAAGAACTTGGATTGACATTTCTATGGATTTATTTTGTGGTTGCCTAGGACTAAGAAGGGGAGGGATTCTATTTTCGTTGTTGTGGATAGATTCTCTAAGATGGAAAATTTTATAGCTTGTCATAAAACCGATAATGCTTCAAACATGGCGGATTTGTTCTTTAGAGAAGTCGTTAGGTTGCATGGCATGCCTAGGACTATAGATTCTGGTCGCGATGTTAAATTCTTGAGTTACTTTTGGAAGACTTTATGGGCTAAACTTGGCACAAAATTGTTGTTTTCTACTACTTGTCATCCTCAAACGGATGGACAAACTGAAGTTGTCAATAGAACTTTGGGAACACTTTTGCGTGCTATTCTTAAAAAGAACTTGGATTGACATTTCTATGGACTTTATTTTGGGGTTGCCTAGGACTAAGAAGGGGAGGGATTCTATTTTTGTTGTTGTGGATAGATTCTCTAAGATGGCACATTTTATAGCTTGTCATAAAACCGATGATGCTTCAAACATTGCGGATATTTTCTTTAGAGAAGTCGCTAGGTTGCATGGCATGCCTAGGACTATTTTTTCTGGTCGCGATGTTAAATTCTTGAGTTACTTTTGGAAGACTTTATGGGCTAAACATGGCACAAAATTGTTGTTTTCTACTACTTGTCATCTTCAAACGGATGGACAAACTGAAGTTGTCCATAGAACTTTGGGAACACTTTTGCGTACTAATTTTAAAGAGAACTTGGATTGACATTTCTATGGACTTTATTTTGGGGTTGCCTAGGACTAATGTAATGCCCGAGATAATAAAGATGATATTATTTTAATCCGAGGGTATGTAATTGGAAACTTTTGGAGTGTGGAATTATATTCCAAGATGTTTGCAATTATTTAGGATTGAAATGGAATTATTTAGGATTGAATTGAATTAAAAAGATTGAGCGGGGGCCAATTTGCAGTTAGTGAAAAGTTTAGGGACTAAAGTGCAAATAGGGAAAATTGAGTGGGACACTTGTCTTGGTCACCCCTTGAACGTGTCATTGTGCACTAAAAAAATTAAGAATTGCATGAGGAAAACCGAAAGCTTCCATGGAAATTCTCAAGCTTTTATTTTCTTTAAAATTTTGATTCCGTGTGAACCGTCTATCAGAATTTAAATCCGATTTCGGTTTTGAGCTCCTCTCATCAAGAGCTACACAAGGACGTAAGTTTTGTTACGTTTTGAGATGTTTTGAAAATATGATGTTGCTAGAATCGAATATGATTCGGATATGATGTTTCTGCTACCGTAGATATTATGTAATTGAAGTCAGATTAAAGAATAGACTATTTCTGTAATTATTATGATTTTCGAAAGATATTGACTGAGATTTTGATATCAGAATTGTGTATTACGGATTTTGAATATACCGATATTGAGATTATGAATTCTGGTATTATATTTGGGATGTTCAGAGTGACGGGGTTATTCAGATTGTATCGTTATGCCGTCGAAACATCAGTTGATTCGGATTGATCAGATTCAGTATTTATTTAGATTGATCAGATACGATACTGATTGAGATTCATGGTTATACTGTTGATTTTGATCAGATTGTATACCGATTTGAGTATTGATCAGAACAGATTCTGAACTGAGATATATACTGATATTGTATTTCTGTGATTTGTCATTATCAGATTGATATGGACAGATTTGACTTCGAGACTTCTTCTTCGTCAGACCGGGACGACAAAGGTATAATTCATGTGATATCTGAGAAGATATAACTCGAATCAGATCTCATTTGAGTTTCCCAATAAAATCACATACTTGATTATTGTTTATCTTCTGATATGATTATGATCTGTTTATAGACTTTATATTCAAATCTTTTGAAATGAACATGCTTTGTTTACAGATTGTTATGCATTGCATTTGAGATAGGAAATTTTGACAGATAGTCAGACTTCTAGACGTTCGGTGTATCGTTATGTAGGAGCAGACACCCTCCTATTGTAGATTATTCGATACAGATATGACCGAAGTCTAGGAATAAGACGTACAGTCACCCCAAGTGGGAGGGTAGGTGACAGCCATTGACGTCTTATTCACACCGGGATCCCTAGAGTTATAGTTGAGTCGAGTATAGACATGATTTGACTAGAACTGCATGCGTTTATGGATGTGGTTTCATAGACTATGAAACCCATTGTTATTGCTTTCATTCATGATAGCATGTTTTTATGATTTGATTTGAGTAGCATGTTTATCTGATTCGAGTTGCATGCTTATCTTGATTAAATTTCATAGAGTATGAAATCTATTGATTTGAATTAAATTCATGATAGAATATTTCATGATTTACTTTATGTATATGCATGTTTACCATGTTTTATACTGAGATTTATTCTCACCGGAGTTATCCGGCTGTTGTCTTGTTTTGTATGTGTGGATGACAACAGGTGGGTCTGGATCGGGGTCAAGAATCTGATGAGAGAAGACGAGTGAGCGTGGTGATTCCGGATTTATTGTAGACTTGGTTTTCTTATTTGAATTTATTAACTGAACCTTAGATCTAGTTTGTACAATATTGTACTTTGATATTGAAATGTAGTTTTTATACAGAGATGTATATTATTTAAATTCCATTACCTTCCGCAGATGCATTTTTAAAAAAAAAAATTTAGACCCTGTTTATCAGAATTGATAATTATATCCCAATGATTATTAAGAAAATGATTAGCGTCCGGGTCCCCACAACTAAGAAGGGTAGGGATTCTATTTTTGTTGTTGTGGATAGATTCTCCAAGATGGCACATTTCAAACATGGCGGATTTTTTCTTTAGAGAAGTCGTTAGGTTTCATGGCATGCCTAGGACTATTGTTTCTGGTCGCGATGTTAAATTCTTGAGTTACTTTTGGAAGACTTTATGGGCTAAACTTGGCACAAAATTGTTGTTTTCTACTACTTGTCATCCTCAAACAGATGGACAAGCTGAAGTTGTCATTAGAACTTTGGGAACACTTTTGCGTGATATTCTTAAAAAGAACTTAGATTTACTTTTCTATAGACTTATTTTGGGGTTGCCTAGGACTAAGAAGGGGAGGGATTCTATTTTTGTTGTTGTGGATAGATTCTCTAAGATGGCACATTTTATAGCTTGTCATAAAACCAATGATGCTTCAAACATTGCGGATTTGTTCTTTAGAGAAGTCGTTAGGTTGCATGGCATGCCTAGGACTATTGTGTCTGGTCGCGATGTTAAATTCTTGAGTTACTTTTGGAAGACTTTATGGGCTAAAATTGGCACAAAATTGTTGTTTTCTACTACATGTCATCCTCAAACGGATGGACAAACTGAAGTTGTCAATAGATGTAATAGCCTAGCCCGGTGTACGGTATGGTTTAAGTTTTCGTATGTTATTAGACTTATTGGTTGGGTTTAGTATAGTTTGACGATTAAGAGTTGTGATTATGGGTTATAGTATGGTTGGTTATCATTGTTTTGTGGTGTTGTTGATGTTCATTGATGGTGGTTGTTTTGTATCAGCGTTTCGGTTCGATTTTAGTTGCTTAAGATTTTGTCTTGGCCGTGACCAGACCGCACCCGCGCTCAGTGTAAGGACCACACCCGCGATCTAGTATCATATTTTGTTGGTTTTGCCGAAGCCACACCGCACCCGCGGTGTATGCAGGGCACCCGCGGTGAGTTTAGGACCGCACCCGCGGTCGACAATTCCAGATTTTTGGTTGGTTTGCCGTGAGCTTAGCGCATCTGCGGTAAGGATTGGAGCGCACCCGCGGTCGCGCACAGCAAAAGCGTATTTTTGGATTTTAAGTGATATAATTGGATGATTGGTTCACTTTTTCCGCATTCTTTCCTCCTCATTCTCGTTTCTTCTCTCAAAGGGAAGCTAGGGTTCCATTTTCTTTCAATTCCTTTCTTTGATTCAAGCTCCTTGTTGGATTATTGAGTTGAGATCGAATTTCTTCTTGGTTCTAGGAAGCTAAGGTAAGCTTTTGGTATGATTATTCTTGGTTTTGGGGTGAGAGATGATATGGGTTTGTTGATTTTGTTGGTTTTATGGATTAATTGACATGGGTTTTTTATTATTGGGTTATTGATGGTGTTATTATGGGTTATTGTGTAGGATTGCTATCAAAGGATTAGAATGGAGAGATTTCAAGTGTAGTAAGTGGAATTTCATTCTTGTGCTCACATGAAAGTATATGTATTGTATTTCAAGAGTTTTATTATGCTATTCCCTTCCATTTGATTCATTGTATGTAATTGCTCATTGTGTTGTATAGTAGAGGCTTGTATATGCCTCAATTGTTTAAAAGGGAATACAAGAGAAAGAGTATTCAAAGTGTTTGATAAAATGCCAAAGAGAGAGTTCAAATGTTTTATGGATTGATAGATACATAGTTAGAGATTGCATGCAATTAGTTGATCAACGACCATAGGCTTATATCCCTCAGAGTTGTCGATTTGTATCGATTGGATATAGGTAAAGAGACAGAGATACTATATAGATATCAATCCAATACAGAGAAAAGAGAAATACCATCTTATTTTTATGTTATTGCTATGATATTCATATTTCAGAGTTGATGGTATTTAATGTTTTCAAAGTCATGATTTTCAGAGTATGATATGTTCATTGCTATGTAAGAGTTCCACTTGCTGAGTTTTATACTCATTTCAGTTTATATATGTGATGCAGATCAGAGTGACGGACCAGGACGTTGATTGTGGGCCGGAGTCATATGCATATAGAGAAGGAAGGAAGAAGATATTTTGATGGCATTTTTGGGCATGATCATAGGAATGATATTTTGTATTTTGTTATATCATTTGAATGATCATGTATATACCTTTGATTGTAAATGTTTTGTGGAAATGTATTTTAAATCCTTCCTCTCTTCAAGTAAAAATTTTAAAATCCGCTGTATTTTATTTAATCGGGTCAAGGTGTCACATTTAGTGGTATCAGAGCACCGTTCTTCGGACCAATGCATATGACTTCGTCTACTTTCAACTGTCCGGGTATGTCTTCTTCTACATCTATTCATTGTTATCTGTTGATTTTATTTTGTGAGCACATTGTAGAGTATGCCTCTAAGAGGAAAGCCGTAGAGGGTGAGGTTAGTTCTTCCTCTAGAGTTGTCGATGAGTTCGGCAAGTTGTTGAAAGAGCAAGCCAAGGTTCATAGTGAGCAGATCCAGCAGTTGCTTCGTATGCAAGGTGCAGGCCAAGGCAGAGGTCAAGTGAGAGGCCAAGTAGCTCAAGCAGTTGGTACCGATGGCATCTTTACTGCTTCCAAGAGGATGGATCTGCCAGAATTTGCAGGTAGCACTGATCCGTTAGTGGCCGTAGAGTGGATCAAGGCACTCGAGGCTATCTGTGATCATCTTAACTACGAGGACAAGGACAGAATCAGTTGTGCAGTGTTCATGTTAGTCAAGGCTGCACGTATTTGGTGGAATACGACCAAGGTTAGTGTTGATCTACCGGCTTTGAAGTGGCAAGAGTTCACCGATCTTTTCTACGATAAGTACTTCCCAGATGCACTTCGAGCTAGGAAAGTGACTGAGTTCTTGGAGCTTCGTCAGGGAGGCATGAATGTTGATGAGTACAGTCTCAAATTCGAGGAGGGTTGTCTGTTTGCCCCGTATATTGCTTCCAACAACAAAGACAAAGGTGCTCATTTCATTCGAGGCCTTAGAGCGGAGATCAGAAGAGATATCAACATGTCGAAGGCTGTGACATTCAAAGAGATCGTGGCTAAGGCTTTGTTGGCTGAGCAAGACGAGAAAGACATTGCCAGGGAGAGACAGGCTAGACAGCAGGCCATTGCTCAGAGGGGGTCAGGGTTCGAGTCAGCGAGGCAAAGATCGTTTCAAGGGGAAAGGCAAGATAGAGCCGAGTCCTAAACCACCGGCAGTTCCTTTTGATTCCGAGAAGCCATTGTGTCCCAAGTGCAGCAGGCATCATCGGGGAGAGTGCAGATTTGGCACTCATACTTGCTATCGATGTGGCACTGCAGGCCATATTGCCAAAGACTGTCCAAGAGGAGCGAGTAAAGACAAGGTTCAGGGTCGCATCTTTACCATGACGAAGGAAGGCATAAATCATGATTCTTCTGTGATCTCTAGCACTAATTTAATTTCAGGCAGAGTAGCTACGACGTTGATTGATATAGGTGCTACTCATTCTTTTATGTCTAAATTGTTTTTGAGATCTTTGGGTATAGTTCCTTCTGTTCTTCCCCTCTAGTTCAATGTTGTTTTGCCTTCGGGAGATGTGTTGTGCCCGACATCTATTGTGTATGCGTGCTCTGTTCAAATAGATGAAAGAGTGGTTTATGCTGATCTGATTGTTATTCCAATGGTTGCATTTGATATTATTCTTGGCATGGATTGGCTATCGACCTATCGTGCAGTTATTGATTTCGTTGCTAAGACGGTGTCATTTGCAGATGATGGCAATAGGGAAGGTTTGCTCGCCAGTGCAGGTACTTCGCTGGTCCTTCCTTTTAATTCTTGTCTTGAGGCTAAGAAGTTGTTGTGTAGAGGTGGTGATGGGTTTTTGGCTTCGATTGTGGATGTGGATAAAATTGTGAAGTTGAATATTGATGATATTGATGTTGTGAGAGAGTTCTCTGATATTTTTGAGGATGATGTGCCTGGTTTACCGCCGGATAGAGATGTGGAGTTTGTGATTGATCTAGTTCCAGGTACGGTCTATTTCCAAGGCTCCGTACAGAATGGCCCCTACAGAGATGAAGGAGTTGAAGACGCAGTTGCAAGATCTTTTAGAAAAAGGTTTCATTCGGCCGAGTTCTTCGCATTGGGGAGCTCCGGTTCTTTTCGTCAAGAAGAAAGATGGATCATTGCGTCTTTGCATTGATTACAGAGAGATCAACAAAGTGACTATCAAGAATAAGTACCCGTTGCCGCGGATTGATGATTTGTTTGATCAGTTGCAGGGGGCTACCGTGTTTTCGAAGATTGATCTGCGATCCGGCTATTATCAGTTGAAGGTTAGGGAGTCTGATATCCCTAAGACGGCGTTCCGGACCAGGTTCGGTCACTATGAATTTCTTGTGATGTCTTTTGGTCTGACCAATTCTCCTTCAGTCTTTATGGATCTGATGAACCATGTGTTCAAGCCGTATTTGGATAGCTTCGTCATTGTTTTCATCGACGACATCTTGATCTATTCCAAGACCAGAGAGCTTCATGCAGAGCACCTTAGAGTCGTTCTTCAGTTGTTGAGAGAGAAGAGGCTGTATGCTAAGCTGAAGAAGTGTGAGTTCTGGTTGGAGCAGATTTCTTTTCTAAGCCATGTCGTTTCGAAGGAGGGTATAGCTGTTGATCCCGTGAAGATCGAGGCGATTCAGAAATGGCCTATCCCTACCACTGTATCAGAGGTACGTAGTTTCCTTGGGTTGGCGGTATTAGAGTAGGTGCCCGTCAAGCCAAGTGTTCGCCGAGGGTTCATGATTAAACTCTATGTAAAAACAGTCTTTATTTTAATAATATTTGAAATTATTGTTTTGGCAAATCTTTATCTGTATACCCATGCTAGTTGCATAGATAAAGACCTTGAATATACAAATAGTAGAAAGAATATGAGATGCTCATATGATAAGTATCATGAAACTCATATTTGTAATACTGTATATTCGAAACGGTTCCTAGTCGATTCAGCCGCCACTAAGAAGGATATAGGCCGCTCGAGTTAGAGACTAGTATCTGCGATGTGAGTACCATGTTTCATTGGTAGGGGACATTGTGATGTCCGAACATGCAGATAGGTGCTCCTTGTAGAGAGTGCACTGAACAACCCTCCATAAAAGGACTTTCCAAGTGGTTCTCACTTATCGAGTGGAAAAGTCCTAGTTTATGGTTGTACACCATTAGTCCTTATGACCCGGGACAACATTGAGACTCTATGTGCTAGAATTACACTTTGACTTGTTTACCGACTCTCATGGGGTCATCAGGTGGCAAGGTTGGGTGTTCTGTCGAAACATATAGGAGTCGATGCATTGTAGTCGGGGATTCACCGCTTACCTTCGGGTATGGATATCCTATGTGTTATCATGTGTATGTAGGTTGAAATCTCTGATCAGAGTATGGTGGTAATTATGAAAGGGGTTTCATAGATTACACCATCGATGCAACTACGACATGACACATAGTATCGATTCATTGACAACTCTCGATAAACCAATGGTTTTCGAATCGGTCGGGATATATGAGTTGAAGGGACCGTACTGTACGCCAACCATAATAGAATGGTTCTTGCAGGCACTATCATTTGATACCTAGGGAATCATGTAAGCGATGCTGCTAGGCATTTAACATGATTGGTTGGGTACTATCAGACTTGAGTTCTGACGTTCTTGTTATCAAGGAGTTGATAAGTAAGAATGGAGCAATTGGGGTATGCTCGTATAAGGACATGTTTACTCCGAATCACATGTAGATGTGAACCCACGACTAGTTGTATCAATGAACCATTGAGGGCCACACAAGTGCTAGCTTTCTAGATCCCGTTGAGAAGTTAAAATAGTTCAATGTGTTGAACGGCTTATAAATGAGTTTATAAGCGTAAAGAAAAATGGAAGTATGACTTCTATGAGAGAAATATAAATTTTAATTAATGGAAGTGTTCCTAAATTAAAATTTGGCCAAGTGAATAATGTATTTGAAAATTGTGATTTTCATAAACATTATTATGGACTTAATTAAATTAATTCAAGTGTTGAATTAACTAAACACTAGTGGGCCTAGTAGAGTCCAAATAATTAAATTAATTCAAGTATTGGATTAATTAAATAACATTGGGCCTTGTAGAGCCCAATTGGAAATAATTATTTAACTAGTGAGCTTGAGTAAAATCAAGTAAAGTCTAATTGGGCTCAAATATGTTTGAGACAATTAAAAAGTCCATGGGCCTTGTAAAAGTTACAAGCCCACCAGGGTTTGCATGCTTGGGAGGTGAAGGGGTGTGGATTATTTTTGATTAAAAAAATTGTATGGCATGCAAGACAACTTTTTCACTTTTCCCACAACCAAGACAAGTCTTCCCCCCTTCTCTCCTACCCCTCACTTGGCCTAAATCTATCTCACAATTTTTTCTCAAATTTTTCTTTCATTTTTGTGTTCTTCAAAAGTTGAAAAACACTCTCACTTCTCTTTGAAAAAACCTTACATTTTCTAGTGCAAGTGTGAGGTGGATCTACTAAGTTGGTGGTGGGCCTTATTTTGAAGGAAATAGGAGAGCTTGTAGATTGCCATTCCTTTAAGAGCTTTGTTGTTTAACAACAAAGTTGGTGCCATTCATCAACCTCAAGAGGTTGATAGGTATATTTTCTAAACACCCTATGTATGAAAGTTGAGATTTTTGTATATGCTTGCACACTAGTACATGGTGTTCGATTTTTGACCTAAAATCTTCTTGCAAATTTCGATTTTCATGAGATTCAAAATATTTTGAGCTTCCGTTGCGATTTCGAACACCTTAAAACGATCCCTTTCAGGCGGGTTACTATGGTCGTTTCATTTTAGATTTCTCCAAGATTGCCCTCCCGTTAACCAATCTGACGAGGAAGACTGTGAAGTTCGAGTGGTCCAATGATTGCCAGAGTGGATTTCAAGAGTTGAAGGATAATTTGACGACATCTCCTGTTCTAGCATTGCCCAGTGGTTCCGAGGATTTTGTTGTTTTTACCGATGCGTCGAAGAAAGGTCTTGGTGCAGTGCTGATGCAACGTGGTAAGGTCATAGCCTATGCTTCTCGCCAGTTGAAGGATTACAAGAAGAATTATCCTACGCACGATTTGGAGCTGGCAGCTGTAGTTTTCGCCCTGAAGATTTGAAGACATTATTTGTATGGCGAAAAGTGTGAAATTTTCACAGACCACAAGAGTTTGAAGTATTTGTTCTCTCAGAAAGAGCTCAATATGCGACAGAGGAGGTGGTTAGAGCTTGTCAAAACTATGATGTGACGATCAGTTACCACCCAGGGAAAGCGAATGTTGTAGCAGATGCTTTGAGCCGTAAGTCGAGTTCTTCTTTGAGTTCGATGATTCAGCAGCCGTTGCTGTTAGACTTGTAGAGAGAGGAGGTAACTTTGGTGGTTCCAGGGACCATTGCTCGCTTTTCATCGTTGGTTATTCGAGCTACTTTGACGGACAGGATCCGTAGAGAACAGGCCATTTATGTTCAGTTGACAGAGATGAGAGCTAGAGCCGAGGAGAGAGGTAATTCAGAGTTTGGATTGAATGGAGATGGTTTGGTGACTTTTAGAGGCCGTATTTGTGTTCCTGTTGGTGATGATATCCGGCGAGACATTTTGATTGAGGCTCATACCGCGCCATATTCGATACATCCAGGCAGCACCAAGATGTATCAGGATCTTCGTAGACTTTACTGGTGGCCAGGTATGAAGAAGGATATTGCCATATTTATTTCTCAGTGCCTAACTTGTCAGCAGGTGAAGATCGAGCATCAGAGACCTGCTGGGACATTGTTGTCATTGCCGATTCCTCAGTGGAAATGGGAGCATATTACGATGGTCTTCGTGACTGGTCTTCCCAGGAAGCGGAATGGTTTTAATTCCATTTGGGTTATCGTTGATCGGTTGACCAAGTCAGCGCACTTTCTTCCAGTCAAGACGACGTACTCCATGAACCAGTATGCCGAAGATTACATAGCAGAGATTGTTAGACTTCATGGTGTTCCTGTGTCGATCGTGTCTGATCGTGACCCTAGATTTACTTCAGAGTTTGCACAGAGCTATGGGTTCACGGTTAGCATTTAGTACAGCTTATCACCCCCAGAGCGACGGTCAATCAGAGAGAGTTATTCAGATCTTAGAGGATATGCTCAGAGCTTGTACTATTGATTATCCTGGTAGTTGGGACTCTAAGTTGCCTTTGGTTGAGTTCACATACAATAACAGTTACCAAGCGACGATTGGCATGGCACCGTATGAGGCACTTTATGGCAGAAAGTGTAGGTCTCCTTTGTATTGGGATGAGGTTGGAGAGAAGAAGATGTTGGGTCCAGAGTTGGTCCAACAGACAACAGATGTTGTCGCTGTTATTCGAGAGAGGATGAAGACATCGCAGTCGAGACAGAAGAGCTATGCATATGTGCGTCGCAGACCGTTGCAGTTTGAGGTTGGCGACCATGTGTTCTTGAAGATTGCACCTCTTAAGGGTGTGATGCGGTTTGTCAAGAAGGGTAAGTTGTGTCAAAGATTTATTGGTCCATTTGAGATCTTGGATAGAGTTGGTGATCGAGCTTACAGGTTAGCCCTACCGCCAGATCTTGACAGAGTTCACAATTTTTTTCATGTGTCAATGCTCAGGAAGTATATTGCGAATCCTTCCCATGTTCTTCGCCACGAGCCATTGGATTTGACGCCGAATTTGACCTATCAAGAGATTCCAGTCCAGATTTTGGACCGCAGAGTCAGAGTGTTGAGAAACAAAGGGATCGGCATTGTTAAAGTCCTTTGGAGGAATCATTTGATTGAAGAAGCCACGTGGGAACCAGAGGATGAGATGAGAGAGAAGTATCCTGAGTTGTTCGTGCAGTGACGTCAATTTCGAGGACGAAATTCCCTTAAGGAGGGGAGATTGTAATAGCCTTGCCCGGTGTACGGTACGGTTTAAGTTTTCGTATGTTATTAGACTTATTGGTTGGGTTTAGTATAGTTTAATGATTAAGAGTTGTGATTATGGGTTATAGTATGGTTGGTTATCATTGTTTGGTGGTGTTGTTGATGTTCATTGATGGTGGTTGTTTTGTATCAGCGTTTCGGTTCGATTTTAGTTGCTTAAGATTTTGTCTTGGCCGTGACCAGACCGCACCCGCGCTCAGTGTAAGGACCGCACCCGTGGTCTAGTATCGTATTTTTTTTGGTTTTGCCGAAGCCACACCGCACCCGCGGTGAGTTTAGGACCGCACCCGCGGTCGACAATTCCAGATTTTTGGTTGGTTTGTCGTGAGATTAGCGCATCTGCGGTAAGGATTGGAGCGCACCCGCGGTCGCGCACAGCAAAAGCGTATTTTCGGATTTAAGTGATATAATTGGATGATTGGTTCACTTTTTCCTCATTCTTTCCTCCTCATTCTCGTTTCTTCTCTCAAAGGGAAGCTAGGGTTCCATTTTCTTTCAATTCCTTTCTTTGATTCAAGCTCCTTGTTGGATTATTGAGTTGAGATCGAAGTTCTTCTTGGTTCTAGGAAGCTAAGGTAAGCTTTTGGTATGATTATTCTTGGTTTTGGGGTGAGAGATGATATGGGTTTGTTGATTTTGTTGGTTTTATGGATTAATTGACATGGGTTTTTGATTATTGGGTTATTGATGGTGTTATTTATGGGTTATTGTGTAGGATTTCTATCAAAAGATTAGAATGGAGAGATTTCAAGTGTAGTAAGTGGAATTTCATTCTTGTGCTCACATGAAAGTATATGTGTAATGCCCGGTTACTCGTACAAATGATTAGTAACACGTTTATGTCGTTTATTTTGTAGTTAATTACCTTATTAGATTTCACGTGATGATTGAAGTATCAATATTGAGATTGAACATGACTGTTATATTGTTTATGGTGCATTGAGAATGAATAAATGTCAAAATAGTGTTGGTAAGATGTGTACATAGAAATAGTGTTATGAAGTTGGTAGGAAATGAGATGTAAATATGGTAGTTCGTACGGGTTTGAGCATAATGATTTGAATATTGATCCAAATTGTGTGAGGCCTTAACCCTTAGAAAGCTAAGATATAATGCTACAACTTTCACGTTTTGGGTTTTGTCCAAATCATTATGGAAGACAAGCCAAAAACGCCCCGAAGTGAGTTGTGTGTATCGTCACTCCTACAATGACACATGTTGGGAGAATGAGCATAACTTTTTACTCAGACCTCCAAATGACCTGAAACCAGTGGGCGATTCAAGCCAAGACATAGAGCTACAACTTCCTAGTTTACCACTTTTCCAGATTATGAACGGAAGAGACGTTTCTGGAGCGATCTTTGACTAAGTAGTGCGCAGAGGCAGAATAAGTGGCGCCCGAGCGGTAAGATTCTACCGCCCGAGCGCCGGTACACTAATGGTTCACGAAATTTACAGAACATATGGCGCTCGAGCGGTAGAAAATGATCGCCCGAGCGCCAGTGCACCAAAATTTGACCTTTTGGACAGAACATTCCGCGCTCGAGCGGTAGAAAACTACCGCCCGAGCGCCGCCTAATATATAAGAAGATAAGCATCGAGTTTCTAAACCATTTCTTCAGTATTTTCCATTCCTTAACAGCAAAAGCTCGAGAGAAAAATCTAGAAAACATCCTCCAAAGCTTCTTTCTTCATTCCTTTCAAAGTTTTGATGTTAGATTTTGGTTCTCCATCACAAGAACTTCATAAGGGTGTAAGTTTTCTTCTTTTTTAGTTATGGTACATGTAGGTGACAATAAAGGAATGATTTTCATCTAGTTTATGCAATAGTGACTGAATTATTGGTATATTTGACAGTATAGGAGCGAGAAACATTCAAACAAGTATTCGTACGATTGGACTGTAAGTTGGCATGTTCTTGAAGTAATACATGAGTAATATTATGATTTTAAATGATTCTCATTGATTATTGATATATGTACATTGTTAGTATATTTATTGTTGAAACATAGCACCATATTCCATTGTTATGTATTAAATATGTAAGGAACTCATGGATATTGAAGATGGGTGCTATGTCAAGAACAAGAACATGAACATGAAAGGAAAATGACTGATTTTTACATGATATAGAGCTTGTTGACATCATGGGTGGTTTTAAGTCCACCAAAGCTATTGGCCAATATATGTTCATGGGGCGTGGGGTTGCCAAAGGTTTCTCCCTGACGTCCAACACAGTAGTAGCTATATAATAAAGCAAGCACGGTAGTACAGGTCAACTAATGAGGCTCAAGTACAAAAATGAACATTGAATATATGCTACGGTATGACATGTTTTTAAGATTCATTGTTGATCACGACTTGATATGTATGTTCCTTCGATGCATATTGATACGTACAAGTGCCAACTTATTGAGTTTATAAACTCACGTAGCTCATGTATTACAGGATCAGGTAGTGAAGATGCGTAGGATGCCGGTTCGCCAATGGATGCTAGTGATGTGCCTCACCTCGACAAGAACCGGGCTTCTTATTGTATAGCTTCCGCATATGTATTATAATGAATTGAATGTCAGGGTTTGAAACAAGTTTTACAATGTTTATGGCTAGGGGTATGATGGTACAGAATATGTTTGTGTGTAAGAATACGATTATATATATATGGGTTGATGTTGTTGCTTGAGTTGAGTTTGTGTCTATGTATATATGAATGTTGTGTCTTGGTTTGGGCTTATACAAAATATAGGGACATCATGCCAAAATTTTTACGAACCGTCAAAGTGATGCCCCTTGTTTGATTTGATTTATAATATAGTTATATCATTCAAACCTTATTTTGATTATGGTAATTATGCTAAGTATAGAGTAAGGGTGTGACAATTTTTATGGTATCAGAGCCCACGGTTCTTTGACAGGGAAGACACTGCACTTCATCCATATGGAGAACTTGGCAAGTAAGTATCTTTGTATTCCATAGTTTATGCTAAGTTATGTGTTTCTACGTGACCTACATGTAGGTTAAGAAAAGCAACGATGCCACCGAAACGTAAAGTACATGAGGGAGAGTCATCTAAGGGCAAGGCCCCAGCAGTAGAAGGTGAGGGCGGTGCGCCACGACCTGTAGATGACTTCGCTCAATTACTCCAACAACAAACCAAAGTCCATGATGAGCAAATCCAGCAGCTACTAGAGATGCAACGGACTACTCATGAACAGGCACAAGCTCAAGCCATAGTACACAGACATGTGCCTGTTTAGACAGACGTATATGATCGGTTTCGACGTTTGAATCCTCCGGAATTCATGGGAAGCACCGATCCAGCAGTAGCAGAAGAGTGGATTAAGTCATTGGAGTCCATCTTTTCCTACCTTCATATGGAAGATGTTGACAAAGTGAATTGTGCCGTCTTTTTATTAACAAAACATGCAAGATTTTGGTGGGAGAGTGCAAGGGTTGCATTACCGGTTGGACCATTGACATGGGAAACTTTCAAAACTGTGTTTTACAAGAAATATTTCAGTAAAGACGTACGAGCCAAGAAAGCCAGTGATTTTCTTAATTTGAAACAAGGAACCATGTCAATGACAGAATATGTACAACAATTCGAAGCTGGAGTCCAGTATATACCATATATTGCACAAGATGACACGAGTAAAGGCAAACACTTCATGCGGGGACTTCGCTCTCAAATTAAAAGAGATGTACGAATGTCGAAAGTTGCTACGTGTGACACCCTGACCCGTTACAATTAAAATACAGCGGAATTTAAAAATTTTCTTTCAAACGGAAGGAGTTTCAAAATACATTTTATAAAAGTGTTTACAAAATAACAACATGATCATTCCAATGACATAACAAAATACAAAATATCATTAGTGTGATCATGTTACAAAATGATACAAAATAATCATCCTTCCAATCTTCGTATGCATATGACCCCCATCCACAGTCAACGTCCCGGTCCGTCGCTCTTATCTCCATCACATGAAATAACTGAAATGAGAATAAATCTCAGCAAGTGGAACTCTTACATAGCAATGATACATAGTATATTCTGTAAAACATGGCTTTTAAATCATAAATACCATCGACTCTGAAACATGAATAACGTAGCAATAACTGTAGCAATAGCAATGGCAATAGATAGCAAAACGATGGTATTTCTCTTTTCTATGGTTGGATTGATATCAATAGTATCTGTGACTGTGGTTGCCAATATCCCATCGATATAAATCGATAATTGTGAGGGGATAAAAGCCTATGGTCGATGATCATCTAATTGCATGCAATGCTATGGCTATGATTAATCAATCCAATAAAACATTTGAATTCTCAATAGCATTTAAGGCCGTCGTTTCGCAATCTCATAATATCTCTTGTATTCCCTTTTTTTTAACAATAGTGAGACATCAATGCCTCCAATAGATAATCAATGAAATCAATACATAACAATGGATCAATGGAAGGGAATAACACTTTGAAACCTTTAAAACACAATACATATAATATCATGTGAGCAAAAAGGATGAAATTCCACTTACAAACCAATAGAACACCTCCAACTATACTCTTGGTACACCACCTACAACAATAATCCATAAATAACACCAATATCAAGACTAAATCCAAGAGTCCATGCTAAATAATCCATAGAACCATCAAAACATCAAATCCAAAATAACCCTTAACTCGAAACCTCATTAGAATTGCACCAAAAACTTACCTAAGCTTCCTTATACCACGGAGAACGTCGATCTCAAGTCGGAAATCGAAACAAAGCCAAGAATCAAAGGTAGGAAGCAATTGAAATGGATGAAAACCCTAGAGAAATGAGAGAAAATCGGAAATGGAAGGAAGAAGATAAGGTAGGTATGGCCAACAACTCCCAAAAAGTGACTTAAAATCTCGCCCATACTTACACCGCGGGTGCGGTCACACAAGCACCGCGGGTGCGCTAAGCTCACGGCCAACCAAAATAAATCCCATGCACAAACACCGCGGGTGCGGTGTTACAAATACCGCGGGTGCGGTCTCACCGCGGGTGCGGTCCTTGCACTGCCGCGGGTGCGGTGATTGCCACGGCCCTCCAAATCCAAAATCATGAATAGTACACCGCGGGGGCACTCATCTAAGAGCACGGGTGCACTCTACTCACGGCAATGAACAGTAACAAAACAACTAAAATCGATTCGAAACGCTGAAACGAACAATCAACACCAACTAACACCTCAAATAAATAATAACCAATAATACTATAGCCCAAAACACAACTATAATCATCTAATCACATAACCCAATTAACACAATAAAGCTTAAACCGTACCGTACACCGGGCTCGGCTATTACAATCTCCCCTCCTTAGAGGAATTTCGTCCTCGAAATTGACGTCACGGCAAGAACAACTCAGGATACCTCTCTCTCATCTCAGTCTCTGGTTCCCACGTAGCCTCCTCAATCAAATGGTTCCTCCAAAGGACTTTAACGATGCCGATCTCTTTGTTCCTCAGAACTCTAACTGTGCGATCCAGAATCTGAATCGGAATCTCATGGTAAGTCAGACTCGGCGTCAAGTCCAATGGCTCATGTCGAAGAACATGGGAAGGATCTGCAATATACTTCCTGAGCATCGATACGTGAAACACATTATGGACTCGGTCAAGATCGGGCGGTAGGGCTAATCTGTAGGCTCGGTCACCCACTCTGTCCAATATCTCGAATGGACCAATGAATCTAGGGCTCAACTTGCCCTTCTTGCCAAATCGCATCACACCCTTGAGAGGTGCTATCTTCAGAAAAACATGATCGCCAACCTCGAACTGCAAAGGTCTACGACGAACGTCTGCATAGCTCTTCTGTCTGGACTGAGCAGTCTTCATCCTCTCTCTGATAACTGCAACAACATCGGCAGTCTGCTGGACCAACTCGGGACCCAACATCTTCCTCTCACCAACCTCATCCCAAAACAAAGGAGATCTGCACTTCCTGCCATAAAGTGCCTCATACGGTGCCATGCCAATCGTCGCCTGGTAGCTATTGTTGTACGTGAACTCCACAAGAGGCAACTTGGAATCCCAGCTACCAGAATAGTCAATAGTACAAGCTCTGAGTATATCCTCCAGAATCTGA
The DNA here is from genome assembly GCF_022965805.1 of Primulina eburnea. Taxonomy (NCBI): domain Eukaryota; kingdom Viridiplantae; phylum Streptophyta; class Magnoliopsida; order Lamiales; family Gesneriaceae; genus Primulina; species Primulina eburnea. Next base: position 30,313,022 of record NC_133105.1, on the reverse strand, counting down.
ATGACTCTCTCTGACTGACCGTCGCTCTGAGGATGATAAGCTGTACTGAAAGCTAAACGAGAACCCATAGCTCTGTGCAAACTCTTCCAGAACTCTGAGGTAAATCTGGGGTCACGATCAGACACGATCGACACAGGAACTCCATGAAGTCTAACAATCTCTGCAATGTAATCCTCGGCATACTGAGACATCGAATACGTCGTCTTGACTGGGAGAAAGTGCGCTGACTTGGTCAATCTATCAACAATAACCCAAATAGAATTGAAACCCTTCTGCGTCCTGGGTAAACCAGTCACGAAATCCATAGTGATATGCTCCCACTTCCACTGAGGAATCGGCAAAGAAAGCAATGTCCCAGCAGGTCTCTGGTGCTCAATCTTTACCTGCTGACAAGTAAGGCACTGAGAAATGAACAAAGCAATATCTCTCTTCATACCTGGCCACCAGTAGAGTCGACGAAGATCCTGATACATCTTCGTACTGCCTGGATGAATCGAATAAGGTGCGGTATGAGCCTCTGTCAAGACGTCTCTACGAATATCGTCGCCAGAAGGAACACAAATGCGGCCTCTGAAAGTTACCAAATCATCACCATTCAGACTAAACTCTGAATTCCCTCTAGCCTCGGCTCTAGCTCTCAACTCTGCCAACTGAACATCAGTCGACTGCTCTCTACAGATCCTGTCTGTCAATGTAGATCGAATGACCAACGCTGAAAAGCGAGCAATGGTACCTGGAATCACCAGATCAATCTCCTCTCTCTGCAAATCCATCAACAATGGTCTCTGAATCAAAGAACTCAATGAAGCACTCGACTTGCGGCTCAAAGCATCAGCCACAAAATTCGCCTTCCCTGGGTGATAACTGATCGTCACATCATAATCCTTGACAAGCTCTAACCACCTCCTCTGTCGCATATTGAGCTCTTTCTGCGAGAACAGATACTTCAAACTCTTGTGGTCTGTGAAAATCTCACACTTTTCGCCATACAGATAATGTCTCCAAATCTTAAGGGCGAAAACCACAGCTGCAAGCTCCAAATCGTGCGTCGGATAATTCTTCTCATAATCCTTCAACTGGCGAGACGCATAGGCAATGACCTTACCTCGCTGCATCAACACTGCACCAAGGCCTCTCTTCGACGCATCGGTATAGACCACAAAATCCTCTGAACCACTGGGCAAAGAAAGAACAGGAGCTGTCGTCAATCTGTCCTTCAACTCCTGAAATGCACTCTGGCAATCGATAGACCACTCGAACTTCACAGTCTTCCTCGTCAGATTGGACCATGGCAGGGCAATCTTGGAGAAACCTGAAATGAAACGACGATAGTAATCCGCCAAACCGAGGAAACTGCGTACCTCAGAAACGGTGGTAGGAATAGGCCAACTCCGAATCGCCTCTATCTTCAACGGATCAACAACAATGCCATCTCTCGAAACCACATGGCCTAGAAAAGAAATCTGATCCAGCCAAAACTCACACTTCTTCAGCTTGGCAAAAAGCCTCTTCTCTCGCAACAACTAAAGGACAACTCTGAGATGCTCGGCATGAAGCTCTCTGGTCCTGGAATAGATCAAGATATCGTCAATGAAGACAATGACGAAGCTATCCAGATAAGGCTTGAACACACGGTTCATCAGATCCATGAAGACTGAAGGGGCATTGGTCAAACCAAAAGACATGACAAGAAACTCATAGTGACCGTACCTGGTCCGGAAAGCTGTCTTAGGGATATCAGACTCCCTAACCTTCAACTGATAGTAGCCAGACCGAAGATCAATCTTCGAGAACACAGTAGCACCATGGAGCTGATCAAACAAATCATCTATCCGTGGCAACGGATACTTGTTCTTGACAGTTACTTTGTTAAGCTCCCTGTAGTCGATACACAGTCGCAGAGAACCATCCTTCTTCTTGACAAATAGAACCGGAGCTCCCCAAGGCGAAGAACTCGGACGAATAAAGCCCTTGTCTAAAAGATCCTGCAACTGAGTCTTCAACTCCTTCATCTCGGTAGGGGCCATCCGGTATGGAGCCTTAGAAATAGGAACCGTACCTGGAGCTAAATCAATCACAAACTCAACATCTCTATCCGGCGGCAAACCCGGAACATCATCCTCAAACACATCAGCAAACTCCCTCACCACATCAATATCATCTACATTCAACTTAATCAATCTATCAACATCCACAATAGAAGCAAGAAACCCATCGCAACCTCTACACAACAATCTCTCAGCCTCAAAGCAAGAAATAAAAGGAAGGACCAGCGAAGTACCTGTGCTGGCGAGCGCTCCTCCCTGGCCATCATCTGCAAAAGTCACCTTCTTAGCAACACAATCGATAACTGCACGGTAAGTCGAAAGCCAATCCATGCCAAGAATAACATCGAAGGCAACCATAGGGATAACAATCAAATCAGCGAATACAACTCGCTCCTCAATACGAACAGGGCACGCAAAGACAATTGATGTCTGGCACAAGACATCCCCCGAAGGTAAAACAACATTAAGCTGGAGGGGAAGAACAGAAGGAATTATACCCAAAGATCTCAAAAATAATTCAGACATAAAAGAATGAGTAGCACCAGTATCAATCAAAGTAGTAGCTACTCTGCCTGAAATCAAAATAGTACTAGAGATCAATGAAGAATCACGATTAATACCTTCCTTGGTCATCGCAAAGATACGACCCTGCACCTTCCCTTGGCTATCTCCCCTCGGGCAATTCCTAGCAACGTGGCCCGCCGCGCCACAACGAAAACAAGTATGAGTGCCCAATCTGCACTCTCCTCGATGATGCTTACCACACTTTGGACACAGTGGCTTCTCGGGATCAAATGGAACTGGCGGTGGTCTAGAACTCGGCTCCATCTTGCCCTTGCCCTTGAAACGATCCCTGCCCCTCTGATTCGAACCCTGGCCTCTCTGAGCAATGGCCTGGTTTCTCTCCTGCCTCTCCCTGGCGATGTCCTTCTCGTCTTGCTCGGCCAACAATGCTTTGGACACAATCTCCTTGAAAGTAACAGCTTTAGACATGTTGATATCACGGCGAATCTCCGCTCTAAGGCCTCGAATGAAATGAGCGCCCTTGTCCTTGTCGTTCGAAGCAATATACGGAGCAAATAGGCAACCTTCCTCAAACTTCAGGATATACTGGCCAACATCCAAGCTCCCCTGTCGAAGTTCCAAGAACTCCGTAACCTTCCTCGCTCGAAGTGCGTCGGGGAAATACTTGTCGTAGAACAAGTCAGTGAACTCTGACCACTTCAGTGTCGCAACATCAACTCCAACTTTCGTCGCATTCCACCAAATGCGGGCAGCCTTAACCAACATGAAAATGGCACAACTAATCCTGTCTTTGTCCTCATACTGGAGATGATCGAAGATAGCTTCAAGCGCCTTGACCCACTCGACAGCAACTAGAGGATCGGTGCTACCTGCGAAATCCGGTGGATCCATTCTCTTAAAAGCAGAAAAGACGGCATCAGTGCCAACAGCCTGAGCAACTGGACCTCTCACTTGGCCTCGACCCTGTCCTGCTCCTTGCAATCGGAGCAACTGTTGAATCTGATCGCTATGCACCTTAGCCTGCTCCTTAAGCAACTTGCCGAACTCGTCGACAACTCTCGAGGAAGAACTATCCTCACCCTCTGTCGCCTTACGCTTAGGAGGCATACTCTACAATTGCTCACAAGACACCAATCAATATATATAACAATGGATAGATGCAAGAAAACATACCCGGACAGTTGAAAGTAGACGAAGTCATATGCATTGGTCCGAAGAACACCGCTCTGATACCACTAAATGTGACACCCTGACCCGTTACAATTAAAATACAGCGGAATTTAAAAATTTTCTTTCAAACGGAAGGAGTTTCAAAATACATTTTATAAAAGTGTTTACAAAATAACAACATGATCATTCCAATGACATAACAAAATACAAAATATCATTAGTGTGATCATGTTACAAAATGATACAAAATAATCATCCTTCCAATCTTCGTATGCATATGACCCCCATCCACAGTCAACGTCCCGGTCCGTCGCTCTTATCTGCATCACATGAAATAACTGAAATGAGAATAAATCTCAGCAAGTGGAACTCTTACATAGCAATGATACATAGTATATTCTGTAAAACATGGCTTTTAAATCATAAATACCATCGACTCTGAAACATGAATAACGTAGCAATAACTGTAGCAATAGCAATGGCAATAGATAGCAAAACGATGGTATTTCTCTTTTCTATGGTTGGATTGATATCAATAGTATCTGTGACTGTGGTTGCCAATATCCCATCGATATAAATCGATAACTGTGAGGGGATAAAAGCCTATGGTCGATGATCATCTAATTGCATGCAATGCTATGGCTATGATTAATCAATCCAATAAAACATTTGAATTCTCAATAGCATTTAAGGTCGTCGTTTCGCAATCTCATAATATCTCTTGTATTCCCTTTTTTTTAACAATAGTGAGACATCAATGCCTCCAATAGATAATCAATGAAATCAATACATAACAATGGATCAATGGAAGGGAATAACACTTTGAAACCTTTAAAACACAATACATATAATATCATGTGAGCAAAAAGGATGAAATTCCACTTACAAACCAATAGAACACCTCCAACTATACTCTTGGTACACCACCTACAACAATAATCCATAAATAACACCAATATCAAGACTAAATCCAAGAGTCCATGCTAAATAATCCATAGAACCATCAAAACATCAAATCCAAAATAACCCTTAACTCGAAACCTCATTAGAATTGCACCAAAAACTTACCTAAGCTTCCTTATACCACGGAGAACGTCGATCTCAAGTCGGAAATCGAAACAAAGCCAAGAATCAAAGGTAGGAAGCAATTGAAATGGATGAAAACCCTAGAGAAATGAGAGAAAATCGGAAATGGAAGGAAGAAGATAAGGTAGGTATGGCCAACAACTCCCAAAAAGTGACTTAAAATCTCGCCCATACTTACACCGCGGGTGCGGTCACACAAGCACCGCGGGTGCGCTAAGCTCACGGCCAACCAAAATAAATCCCATGCACAAACACCGCGGGTGCGGTGCTACAAATACCGCGGGTGCGGTCTCACCGCGGGTGCGGTCCTTGCACTGCCGCGGGTGCGGTGATGCCACGGCCCTCCAAATCCAAAATCATGAATAGTACACCGCGGGGGCACTCATCTAAGAGCGCGGGTGCACTCTACTCACGGCAATGAACAGTAACAAAACAACTAAAATCGATTCGAAACGCTGAAACGAACAATCAACACCAACTAACACCTCAAATAAATAATAACCAATAATACTATAGCCCAAAACACAACTATAATCATCTAATCACATAACCCAATTAACACAATAAAGCTTAAACCGTACCGTACACCAGGCTCGGCTATTACACTACGTATGGGGAGATAGTAGAAAGAGCACTTATGGCAGAACAAGATGAACATGACATTGACAGGGACAGGCAACAACGAAGGCAGCAGTACTTTCAGAAGAGCCAAGGAACAGGACAAGGCAAAAAGATCGATAGCAAAGGTGCTCGACCAGAGGAACCCCGTGGCAAGGGTCCCCCTCCACGTAAAGAACAGGACAGACCACCTTGTCCTAAATGTGGCAAACTTCATGGCGGGGAATGTATGCAAGGTTCTAATGTCTGTTATCGTCGTAAGAAGCCAGGACATCTCGCCAAGAATTGTCCAGGAAGTTCAGAGAAAGTACAGGGACGCCTTTTCTCCATGACCAAAGAAGAAGTGGATGCTGATACATCGATGATCACCGGTTTGTTCTTGATTTCTGGTATTACTGCTATTGTTTTACTAGATTCAGGAGCCACGCATTCTTTTATTTCGGAATCGTTTGTAAAGAGACTGGGCATTACACCAAGTACAACAGAGACACAACTCGCCATAGCCTTACCTTCCAGGCAAGAATTACGGAGAAATCAGATTGTGCGAGGATGTCCAATATATGTCCAAGGTCATCAGATGTATGCTGAATTGATTGTTTTGAAAATGAACGATTTTGATGTGATATTGGGAATGGATTGGCTCTCGAAGTACAGAGTTAATATTGACTGTGGCATAAAGATGATCAAGTTTGCACCAGTAGGAGCTGAACCATTCACTGTAGCAAGTGCAGGTATATCCTTACCTCTTCGGATAATCTCTTGTATGAAGGCTTGTAAATTACTACAGAAGGGGTGTCAAGGATATTTAGCATATGTGTTAACTAGTGATCCACATGTTCGTGAACTAAAAGATACAGATGTCGTTTGTGAATTTCCAGAAGTATTTCCTGATGATGTAACAGGCTTTCCCCCAGATAGAGAGATCGAATTTGTAATTGATGTTGTGACAGGAACTCATCCGATCTCCAAAGCTCCTTATCGATTAGCTCCTACAGAAATGAAAGAACTGAAAGAACAGTTACAGGAGTTGCTTGATAAAGGGTTTATCAGACCGAGCTTTTCACCGTGGGGTGCACCTGTTTTGTTTGTGAAAAAGAAAGACGGTACCCTTCGTCTATGCATTGATTATCGGGAGTTGAACAAAGTGACAATCAAAAATAAGTATCCACTCCCTAGAATTGATGATTTGTTTGATCAACTACAAGGAGCTGCTATCTTTTCGAAGATTGATTTACGATTAGGCTATCATCAATTAAAAGTGAAGTCAGATGATATTTCTAAGACTGCCTTCCGAACCAGGTACGGGCATTATGAATTTCTTGTAATGCCATTTGGACTAACAAATGCACCAGCTGCATTTATGGATCTAATGAACAGAATTTTCAAGCCATTCCTAGACAAGTTCGTGATTGTGTTTATAGATGATATTTTAATCTACTCACGAACTGTAGAGGAGCATCGAGAACATTTGCAATTAGTTTTGCAGACTTTGAAGGATAAACATTTATATGCCAAATGGAAGAAATGTGAATTTTGGCTTGAACAAGTAGCATTCTTGGGTCATATCATTTCAAAAGAAGGCATATCAGTGGATCCAACTAAGATTGAAGCTGTTAATAACTGGCTACGACCTACCACTGTTACCGAGGTACGTAGTTTTCTTGGGCTAGCTGGTTATTACCGTCGGTTTATAGCGGGATTTTCTAAGATAGCATTGCCTTTGACTGCTTTAACTCGAAAGAATGTGAAATTTGTATGGGATGAAGCATGTGATCGCAGTTTCCAAGAGTTAAAGGTAAAATTGACTTCAGCACCGGTCCTTGCTATTCCAGAAGGATCCGGAGATTTTGTAGTATATAGTGATGCTTCGAAACAAGGTTTAGGAGCAGCCTTGATGCAACACGGGAAGGTGATTGCTTACGCTTCAAGGCAATTAAAGGAATATGCAAAGAACTATCCCACACATGATTTAGAACTGGCAGCAGTGGTATTTGCATTGAAAATATGGCGCCATTATCTGTATGGCGAACGATGTGAAATTTATACGGACCACAAGAGTCTAAAATATTTATTCACGCAAAAAGAACTGAATATGAGACAACGACGTTGGTTGGAATTAGTGAAGGATTACGATTGTGTTATTAATTATCATCCAGGCAAAGCCAATGTTGTTGCAGATGCGTTAAGTCGAAAGTCCAGTTCTATTGCTGCAATGCAAGTACAAGAACAAATCCTATGGGATTTGGAGAACTTGAAACTTAATGTTATTCCAAAGGGAGCTGCAATTCATCTATCATCTCTTATGGTTCGACCAACGCTTGCAGACAGGATTAAGGTCGAACAAAACACAGATAATGAATTACAACAATTGAGGCAGCGAGATGAAGAAAAATGAAATTTGAACTTTGAATTGGATGAGAAAGGAATATGTACATATCGAGGGAGACTGTGTGTACCAAAACAAGGAACGACCAGAACCGAAATTCTTATTGATGCTCATGCTACTCCCTATTCGATCCATCCAGGAGGCACAAAAATGTACAAGGATTTGAAACCATTATTTTGGTGGCCAGGTATGAAAAGGACATTGCTCAATTTGTTGCACAATGTCTAACTTGTCAACAGGTCAAAATTGAACATCAAATACCAGCAGGACTTCTGAAACCACTACCCATTCCTGAATGGAAATGGGAGCATATTACAATGGATTTCATCCTTGGTTTGCCAAGAACACAAAGAGGATTCAATGCTATATGGGTTATTGTGGATCGACTTACAAAATCAGCTCACTTTCTTCCGGTGAAGACCACATACACGATGAATCAATATGCTGAAGAATACATCAAGGAGATAGTGAGGCTTCATGGTATCCCAGTGTCCATTGTATCAGATAGAGATCAAAAATTTACATCTGCATTTTGGAAAAGCTTGCATCATGCTATGGGAACTCGATTGTCATTCAGCACAGCATTCCACCCTCAAACTGATGGACAATCAGAACGAGTGAATCAGATCTTAGAAGATATGTTGAGGGCATGTACTGTTGACTTCCCAGGTAGTTGGGATAGTAAACTACCGTTGGCTGAGTTTACATATAACAATAGCTATCAGTCAAGCATTGGAATGGCACCATATACTGCATTATATGGTAGAAAATGTCGATCTCCAGTACATTGGGATGAAATAGGAGAAAGGAAATTGTTAGGCCCTGAATTGGTACAACAGACAGCTGAATTGGTAACCAAGATCAGAGAAAGAATGCACACTGCCCAGAGTCGACAGAAAAGCTATGCTGATGTGCGACGTCGTCGATTGGAATTTCAAGGTGGTGACCATGTATTTGTAAAGATATCACCATTGAAGGGCATTTTGCGTTTTGGTAAGAAGGGAAAATTGAGTCCAAGATATATCGGTCCATTTGAAATCTTGGAAAGAATAGGAGACAGAGCCTACCGAGTTGCTTTACCTCCGAACTTGTCAAATGTTCACAATGTTTTTCACGTTTCCCTGCTACGAAAGTATTTGGCCAATCCTTCTCACGTTCTTCATTACGAACCATTGGAGCTTGCATCGAATCTCTCGTATGAAGAACGACCAGTCCAAATCCTCGATAGGAAATCAAAAGTATTACGAGGCAAGGAAATACCCTTGGTGAAACTGTTATGGCGAAATCATGCAATCGAAGAAGCAACTTGGGAGCGAGAAGACGAGATTCAACAGAGATATCCCGAACTATATGGTACGTCAAATTTCGAGGACGAAATTCTTTGAAGGAGGGGAGAATTGTAATGCTCGGTTACTCGTACAAATGATTAGTAACACGTTTATGTCGTTTATTTTGTAGTTAATTACCTTATTAGATTTCACGTGATGATTGAAGTATCAATATTGAGATTGAACATGACTGTTATATTGTTTATGGTGCATTGAGAATGAATAAATGTCAAAATAGTGATGGTAAGATGTGTACATAGAAATAGTGTTACGAAGTTGGTAGGAAATGAGATGTAAATATGGTAGTTCGTACGGGTTTGAGCATAATGATTTGAATATTGATCCAAATTGTGTGAGGCCTTAACCCTTAGAAAGCTAAGATATAATGCTACAACTTTCACGTTTTGGGTTTTTTCCAAATCATTATGGAAGACAAGCCAAAAACGCCCCGAAGTGAGTTGTGTGTATCGTCACTCCTACAATGACACATGTTGGGAGAATGAGCATAAATTTTTACTCAGACCTCCAAATGACCTGAAACTAGTGGGAGATTCAAGCCAAGACATAGAGCTACAACTTCCTAGTTTACCACTTTTCCAGATTATGAACGGAAGAGACGTTTCTGGAGCGATCGTTGACGAAGTAGTGCGCAGAGGCAGAACAAGTGGCGCCCGAGCGGTAAGATTCTACCGCCCGAGCGCCGGTACACTAATGGTTCACGAAATTTACAGAACATATGGCGCTCGAGCGGTAGAAAATGACCGCCCGAGCGCCAGTGCACCAAAATTTGACCTTTTGGACCGAACATTCCGCGCTCGAGCGGTAGAAAACTACCGCCCGAGCGCCGCCTAATATATAAGAAGATAAGCATCGAGTTTCTAAACCATTTCTTCAGTATTTTCCATTCCTTAACAGCAAAAGCTCGAGAGATGTAATGCCCGAAATTTAATTATTATAATCAGACGTTGATTAATTGGCATGATTAAGGTTGTAAGAACTCAAATGAACCGTTATGCCGAGACCGAGCGTCGTTGCATGATTAACCAAGGAAGTGGACAGAACCCTCGGCGCTCGAGCGGTAGAAAAGCACCGCCCGAGCGCCAATGCATCGCAAAGTATTGTTCGGACAGAATGTCTGGCGCTCGAGCGGCAGAAAGTTACCGCTCGAGCGCCAGTGTGTAAATCGCCGAGGCTTGGACAGAAGGCTCCGCGCTCGAGCGGTAAAGATTGACCGCTCGAGCGCGAATCATGCAAAACGAGATTTCGCCACTTGCCTTCTTGCATGTTTCGAGTATATATATATATATATATATATATATATAAACATGCTAATCCTTCAGAAAGGAAAAACGAAAGAAATCGAGAAAAGGGTCTGGGGATAGTTCTAGGAAATCCTTACGCCTTTTGTGAGAAATCCGCCCGTCTGATTTTGAATCCGACTTCAGTACTGTGTTCCTATCAACACAGGCTACAACTGGACATCGGATATGGACAGACTGTACTTCGAGACTTCGTCTTCCTCAGACGGGGAAGATAAAGGTATAATTCATGTGATATTCGGGAAGAACAACTCAATTGGGATCGCGTTGAGTTGCCCAATAAATCATATACTATACTTTTTTTTATGTTTATATGATTATGCAATGATTATAGATTGTTATTGTAATGCCCAGAGCAATGATTGACATGTACGAATTCATAGATATGTTGTGAAGATTGTACATAACCATAAGAAATAAGAAATGATATCATATATGATTTTCAGTATGATTATGACTTGTTGAGACAGAAGTATTGTATTGGATTATGATTGAGAATATGATAGTGTTGATATCTATTGAGAATTAGATTGACCGGCATCGAGAATATTGGAGTATTTATATTTCGGTGAGACCGGAAGGACCGAACCGAGATCGGAACGTACGATCAGAGTTCGCACCGTCCGTTCGGAGTTCGGAGCGTCCGAGCCAGGTGGCTGGACACATGGATGGCATGCAATAGTTCGGATCGACCGATCGTAGTTCGGATCATCCGAGACAGTTGGCTAGAGACGTGGAAGACATGCAGGATTCGGAACGTACGAAGTAAGTTCGGAGCGTCCGAAGGGTGTCAGATCGGAGCGTCCGAAGTGGATCTGATCTTCCGATCATTGTCTATAAATAGAGGCGAGGTTTCGTTAGATTTGAAAGCATTAGAAACATTTCTTAGAAGTGTTAAGAATCATTCCTATTGCAGATTCATCTTCACGACTGTAACAGCAATTCTACGACGGAAGGTATACTACATGCTTTGTTTTGGGGAATCACGACTCAAATGAGATCACATTTGAGTTTCCCAACTAAAATCACATACGAGTTTTATTGTTTATATCTTGATATAGGTATTATTATAGATTTGTTTATATGCAAATCTCGTTATGCTTTGTTTACAGATCATGTTACATTGCATTAGATGTTTATTAGAACTTGTATTCAATTCTTATTATGCTTTGTTTACAGATCATGTTACATTGCATTAGATGATTATGCTTGTTTACAGATTTTGTATTCATGCATTAAGATAGGACAGTCTGGAGATCAGGCAGACTTCTAGACGTTCGGTTCTATCCCAGCTTAGGGGAAGATCACCCCCCTATTGTAGACGTGGATACAGATCAGGCCGAAGTCTAAGGAATAAGACGTACCGTCACCCCGATTGGGAGGGTAGGTGATAGATCGTCTTATTCACACCGGGATCCCTAGAGTTTTAGTCGAGTCGCATCTAGACATGATTAGGCTCGCATTTCATGATTTTATATGAATGACATTCATATCAGCATGTTTCATGTTTTATAGTATTTATATGCATGTTCACATGTTTATACTGGGATGTGTTCTCACCGGTTTTCCGGCTGTTGTTATGTCTGTATGTGTGCATAACAACAGGTGGGGCAGGATTTGGGTCGAGACAGAGATGATCGTGTTAGCGTGGAGATCTCGGGCCTAGCAGACGGACCAGTAGTTGTCTTTTGTTATGTACTGTATTTTATTACTGGTGAGTTGAGGACATACGGAACAGGACATAGATTTTATGTTTGTATGTTGTAAATTAAATAAAGGACTTGTGCTTGTCTAGTTACATTTTGATTTAAATATAAAAGCGAAAAATTGACCCACATTTTAGAATAACAATCCATTTAATCCCAAGAAAAAGATTTAGAGCCCGGGTCCCCACAACAGGTGGTATCAGAGCCGATAGTTCCGTTAGACTGAAATAGGATAGAATGAGCGGGGTAGATCGAGTCTTCTTCCTTGCTTGATGATGTGCTAGCATGATTATTGCTTTCTTATTACATGTTGTTTGGTATTTGATTAATTTCAGCATGTGATTGACTGAATCAGAACCGATTCTAGATCAGAGGTAACTGACTAGATGATGGCTGAGACAGTTGTATATCTTGTTTACTAATCAGTTGGATTATTAGATATGCCTCCTAGAAGAGCAGCCGTACCTCTACGACCAGCAGCGCCAGAGCAGGGGAGTACATCCGGAGATTCTATGGATGTTACGGCGACCCCTATGGAGACGTTGCTGAAGCGATTCCAATCCTTTCGACCTCCCACTTTAAAAGGTACCGAGAATGCCATCGAGTGCGAAAGTTGGCTTGAAGATATTGAGATGCTATTCGACTCGTTGGAGTACAGTGATGAGAAGAGGATCAAGCTAATTGGCCATCAATTGCAAGATATAGCAAAGAATTGGTGGTTGAACATTAGGAGAGCTTTAGAGCAGCGGGGTACCGAAATTGCTTGGAAGGTATTCAAGACCGAGTTTTATCAGCGATTCTTCCCTGTATCCTACCGTAAAGATAAAGGCGCTGAATTCGCAAACCTGAGGCAAGGGCCATTGAACATTGAGGAGTACGTTGCTAAATTCTCTTCTTTGCTTCGTTTTGCACCCCATGTTTCAGGAAATGACGAGGCCATGGCGGATCAGTTTATAAATGGCCTGAATCCAGATATCTTTACATTGGTCAATACTGGGAGACCCGATAACTTCTCGGATGCATTGAATCGTGCCAAAGGAGCTGAAGCAGGATTGCTTAGACAACGGAGTGCTCCGTATGTTGCACCGAGTCCGAGACCGCCACTACCTCCATCCCAAGTGCCTCCTCCTCGATTCGAAAGTGGTGGTAGTGGTAGTGGACGCAAAGAACAGCTGAAGGCGAAGGGGAAACAGTTTAAAAGACCAGGGAGCAGTTCGTCGAGCTCCAGCGGATCAAGACAGACTGGTTTTGATCAGAGTAGCAGGTATACAGGTGTTTATTGCAGTTCCTGTGGAGGGAAGCATGCGACTGAACAGTGTCAAGGGGTGACAGGGAGATGCAACTATTGCAGGCAACCAGGGCATTTTGCCAAAGTCTGTCCACAGAGAGGTGTACAGCAAGGCCAGAGTGGAAGAGCATCCGGTTCAGTACCTCAGTTTGAGCGGCAGGCATCGTCGGTTCACTCTTTTCAGCCTCCACCAGCACCGACTCCACCCAGAGGCCGAGGTAGTCAGACTGTGACTCAACCTCCGAGGCAACAGGCCCAAGTGTTTGCGTTGACAGAGGAGCAAGCACAAGATGCACCAGATGATGTTATAGCAGGTAACTGTCTCCTTTATGGTTATCCTGCTTATATCTTGATAGATACAGGTGCATCGCATACATTCATCTCAGAACGATTTGCATTATTGCATTCATTGCCTGTTGAGTCTTTGTTAGACGTTGTGTCTATTAATTCTCCGTTGGGAAGTGGATTAATATCTGTAACTACGGTTAAACATTGCATTCTACAGTTTGAGGGGCATGAGATTGACCTAGATTGTATTGTGTTGGGTCTAGCTGATTTTGATTGTATAGTCGGTATTGACATGCTAACGAAGTACAGAGCCACCGTGGATTGTTTCCACAAGATTGTCAGATTCAGACCCGAGATGACAGACGAGTGGAAATTCTACGGGAAGGGTTCCAGATCTCGGATTCCCTTGATTTCGGCTCTTACTATGAACAGACTATTACAGAAAGGAGCGGATGGTTTCTTTGTTTATGCTGTAGATATGCAGAAGTCGAGCCCGGCATTGGCAGATCTGCCAGTAGTACGGGAATTTCCAGATATTTTTCCAGATGAGATCCCAGGATTACCTCCGGTTCGTGAGATAGATTTCAGCATTGAACTTGCGCCAGGTACTGTACCTATTTCGAGAGCTCCATATAGGATGGCACCCATCGAACTCAAAGAATTGAAAGCACAATTAGAAGATCTTCTAGCCAAGGGATATATCAGACCTAGTGTATCTCCTTGGGGCGCTCCGGTGCTGTTCGTGCGAAAGAAAGATGGGTCGATGCGGTTGTGTATCGATTACCGGCAGTTGAACAAGGCAACGATCAAGAATAAATATCCTTTGCCTAGGATCGATGACCTATTTGATCAGTTGCAGGGATCCTCGGTCTATTCTAAGATTGATTTACGTTCTGGTTATCATCAGCTCAGAGTTCGAGATATAGACATACCAAAGACAGCGTTTCGAACCAGGTATGGACATTACGAATTTATTGTCATGCCTTTTGGTTTAACAAATGCTCCTGCGGTATTTATGGGCTTGATGAACCAAGTGTTTCAGAGATATCTAGATGAATTTGTGATTGTCTTCATTGATGACATTTTGGTGTATTCGAAGAACAGAAATGAGCATGCAGAGCATCTCAGAATTGTGTTGCAGACGTTGAGAAATGAGCGACTGTATGCTAAATTGTCAAAATGTGAGTTTTGATTGAATAGAGTTGTCTTCTTAGGACATATCATTTCTGGAGATGGTATTTCTGTTGATCCAAGTAAAGTGGAAGCTGTGATCAGTTGGTCGAGACCAACTTCTGTACCAGAAATACGCAGTTTCATGGGCTTAGCCGGATATTACAGAAGATTTATAAAAGATTTCTCCAGTATTGCAAAACCAATAACTCAATTAACACAAAAGAATGCACCATTTGTTTGGTCAGAGGAGTGTGAGTCTAGCTTTGTTGAATTGAAGAAAAGGCTGACCAGTGCTCCAGTATTGACGATACCTTCAGGTACAGGTGATTTTGTTGTATATTGTGATGCTTCTCATAGAGGTTTGGGATGTGTTCTTATGCAGCGAGGTCATGTGATCGCATACGCCTCGAGACAATTGAAGCCACATGAAGTTCGATACCCCATTCATGATCTTGAATTGGCGGCTATCGTGTTTGCATTAAAGATTTGGCGTCATTATCTCTATGGCGAGAAATTTGAGATCTTTTCCGATCACAAGAGCTTAAAGTACCTATTTTCTCAATCAGAATTGAATATGAGGCAACGTAGATGGCTAGATCTTCTGAAAGACTTTGACTGTGAAATCAAATATTATCCAGGTAAGTCAAATGCAGCAGCAGATGCCTTGAGTCGTAAGGTATGTTCATTGTCCTTATCGACGATAGGTGTTAACAAGTTAGTTGAAAATTGCTGTATGTCTGGATTAGAATTTGATACAGATAGTAAGCCACTACGACTCTTTACGATCCAAGTTGAGCCCAATTTGATTATGAGGATTAAGGAAGCACAAAAAACTGATCAGAATGTGCAAAGATCAATCCAAATGGTCAGATCAGGGCATGTATCAGAATATCAGGTACGAGATCATGTGTTGTACGTGAATAACCGTCTAGTTGTGCCAGATGTTGCAGATTTGAGGCAGCAGATTCTGACAGAGGCACATTGTAGTCGGTTCAGCATTCATCCTGGTGGCAGGAAGATGTACAATGACTTGAAGACCCAATTCTGGTGGAAACAAATGAAGTCAGACATTGCCGAATTTGTGTCTAAATGCTTGAACTGCCAACAGGTGAAGGCCGAGAGGAAGAAGCCGGGGGGTTTACTTCAGAGTTTATCCATTCCAGAATGGAAATGGGACCACATTTCCATGGATTTCGTGACGAAGTTACCTCGATCATCCAGAGGTTGCGATGCGATTTGGGTCATTATTGACAGATTGACCAAATCTGCTTGTTTCATCCCTTATAGAATGACGTATAGACAGGATCAGATGGCGGAGATTTATATTCGTGAGGTAGTCAGATTGCATGGAGTGCCGAAGTCTATCGTATCAGATCGTGATCCACGATTCACTTCACACTTCTGGCACAGTTTACAGCAGGCGTTAGGTACGACCTTACACCTTAGCACTGCTTACCATCCTCAGACAGACGGACAGTCAGAACGGACTATCCAGACATTAGAGGATATGTTGAGAGCCGTCGTACTAGATTTTGGCATTAGTTGGCAAGATTCCCTACCTCTTTGCGAATTCTCATACAATAATAGCTATCAGACGAGCATTGAGATGGCACCGTTTGAAGCTTTGTATGGCAAGAAGTGCAGATCTCCACTATATTGGGACGATGTTTCAGAAGTACCAGAACTTGGGCCAGATATGATTCGTGACATGACTGAAAAGGTAAAGATCATTCAGAAACGAATGAAGACAGCACAAGATCGACAAGCAAAGTACGCCAATATCAGACGTAGACCGTTAGTATTTGAGGCGGGAGATAGAGTGTTTTTAAAGATTTCTCCATTTAGAGGCGTTGTTCGATTTGGCAAACGCGGAAAACTCTCTCCTCGATACATTGGTCCTTACGAGATTCTTGAAAAGATTGGCGATCGAGCTTATCGACTTGCTCTTCCTCCTTCTTTATCCGGAATACATGACGTATTTCATGTATCAATGTTACGCAGATATATGCCAGATGTTTCTCATGTTATTCAACCGAACGAAGCTGAACTTGATCAAACCTTGAGCTATATAGAACGACCGATACAGATTCTTGATCGAAAGGACAAACAGCTCAGAACGAAGACCATTCCACTTGTGAAAGTTCAGTGGAGTCGACATGGCATTGAGGAAGCGACGTGGGAAACGGAAGAAAACATGAGGCAGAAACACCCCGAGTTATTTATATGATATAAGTATGTATTCAGTTTTAGATTATCAAACTGTTTTAAATAATTTGTATGATTACTTCAGTTCGAGGACGAACTTCTGTCTTAGAGGGGGAGAAATGTAATGCCCAGAGCAATGATTGACATGTACGAATTCATAGATATGTTGTGAAGATTGTACATAACCATAAGAAATAAGAAATGATATCATATATGATTTTCAGTATGATTATGACTTGTTGAGACAGAAGTATTGTATTGGATTATGATTGAGAATATGATAGTGTTGATATCTATTGAGAATTAGATTGACCGGCATCGAGAATATTGGAGTATTTATATTTCGGTGAGACCGGAAGGACCGAACCGAGATCGGAACGTACGATCAGAGTTCGCACCGTCCGTTCGGAGTTCGGAGCGTCCGAGCCAGGTGGCTGGACACATGGATGGCATGCAATAGTTCGGATCGACCGATCGTAGTTCGGATCATCCGAGACAGTTGGCTAGAGACGTGGAAGACATGCAGGATTCGGAACGTACGAAGTAAGTTCGGAGCGTCCGAAGGGTGTCAGATCGGAGCGTCCGAAGTGGATCGGATCTTCCGATCATTGTCTATAAATAGAGGCGAGGTTTCGTTAGATTTGAAAGCATTAGAAACATTTCTTAGAAGTGTTAAGAATCATTCCTATTGCAGATTCATCTTCACGACTGTAACAGCAATTCTACGACGGAAGGTATACTACATGCTTTGTTTTGGGGAATCACGACTCAAATGAGATCACATTTGAGTTTCCCAACTAAAATCACATACGAGTTTTATTGTTTATATCTTGATATAGGTATTATTATAGATTTGTTTATATGCAAATCTCGTTATGCTTTGTTTACAGATCATGTTACATTGCATTAGATGTTTATTAGAACTTGTATTCAATTCTTATTATGCTTTGTTTACAGATCATGTTACATTGCATTAGATGTTTATTAGAACTTGTATTCAATTCTTATTATGCTTTGTTTACAGATCATGTTACATTGCATTAGATGATTATGCTTGTTTACAGATTTTGTATTCATGCATTAAGATAGGACAGTCTGGAGATCAGGCAGACTTCTAGACGTTCGGTTCTATCCCAGCTTAGGGGAAGATCACCCCCCTATTGTAGACGTGGATACAGATCAGGCCGAAGTCTAGGAATAAGACGTACCGTCACCCCGATTGGGAGGGTAGGTGATAGATCGTCTTATTCACACCGGGATCCCTAGAGTTTTAGTCGAGTCGCATCTAGACATGATTAGGCTCGCATTTCATGATTTTATATGAATGACATTCATATCAGCATGTTTCATGTTTTATAGTATTTATATGCATGTTCACATGTTTATACTGGGATGTGTTCTCACCGGTTTTCCGGCTGTTGTTATGTCTGTATGTGTGCATAACAACAGGTGGGGCAGGATTTGGGTCGAGACAGAGATGATCGTGTTAGCGTGGAGATCTCGGGCCTAGCAGACGGACCAGTAGTTGTCTTATGTTATGTACTGTATTTTATTACTGGTGAGTTGAGGACATACGGAACAGGACATAGATTTTATGTTTGTATGTTGTAAATTAAATAAAGGACTTGTGCTTGTCTAGTTACATTTTGATTTAAATATAAAAGCGAAAAATTGACCCACATTTTAGAATAACAATCCATTTAATCCCAAGAAAAAGATTTAGAGCCCGGGTCCCCACAGTTATTCATGCATTAAGATAGGGCAGTCTGGAGATCAGGCAGACTCTAGACGTTCGGCGATATCTCAGCTCTGGGAAGATCACCGCCCCTTTGTAGATGTGGATACAGATCAGGCCGAAGTCTAGGAATAAGACGTACAGCACCTCGATTGGTAGGGTAGGTGACAGCCAGTGACGTCTTATTCACCCCGGGATCCCTAGAGTTTTAGTTGAGTCAAGTCTAGACATGATTTGATTAGGACTGCATGATTATATGGATGTGGCTTCCTAGATCATGGGACCCATCGTTATTGCTTTCAGTTGTGCTAGCATGTTTTATGATTTAGATTGTTTATATGCATGTTTATCTGATTTGAGTTGCATGCTTATTTGATTAATTTCATAGATTATGAAATATATTGTGTTTATACATGATCGCATGGTTTATGAATTAGTTTGTTTATATACATGCTTACCATGTTTTATACTGGGATTTATTCTCACCGGAGTTATCCGGCTGTTGTCGTGTAATGCCCGAGAATTTAATTATTGTAATCTGATATGATTTACTGATTATGAATTGATGTAATTATAGCCGGGCCAGTTCGAGATAAGATTTGAGCAAGTATATGAAATTATACAATTTGGGCCGAAGGTATAGCGCCCGGGCGAAAATGTTTGTCCGCCCGAGCGCCATTGAGTGTTGGTAGAAAGCCGAGAGTCCTTCGCCCGGGCGGAACTTTTTGTTCGCCCGAGCGCGCTTGAATAATTTGTGAGGGCCGAGAGTTTTCCGCCCGAGCGGAAACTTTTGTCCGCCCGAGCGAGTAACGTGTAGCTTGAAAGGCGAGCCACTTGGCCTATTGCATGTTCGTGTGTATATATATATATATATATACATGCAAGATTTCTTGGGGAATTCAGAGGGAAACGGAGGGAAGCTCTTGATTTTGATTAAAGATTTTGTCAATCTGTCCGTCTGTTTTTGAATCCGATTACGGTATTGAGTTCCTAGCAACGCAGGCTTCATTTGGACGTAAGTTTTGTTACGTTTTGAGATGTTTTGAAAATATGATGTTGCTAGAATTGAATATGATTCAGATATGGTGTTTCTGCTACCGTAGACATTATAGAATTGAAGTCAGATTAAAGAACAGATTGTTTCTGTAATTGTTATGATTTTTGGAGTTGATTTAACTGAGAGTCTATATCAGAATTTTGTTAGTATCCAGATTTTGAGTTATATTGACACCGATTATGAGTTTCAGTATTATATTTGTGATGTTCAGAGTGACGGGGTTATTTAGATTGTATTGTTAGGCCGTCGAAACATCAGTTGATTTAGATTGATCAGATTCAGATATGATTTCGATTTGATTGTGATATTATTGATAAGACTCAGATTGTATCTTGTTCAGATATTGATCAGATTGTATACTGAATTGGGTATTGATCAGAACAGATTGTGTATTGAGTTATTCACTGATACAGCGTATTCGATATTGTCATTTCAGATTCGAGATGGACAGATTTGAATACAGGTCTTCGTCATCGTCAGACCGGGACGACAAAGGTATAATTCATGTGATATTCGGGAAGCCACAACTCAAATGAGATATCATTTTGAGTTTCCCAATAAAATCACATACTAGATTATTGTTTATATTGTTACCTGATTATGCTTTGATTATAGAATTGTATTCAAGCATGTAAGTGCTATTCAGTTATGAATATGATTATGCTTTGTTTACAGATTGTTATTCATTGCATTTAGGATAGGAAAGTCTTGACAGTTATTGTCAGACTTCTAGACGTTCGGTGTATCTCAACTTAGGAGCAGGTATTACTCCTATTGCCAGCCGTTGATACAGCTCGAACCGAAGTCTAGGAATAAGACGTACGGTTACCACGATCGGTTGGGTAGGTGACAGCCAGTGACGTCTTATTCACACCGGGATCCCTAGAGTTATAGTTGAGTCGAGTCTAGACATGATTTGACTAGAACTGCATGCTTATATGAATGGGATTCATAGATTATGGAACCCATTGTTATTGCCTTCAATTATGATAGCATGTTTTATGATTTAGACTGTGTATGTGCATGTTTATCTGATTTGAGATGCATGTTTAGTTAGATTAGATTTCATAGATCATGAAATCTATTACTATTGTTTTAATTTCTTCATGACAGCATGTTTCATGAATTATTATGTGTATATGCATGTTTACCATTTCTTATACTAGGATTTATTCTCACCGGAGTTATCCGGCTGTTGTCTTGTTTTGTATGTGTTCATGACAACAGGTGGGGCTGGATCAGGGTCGAGATGACGATGAGAGAAGACGAGTTAGCGTGGTGATTCCGGACTTGTAGCAGACTTGGTTTATTACTTGAATTTAGTAATTGAACCTTAGACTTAGGTTGTACAGTATTGTACTTTTCTACTGAATTGTAGTTTTATACAGATATGTATATTATTTAGATGCCATTACCTTCCGCACTTGTATTTTAAAAAGAAAAATTTTTAGACCCTGTTTATCAGAACTGATAATTAAATCCCAACGATGATTAAGAAGATGATTAGCGTCCGGGTCCCCACAACAGGTGGTATCAGAGCGATAGATCCTTTAGATTGAGATAGTAAGAGTTGATAGATTCTTCAGACTGAGATAGCAGAGAATGAGCGGGGTAGATTGAATTGTTTGTCCTTGCATGTGATTGCTAGCATGAGATTTATTTCAATATTGACTACATTGTGTGTGCTAGCATGATTTATTGCTTTCCCTATTACATGTTGCTTGTTATCTAAGTTGTTTGCAGCATGTAATTACTAAGCCTGGATCAGAACCGAGTCTGAATCAGAGGTATATGATCAGAGGAGGGCTGAGACAGATTGTATAGTTGGTGTACTAATCTGTTTGATATTCAGATATACCGCCTCGAAGAATTTCAGAAAAGGGCAGTACTTCGTCTGAACAGAGAGATGTATCAGAAACTCAGTTAGAAGAAAAGATGAAAGAATTTGAGTTATTACAGCCGCCGGTTCTGAATGGTACGGAGACATCTTAAGATTGTCAGAACTGGTTTGATGATATAGAAATCTTGTTCGATTTACTTGACTGTACAGATGAACAGAGGGTTAAAATGGTGCCTTACCAGTTACGAGAAGCTGCCAGGAGTTGGTGGATTACCAGTAGAAGAATGTGGGCACAGAGAGGTACAGTGATTTCGTGGGAAATATTCAGAACTGAATTTTATCGAAGATTTTTCCCAGTCTCGTACCGAGAGGACAAGAAATTAGAGTTTGAGAATTTGAGCCAAGGGCAGCTGAATATTGACCAATATGCTGCTAAATTCTCGACTCTACTGCGTTTTGCTCCTCAGATAGCTGGAAATGATGAAGCTGTAGTGAATCAGTTCATCAGAGGGCTGAATTCGGAGGTAGTTGCATTTATGAATTTGCGACGACCTTATCATTTTGCTGACATCCTGAGTAGAGCGAAGAGAGCGAAGGCAAGTCTGATTAGACAATTGACAAGGTTGTGTGTGAAGCCACCTCAGACACAACAATCCCCTCTTCAAATTGAGCGTGGCAGCACGAGTGGAAAGCAAGATTTGCTGAAAGCTCAAAAGAAGCCATTCAAGAAGTTGGGAAGTGGTTCCTCTAGCTCAAGTGGTTCCAGTCCAAGCCATACCGATGTCTATTGTAGGACTTGCGGAGGGAGACATTCCTCAGAGCAATGCAAAGGAGTGCTTGGTAGATGCAATATCGGTAAACAGCTGGGGCATTTTGCTAAAGTTTGTCCCCAGAGACGGTCCCGAAGATCTTAGGGAACAGTGTTAAGTGAGAAACAGATCCAGAATTCACAACAGGTACTATTCTTTACGATTCTATTGCATATGTATTGATATATACTAATGCATTTGTTAAGAATATCTTTGACTGAGTTGCATGGAGATATGTTGTATCTGTTGGGTCTGTATGTACTGTAGTATTGATGTCCTTGCTTGTTGAGGAAACGTTAATATCAGAGATTTCAGTATAGATTGTAGACTACAGTAAGATGAGAATGAAATAGAGATAGATTATGATGTACTTGTGTTTTCTGATTTGAACGCATTATTGATATGTATATGTTGAACAAGTACAGACATACTGTAGAAATTTTCCAGAAATGGTAAGAGTTAGATCAGAGATGACTGATCAGGGGAGATACCACGACAAGGATTCTAGATTTAGAATTCCTTTGATATCTGTATTGTCTATGACTCGATTATTACAGAAAGGAACAGATAGTATCCTTATGTATTCAGTAGATTTACTGAAATCGAGCCTAACATTGGCAGATTTGCCAGTGATATACGAGTTGGCAGACATTAGCCCAGATAAGATTTCAGATTTGCTTTATATCAGAAAGATAGATTTCAGAATGGAATTCCGATCAGATATTGATTGTTGTTTTAGAATTTAAGGCAGAATAGCATCGAAGGTACATAATGACATTGAATGTACAGAATGGTACAGAATGAATTGAAAGATCAGTAGAAGAATATCGACCAGGAGTTACACCTGATTTAGTGTTTCTCTTTGGCATGTCTCAGTATGTTTAGAGATATTCTGAAGATTTATACTCGTTATATCTATGATATATGGATATATTTGCAGTGTCTGGTTGATTGACTCGAGTAGTTGGAAATTATACTGAATATTTAAAGATTTTGTTGAATATTCTGAGAATTGTGAGTATTGTATACAGAAATTATTCAGATAAAAATTCCGCTTGAAACAGATTGTATTCAGAATATGCGATATCCGAAGTTAGTATACAGATAGATTTTGATACAGTTGAGACAGAGATCAGTAACTGAGAACGAGACTGATGTCAGAAAGACCAGAAAGTTCAGAAATATCAGGAATTTCAGAAATGTATTTTTTCTGATTGGGCAGATTATTTTATTCGACTGTTGCTTTATATCTATTGAGTATTATTATTGCTCTAAATCAGTATTTGAGACATCCTATATTGTTTTGAGGAGCATATTTTATTGGCAGATGAGATATAACAGTTGATCAGAATGACATGAAGATGTTTATCAGAAATCCTTGTTTTATGAGTTCACTGAACTCACTAGATCTGTATAGGATATTGATATTTCATTCTGATTTGAGATTACTGTTGTTTTGAATTCGTATATGATACAGATGGTTGTGAACCGTTGAGAATATATACAGTTGAATTGTATCAGAGTTGTTTCCGAGAGGTACAGCAAAGCGTGATATCGATAGTCAGAGCCGAATACCAGGTAGGTATTTTGATCTTTACTTTATGTTATTAACTGATTTGTGTATATCAAATAGTTCGAATCTGAAAGAACAGATATTGTCCGAAACTTACAGTCATGGATTCAGTGTTCAGTCTGATGATTGAGAATGTATTGTATTCGAACAGATAGTTGTGATAGAGACAGATAAGGTCAGTTATAACAGAATTGTGTTGAAATGTTGGCAGAAATTGTACTGAGGTGTCTGAATTGCTAACAGAAAAGACAGAAAGATAGAAATCAGAAGATGTATTACATACTTAGTATATTTCTGATTCGTCATGGGGAGTATATTTCGATGAATTTCTTAATAAGATTTTCCCAATATTTTCCAGATTGTGATATAATATGATTATGATTGACAGATTACTCAATCTATTCTATCAGTTTGTACCAGATTACGTACAAACAGAACTAGATGACATAGATCGATGTCAAAGAAAGGTTCAGATGGAACAGAAAATTTAAGTAGATTATTACAGATTGTGATTTTGCTTGAAATTGTATTCGTGATAGAGTATATCATGAACTCTCTCTGAGATTGTTTTACAGATTGACAGACAGTCAGAATGTAATATCCCAGATATTGGAAGACTTTGGTAGAGTTATAGAGTGCTAGATGTTAGCACTAATTGATATAAGTCAGTATTACTGTGTGACAATAGCTATCAGCTTATCAGAAGGATAATGAGATAGTATAGACAAGACAGTATACGAAGAGTACTACAGATTTCTTTTGAAGATAATTCGAAGAAAGATGTAGATAGTTCAGAATGGACAGATTTAAGAAACCAACGTCGGATGATGACGATTGGTAGTTGAAGCTAATGAGTGTTTATGTCTTTGTTTGAGGTAAACAGATTTGTTAACAGCTGATGATACTGATATGTGATGAGCTGTAGATTGGTTTATACGGATGTTGTATAGCCAGTATGATGAGATTGTTGTTGTCAGAACTAGTTTAAGGGGTATTATGACATTATACTTCGTGAATTCTTATTCCAGACTGGAATCAGATATTTGAGTTTTGGTTTAAACTCTGTACGCATTTCTTCTCATATATCTGAATTGATTGTTGTGAGTTCGAGGACGAACTCAGATCTAAGAGGGGGAGAAATGTAATGCCCGAGAATTTAATTATCGTAATCTGATATGATTTACTGATTATGAATTGATGTAATTATAGCCGGACCAGTTCGAGATAAGATTTGAGCAAGTATATGAAATTATACAATTTGGGCCGAAGGTATAGCGCCCGGGCGAAAATGTTTGTCCGCCCGAGCGCCATTGAGTGTTGGTAGAAAGCCTAGAGTCCTTCGCCCGGGCGGAATTTTTTGTTCGCCCGAGCGCGCTTGAATAATTTGTGAGGGCCGAGAGTTTTCCGCCCGAGCGGAAACTTTTGTCCGCCCGAGCGAGTAACGTGTAGCTTGAAAGGCGAGCCACTTGGCCTATTGCATGTTCGTGTGTATATATATATATATATATATATACATGCAAGATTTCTTGGGGAATTCAGAGGGAAACCGAGGGAAGCTCTTGATTTTGATTAAAGATTTTGTCAATCTGTCCGTCTGTTTTTGAATCCGATTACGGTATTGAGTTCCTAGCAACGCAGGCTTCATTTGGACGTAAGTTTTGTTACGTTTTGAGATGTTTTGAAAATATGATGTTGCTAGAATTGAGTATGATTCAGATATGGTGTTTCTGCTATCGTAGACATTATAGAATTGAAGTCAGATTAAAGAACAGATTGTTTCTGTAATTGTTATGATTTTTGGAGTTGATTTAACTGAGAGTCTATATCAGAATTTTGTTAGTATCCAGATTTTGAGTTATATTGACACCGATTATGAGTTTCAGTATTATATTTGTGATGTTCAGAGTGACGGGGTTATTTAGATTGTATTGTTAGGCCGTCGAAACATCAGTTGATTTAGATTGATCAGATTCAGATATGATTTCGATTTGATTGTGATATTATTGATAAGACTCAGATTGTATCTTGTTCAGATATTGATCAGATTGTATACTGAATTGGGTATTGATCAGAACAGATTGTGTATTGAGTTATTCACTGATACAGCGTATTCGATATTGTCATTTCAGATTCGAGATGGACAGATTCGAATACAGGTCTTCGTCATCGTCAGACCGGGACGACAATGGTATAATTCATGTGATATTCGGGAAGCCACAACTCAAATGAGATATCATTTTGAGTTTCCCAATAAAATCACATACTAGATTATTGTTTATATTGTTACCTGATTATGCTTTGATTATAGAATTGTATTCAAGCATGTAAGTGCTATTCAGTTATGAATATGATTATGCTTTGTTTACAGATTGTTATTCATTGCATTTAGGATAGGAAAGTCTTGACAGTCATTGTCAGACTTCTAGACGTTCGGTGTATCTCAACTTAGGAGCAGGTATTACTCC
This sequence comes from Primulina eburnea, assembly GCF_022965805.1. Classification (NCBI taxonomy): domain Eukaryota; kingdom Viridiplantae; phylum Streptophyta; class Magnoliopsida; order Lamiales; family Gesneriaceae; genus Primulina; species Primulina eburnea. The sequence goes on along the minus strand of NC_133105.1, from coordinate 30,286,403 downwards.
TATTGCCAGCCGTTGATACAGCCCGAACCGAAGTCTAGGAATAAGACGTACGGTTACCACGATCGGTTGGGTAGGTGATAGCCAGTGACGTCTTATTCACACCGGGATCCCTAGAGTTATAGTTGAGTCGAGTCTAGACATGATTTGACTAGAACTGCATGCTTATATGAATGGGATTCATAGATTATGGAACTCATTGTTATTGCCTTCAGTTATGATAGCATGTTTTATGATTTAGACTGTGTATGTGCATGTTTATCTGATTTGAGATGCATGTTTAGTTAGATTAGATTTCATAGATCATGAAATCTATTACTATTGTTTTAATTTCTTCATGACATCATGTTTCATGAATTATTATGTGTATATGCATGTTTACCATGTCTTATACTGGGATTTATTCTCACCGGAGTTATCCGGATGTTGTCTTGTTTTGTATGTGTGCATGACAACAGGTGGGGCTGGATCAGGGTCGAGATGACGATGAGAGAAGACGAGTTAGCGTGGTGATTCCGGACTTGTAGCAGACTTGGTTTATTACTTGAATTTAGTAATTGAACCTTAGACTTAGGTTGTACAGTATTGTACTTTTCTACTGAATTGTAGTTTTATACAGATATGTATATTATTTAGATGCCATTACCTTCCGCACTTGTATTTTAAAAAGAAAAATTTTTAGACCCTGTTTATCAGAACTGATAATTAAATCCCAACGATGATTAAGAAGATGATTAGCGTCCGGGTCCCCACATGTCGTGTTTTCTATGTGTGCATGACAACAGGTGGGGCTGGATCAGGGTCGAGATGACGATGAGAGAAGACGAGTTAGCGTGGTGATTCCGGACTTGCAGTAGATTGGATTTTACTACTAGAACTTTAGTAGTGAACCTTAGATTAGAATGTTGTACATTATTGTATTCTAATACTGAATTTGTATTTTATATACAGACATGTATAGTATTTAGATTCCATTACCTTCCGCAGTTATAATTTAAAAAGAAAATTATTAGACCCTGTTTATCAGAACTGATAATTTAAATCCCAATAACGATTAAGAAGATGATTAGCGTCCGGGTCCCCACAACAGGTGGTATCAGAGCTGATAGTTCCTTTAGACTTAAATTATTAGAGCGATAGATCCTTTAGAGATAGATCTTTAGACTGAGATAGTTAGAACTGATAGATCTTTTAGATTGACTTAGATGGAGTTAGAATAGAATGAGCGGGGTAGATGAATTTTCTTTCCTTGCATGTGTGTGCTAGCATGAGATTGCTTATGATGTTGATTTACATTGTGATGCTAGCATGAGATTATGTGTTACTGCTTGAAGATACATGTTTACCTGATTATGTGAATTAGATTGGTATTATGTATCACTGAATACGAATCAGATCGGATTCATGACCAGCAGTAAGATGGTCAGGAAAAGATTTGAAACAGATTTGTGGTATGGGATTACTGATGTTTTTGGTAATCAGATATAGCTCCCCGTAGAATTCCCGATAGAACAGAATCTCAGATAGATGTGGCAGAAATTCAGATGGAAACACAGTTACAGAGGTTTCAGTCGTTTCAACCGCCAATTCTGAAGGGAACTGAGACGTCAGTAGATTGTGAGAAATGGTTAGAGGAGACAGAAATGTTATTGGAATTCCTGAATTGCACAGATGGGTGTAGAATTAGGCTTATTGAGAACCAGTTGCAAGAGACTGCTAGAAGATGGTGGTTACTCACCAAAGGAGCCTTAGAGCAGAGTCGTTCAGTGATCACATGGAAGACCTTTAGATTTGAATTTTATCAAAGATTCTTCCCTACCTCATATAGACAGATAGAAGTGCAGAATTTGCAAACCAGAGACAGGGTCCTTTGAGTGTTGATGAATACTTGGCACAGTTCTTCACACTTCTACGTTTTGCTCCTCTTGTGGCTAGAAATGATGATGCTATGTCTAGCCAGTTCATTCAAGGATTGAATCCAGAAATACGTACGTTGGTAAATGTAAAGCAATCAAGTAATTTTGCTGATACCTTGAATAGGGCTAAAAGAGCGGAAACGGTGCTGATAGGACAACCGGGAGCATTATATGATCTTCCAGCACCAGACCCACATCAACTGCATTCTAGAGTTGAGACTGGTAGTAGCAGTGGTAAAAAGAAAGAACCCTTGCAAATTCAGAAGAAGCAGTTCAAGAAGTTAGGAAGTGATTCCTCTAGTTCTAGCAGTCCTAGTCCGAGCTATACTGGAGTGTATTGCAGGACGTGTGGAGGGCGACATTCTACAGAACAATGCCAAGGAGTGCTTGGTAAGTGCAATATCTGTAAGCAGACGGGACACTTTGCTAAAGTTTGTCCTCAGAGGCATTTTCGAAGATTCTTAAAGAGCAGGGTCATTGGTGGTAATGACTGAAGAACAGACTCAGAATTCACACAGGTACTATTTCTTGTATGATTATATGCATAGGTATTGATATGTACTAATGCATTATTTATGAATACCTGTGATTGAGTAGCATGGAGATATGCTATATTTGTTGGATCTATGGTTACTGTAGTATTGATTCCTTGGTTGTTGAGGAAAATGTTGATATCAAAGATTTTGGTGATATAGATACATAAACTGCAGTAAGATAAGATCGAGATCAAGTTAGATGGGGATGTACTTGTGTTATCTGATTTTGATTGCATTCTTGATATTTATATGCTGAACAAGTACAGAGGTAAGAATCAGACCAGATTTGGCTGATAAACGGAGATTTCCGGTAAGGATTCTAGATTTAGGAGTCCTTAATATTTGTATTGTTAATGACTCGATTAATACAGAAAGGAACAGATTGTATCTTTATGTATTCAGTAGATCCACTGAAATCGAGCATAACAAGTACAGATGTGATAGTCAAGTATGAGTTAACTGATATTTGCCTAGATAAGATTTCAGATAAGTTTTATATCAGAAAGGTAGAATTCAGAACTGAATCAATATCAGGTATTAATTCGGTACAGAATAACAGTGAGTATACAGAATGAATGGAAAGAATTGACTGATCAGAACATTGGCTGAGAATTACAGTTGATCGAGTATTTCTTTTGAAGATAGTTCAATTCTGTTTCTAGATTGATAGATTTTGTATTCAGAGATATTCTGAAGAGTTATGCTTGTTCTATCTATGATATGTAGATATATGGCCAATATCTGATTGATGAAATTGAATATTGGAAGATCTTATTGAATATTCAGAAAACTGTAATTAGTGTATACTGAGTGATTTGCACAGTTAAGACAGAAACCAGTGATCGAAAACGATACCGATGTCAAGTCAGAATTGCTGAGTTTTACAGATTTTCTTATTCTCTTATTCCCTTATTATGTTATATCTGCTTGCGTATTGTGATTGCTCTAAATCAGTATTTGAGACATCTTATATTGTTTGGGAGCATATTCTAATTGCATATGAGATATGGCAGATGATTTAGGCACTGTGAAGATTGATCAGTAGTCAGAATTATCAGTATTGCCAGCAATCGTTGTTTTATGAGGTTACTTAAACTCACTAGATCTGTATAGGTGGTCTTTATTTCGAATCTGACTGTTATTACTGTGGTTTGCATGTATGTTTGATACAGAATATTGTAAACAGTTGAGAGTTGCAACAGTTCAGAAATGTTATATCAGAATGTTCAGAATTGTATAACAGAATTTGATATATGTAGTCCGAGCCGAATACCAGGTAGGTATTTCTTCTTTATTTTATATTATTAACTGATTGTTTATACAGAATAGTTCGAATCTGAAAACGCAGATAGTGTCAGAAATGCACAGTAGTGAATTCAGTTTTCATTCAGGTGATCGTGAATGTATGATATTCGAACAGATAGTTGTGATATAAACAGATTAAATCAGTTATGGCAGAATTTGTACCGAAAAGTTGGCAGAAATTGTACTAATATGTCTGAATTGCTAACAGAAGAAGACAGAAAGATAAGAATCATAAGATTATTACAGATTTTGTATATTCTGAATAGAAATGGGAGTACATTTCTATGGCTTTCGTAATGAAAGTACCGTCATTTTCTCCAGATTGAGATATGATATGATTCTGAGTGACAGATTACTCAATCTATATCTATCAGTTTGTACCAGACTACGTACAAACAGAACTAGATGACATAGATCGATGTCAAAGAAATGTTCAGATAGAACAGAACATTTAAGTAGATTATATCAGATTGTGATTTTGATTGAGTTGTATTTGTGATAGAAGATATCATGAACTCTTTCACAGATTATTCACAGATTGACAGGTAGTCAGAGTGTGTGATTCAGATACTGACAGATATTGGTAGAGTTTTAGTGCTGGATGTTAGCACTAGTTGTTATGATTTATTGTCACTATATGACTTATTGCATGACAATAGTTATCAAGACAGTTCATAATGGACAGATTAAAGAAACCAACATCGGATGATGATGCTTGGTATTTGAAACTGAAGATTTCATATGTCCTTGATTGGGATTAGCAGGTTTGATAACAACTGCTAGTATTGTTTTGTTATGAACTGTGATTGGTTTATACGGATGTTGTATAACCAACATGGCAAGATTGATTCTGTCAGAGTTAGTTTAAGAAGTATTAGAATAGTATACTTTATGAAGTTTTATTCCAGAATTGAAATCAGAGATTGATACAAGAAAGAGATTTCAGAATGGATTCATTAAGAGAGGAGTTTGGATGTTAAACTCTATTATACATTTCTTCTCTGATATTTGAATTGATTGCTTATGAGTTCGAGGATGAACTCAGACCTAAGAGGGGGAGAAATGTAATGCCCGAAATTTAATTATTATAATCAGACGTTGATTAATTGGCATGATTAAGGTTGTAAGAACTCAAATGAACCGTTATGCCGAGACCGAGCGTCGTTGCATGATTAACCAAGGAAGTGGACAGAACCCTCGGCGCTCAAGCGGTAGAAAAGCACCGCCCGAGCGCCAATGCATCGCAAAGTATTGTTCGGACAGAATGACTGGCGCTCGAGCGGCAGAAAGTTACCGCTCGAGCGCCAGTGTGTAAATCGCCGAGGCTTGGACAGAAGGCTCCGCGCTCGAGCGGTAAAGATTGACCGCTCGAGCGCGAATCATGCAAAACGAGATTTCGCCACTTGCCTTCTTGCATGTTTCGAGTATATATATATATATATATAAACATGCTAATCCTTCAGAAAGGAAAAACGAAAGAAATCGAGAAAAGGGTCTGGGGATAGTTCTAGGAAATCCTTACGCCTTTTGTGAGAAATCCGCCCGTCTGATTTTGAATCCGACTTCAGTACTGTGTTCCTATCAACACAGGCTACAACTGGACATCGGATATGGACAGACTGGACTTCGAGACTTCGTCTTCCTCAGACGGGGAAGATAAAGGTATAATTCATGTGATATTCGGGAAGAACAACTCAATTGAGATCGCGTTGAGTTGCCCAATAAATCACATACTATACTCTTGTTTATGTTTATATGATTATGCAATGATTATAGATTGTTATTCATGCATTAAGATAGGGCAGTCTGGAGATCAGGCAGACTCTAGACGTTCGGCGATATCTCAGCTCTGGGAAGATCACCGCCCCTTTGTAGATGTGGATACAGATCAGGCCGAAGTCTAGGAATAAGACGTACAGCACCTCGATTGGTAGGGTAGGTGACAGCCAGTGACGTCTTATTCACCCCGGGATCCCTAGAGTTTTAGTCGAGTCAAGTCTAGACATGATTTGATTAGGACTGCATGATTATATGGATGTGGCTTCCTAGATCATGGGACCCATCGTTATTGCTTTCAGTTGTGCTAGCATGTTTTATGATTTAGATTGTTTATATGCATGTTTATCTGATTTGAGTTGCATGCTTATTTGATTAATTTCATAGATTATGAAATATATTGTGTTTATACATGATCGCATGGTTTATGAATTAGTTTGTTTATATACATGCTTACCATGTTTTATACTGGGATTTATTCTCACCGGAGTTATCCGGCTGTTGTCGTGTTTTGTATGTGTGCATGACAACAGGTGGGGCTGGATCAGGGTCGAGATGACGATGAGAGAAGACGAGTTAGCGTGGTGATTCCGGACTTGCAGTAGATTGGATTTTACTACTAGAACTTTAGTAGTGAACCTTAGATTAGAATGTTGTACATTATTGTATTCTAATACTGAATTTGTATTTTATATACAGACATGTATAGTATTTAGATTCCATTACCTTCCGCAGTTATAATTTAAAAAGAAAATTTTTTGACCCTGTTTATCAAAACTGATAATTTAAATCCCAATAACGATTAAGAAGATGATTAGCGTCCGGGTCCCCACAAGAGAAAAATCTAGAAAAGATCCTCCAAAGCTTCTTTCTTCATTCCTTTCAAAGTTTTGAAGTTAGATTTTGGTTCTCCATCACAAGAACTTCAAAAGGGTGTAAGTTTTCTTCTTTTTTAGTTATGGTACATGTAGGTGACAATAAAGGAATGATTTTCATCTAGTTTATGCAATAGTGACTGAATTATTGGTATATTTGACAGTATAGGAGCGAGAAACATTGTCTCAAACAAGTATTCGTACGATTGGACTGTAAGTTGGCATGTTCTTGAAGTAATACATGAGTAATATTATGATTTTAAATGATTCTCATTGATTATTGATATATGTACATTGTTAGTATATTTATTGTTGAAACATAGCACCATATTCCATTGTTATGTATTAAATATGTAAGGAACTCATGGATATTGAAGATGGGTGCTATGTCAAGAACAAGAACATGAACATGAAAGGAAAATGACTGATTTTTACATGATATAGAGCTTGTTGACATCATGGGTGGTTTTAAGTCCACCAAAGCTATTGGCCAATATATGTTCATGGGGCGTGGGGTTGCCAAAGGTTGCTCCTTGACGTCCAACATAGTAGTAGCTATATAATAAAGCAAGCACGGTAGTACAGGTCAACTAATGAGGCTCAAGTACAGAAATGAACATTGAATATATGCTATGGTATGACATATTTTTAAGATTCATTGTTGATCACGACTTGATATGTATGTTCCTTCGATGCATATCGATACGTACAAGTGCCAACTTATTGAGTTTATAAACTCACGTAGCTCATGTATTACAGGATCAGGTAGTGAAGATGCGTAGGATGCCGGTTCGCCAATGGATGCTAGTGACGTGCCTCACCTCGACAAGAACCGGGCTACTTATTGTATAGCTTCTGCATATGTATTATAATGAATTGAATGTCAGGGTTTGAAACAAGTTTTACAATGTTTATGGCTAGGGATATGATGGTACAGAATATGTTTGTGTGTAAGAATACGATTATATATATATGGGTTGATGTTGTTGCTTGAGTTGAGTTTGTGTCTATGTATATATGAATGTTGTGGCTTGGTTTGGGCTTATACAAAATATAGGGACATCATGCCAAAATTTTTACGAACCGTCAAAGTGATGCCCCTTGTTTGATTTGATTTATAATATAGTTATATCATCAAACCTTATTTTGATTATGGTAATTATGCTAAGTATAGAGTAAGGATGTGACAATATGTATTGTATTTCAAGAGTTTTATTATGCTATTCCCTTCCATTTGATTCATTGTATGTAATTGCTCATTCTGTTGTATAGTAGAGGCTTGTATATTCCTCAATTGTTTAAAAGGGAATACAAGAGAAAGAGTATTCAAAGTGTTTGATAAAATGCCAAAGAGAGAGTTCAAATATTTTATGGATTGATAGATACATAGTCAGAGATTGCATGCAATTAGTTGATCAACGACCATAGGCTTATATCCCTCAGAGTTGTCGATTTATATCGATGGGATATAGGTACAAAGACAGAGATACAATATAGATATCAATCCAATACAGAGAAAAGAGAAATACCATCTTATTGTTATGTTATTGCTATGATATTCATATTTCAGAGTTGATGGTATTTAATGTTTTCAAAGTCATGATTTTCAGAGTATGATATGTTCATTGCTATGTAAGAGTTCCACTTGCTGAGTTTTATACTCATTTCAGTTTATTCATGAGATGCAGATCAGAGCGACGAACCAGGACGTTGATTGTGGGCCGGAGTCATATGCATATAGAGAAGGAAGGAAGAAGATATTTTGATGGCATTTTTGGGCATGATCATAGGAATGATATTTTGTATTTTGTTATATCATTTGAATGACCATGTGTTTGCCTTTAATTGCAAATGTTTTGTGGAAATGTATTATGAATCCTTCCTCTCTTCAAGTAAAAATTTTAAATTCCGATGTATTTTATTTAATCGTGTCAAGGTGTCACAATAGAACTTTGAGAACACCTTTGCGTGCTATTCTTAAAAAGAACTTGGATTGACATTTCTATGGACTTTATTTTGGGGTTGCCTTGTACTAAGAAGGGGATGGATTCTATTTTTGTTGTTGTGGATAGATTCTCTAAGATGGCACATTTTATAGCTTGTCATAAAACCGATGATGCTTCAAACATTGTGGATTTGTTCTTTAGAGAAGTCGTTAGATTGCATAGCATGCCTAGGACTATTGTTTCTGGTCGCGATGTTAAATTCTTGAGTTACTTTTAGATGACTTTATGGGCTAAACTTGACACAAAATTGTTGTTTTCTACTACTTGTCATCCTCAAACGGATAGACAAACTGAAGTTGTCAATCGAACTTAGGGAACACTTTTGGGTGCTATTCTTAAAAAGAACTTTGATTGACATTTCTATGGATTTATTTTGGGGTTGCCTAGGACTAAGAAGGGGAGGGATTCTATTTTCGTTGTTGTGGATAGATTCTCTAAGATGGCACATTTTATAGCCTGTCATAAAATCGATGATGCTTCAAACATGGCGGATTTGTGTTAGAGCAGGTGCCCGTCGAGCCAAGTGTTGGCCGAGTGTTCACAATGAAACTCTATGTATAAGCAATCTTTATTTTAATAATATTTGAAATTATTATTTTGGCAAATCTTTATCTGTATACCCATGCTAGTTGCATAGATAAAGCCCTTGAATATACAAATAGTAGAAAGAATATGAGATGCTCATATGATGAGTATCATGAAACTCATATTTGGAATACTGTATATTCTAAACGGTTCCTAGTCGATTCAGCCGCCATTAAGAAGGATATAGGCCGCTCGAGTTCGAGACTAGTATCTGCGATGTGAGTACCATGTTTCATTGGTAGGGGACATTGTGATGTCCGAGCATGCAGATAGGTGCTCCTAGTAGACTGCACTGAACAACCCTCCATTAAAGGACTTTCCAAGTGGTTCTCACTTATCGAGTGGAAAAGTCCTGGTTTATGGTTGTACAGAATTAGTCCTTATGACCCGGGACAACATTGAGACTCTATGTGCTAGAATTACACTTTGACTTGTTTACCGACTCTCACGGGGTCATCAGGTGGCAAGGTTGGGTGTTCTGTCGAAACACATAGGAGTCGATGCATTGTAGTCGGGGATTCACCGCTTACCTTCGGGTATGGATATCCTATGTGTTATCTTGTGTATGTAGGTTGAAATCTCTGGCCAGAGTATGGTGGTAATTATGAAAGGGGTTTCATAGATTACACCATCGATGAAACTACGACATGACACATAGTATCGATTCATTGACAACTCTCGATAAACCAATGGTTGTCGAATCGATCGGGATATATGAGTTGAAGGGACCGTACTGTACGCTAACCATAATTGAATGGTTCTTGCAGGCACTATCATTTGATACCTAGGGAATCATGTAAGCGATGCTGCTAGGCGTTTAACATGATTGGTTGGGTACTATCAGACTTGAGTTCTGACGTTCTTGTTATCAAGGAGTTGATAAGTAAGAATGGAGCAATTGGGGTATGCTCATATAAGGACATGTTTAGTCCGAATCACATGGAGATGTGAACCCACAGCTAGTTGTATCAATGAACCATTGAGGGCCACACAAGTACTAGCTTTCTAGATCCCGTTGAGAAGTAAAAATAGTTCAATGTGTTGAACGGCTTATAAAGGAGTTTATAAGCGTAAGGAAAATTAGAAGTATGACTTCTATAAAGGAGAAAATAGTTCAATGTGTTGAACGACTTATAAATGAGTTTATAAGTGTAAAGAAAAATAGAAGTATGACTTCTATGAGAGAAATGTAAATTTTAATTTAAGGAAGTGTTCCTAAATTAAAATTTGCCAAGTGAATAATGTAATTGAAAATTGTGATTTTCATAAACATTATTATGGACTAAATTAAATTAATTCAAGTGTTGAATTAATTAAACACTAATGGACCTAGTAGAGTCCAAATAATTAAATTAATTCAAGTGTTGAATTAATTAAATAATATTGAGTCTTGAAGAGCTCAATTAAAATAATTATTTAACTAGTGGGACTTGGGTAAATTCAAGTAATGTTTAATTAGTCTCAAATATGTTTGAGATAATTAAAATTTAGTCCAAGGTTTTAATTTGATTAAAAACCATATAATATGCATGCATGGGAGGTGAAAGGTTGGGAGACTACTTTTTGTGTTTTCAAGGCATGGCATGCAACTTTTTGGAACAACTTTTCCCACAACCAAAAAAATGTCTCTCCTTCTCTCCTAGCATGAATAGTGGCCGAGTTACTATTCACATTTACTCTCCATTTTTCTCTCATTTTTCTTGTTCTTCAATTGTTGGAGAAAAACACTCACTTCTCAAAGAAAAATGCCATACATTTTCTAGTGCAAGTGTAAGGTGGATCTACCTAGTTGGTGGTGGGCTTGATTGGAAGAAAGGAGTCCAAAAGAAAGGTGGAGCTTGTAGATCTTTCTTGCCATACAAGAGCTTTGTTGTTCAACAACAAAGTTGGAGCCACAATCAATCTTTTAAAGATTGATAGATATATCTCTCAAACACCCTATGAATGTGTTTTTATTGTATTTGCTACACATTATAAGAGAGGTGGCCGAAATTTTTTTTGCTAGAAAATATGATTTTCGAAATTTTTAAATCTTCCGTTGCGCTTCCGGTCACCGTAACCGATCCCCTTTCAAGTGGTATCCGAGCTATGGTTACGATTTTGTGTAGCAACTATAAGATATTATATTGAGATTGATTTCTAACCGCATGAGACCGAAAATTTGCAACGAAACTCAAGGCTTGTTGGGGCGTTTTTCGGGCAGCATGTTGCTGCCCGTTTCGGGCAGCTCGGGCTGCCCGAGGGGCAGCCCATTTCGGGCAGCAAGGGCAGCCCGAGGGGCTGCCCAAACAGCCCAACATTTTTAAATAAAAAAAAATAAATTTTGGTAAGTTGGCCGGAATCCGGCGACGAATCTCCGGCGACGGCGATGACGGCTAGGGTTTCCAAAAGTGTTTTGGAATATCAAAGTGTCATGGGCCTTGAGTTGTTGGGCCATTGGATGGCTAACATGTTTGTGAATTTAAAATGGGCCAAAATATTTTTGGTGAAAAATGAGTTTTTGGACCCTTAAGTTTAAAATTACAAAAGTTGCAAATATTTTCTCATGAAATAAATAATTTAAGTTGGACTTTAATTATTTATAGTAAATGGTGATTTACAAGAAATTCGTTTATAAATAAATTAATTTGAAAGTAGACAAAGGTGTTTGTATACTTTGTTAATTTAGTTTATAATCGTGGCGGTTAGTGATTGGATCAAGATATATAATATTGGATCAATTAATTATTGTGATAATTAATTGATGGTGTACGAAATGTGATATTATGCATGAAGGATGATCAAAAGCCCAAGCCCAATTTGCTAGGTGTATGCTAGGATATTTTGTGTTGAATGATTGTAATAATTATCAATTTATAAAGTGGGCTTGGTTTATGGCCCGTTCCCATCCCATGAGATGTATCCCTATTTGCCATGGATATTTATTTGTAAATATTAGTATAGTGGATGATCAAGATTGGAAGATGGTGGCCAGGATGATTATGAAGATCGAAGACATGTAAATATTGGAAGCTAATGTAATAGTTGCATTTGCATCCCGTGCATTTACCCTAGGATTGGACCTAGGTCCGTGTTTAGCTCACACGGACCATTAGTATTGGGGCGATTGATCATCCTTGTTTTGTTTACTGTTTATAATATATGCATGATATGTTATAAATAATGAGTATGTGCGTTATTATTATGATAATAACAAAGTTGCATGAATCCGGCAAACATACGATCAAACATGGCGAGCTTTTAAATAAAATTAATGATGAGACCTTTCAAAATTAAAAACCCTCATTTTGAATAAGATTCAAAATTAATATCAAGTCCGAAAAGGGGAATTATAAATTTGGTTATAATTTCATTGTCTTCCATCGACAATGGGTGCATGATGAACGCTACCCGTACTCGGGGCTCGGCTCATATTATTGGGGGGGCCCTTAGTGCCGGAAAGCTGTGACATTCATTGACATGGTGATGTGAACTACGTGGAACTCCCATGACTTCGGCCCAGATAATTGAGGGAACTCATGGCGACCGTCCATTAAGGTTTAACATCGATGGGTAAGGCTTGACACGTAAAGATGAACGACGTCTATAATGGGTCCTAATCAAACGTGAGACAAAAGTTAACGTTAAGGGTTGCATTGTGATGCAATTGGGAAACTACCTTTTAGGAATTGTGATTGGCTGTATAATCGGGATCATAATTCGCTAATTGGACCTTACGTACCTACTGAGGAAAGGAGTTTCCCGTTTTCACTAGAGGGTAGTGAAAGATGTCAAAACAGTGGGAGCAAATATTTATGAAGTAAAAGTCCAAACTTCATATCTTACTAAATATTTTAAAATAGTCATCAACATTTATCTGTTTTTACTTTTCAGTACAATGTCTTCGATTCGCAATCCGATATCTGCAATACTCGACAAAAACATATTAACTGGACCTAATTACCTCACTTGGCTAAGAAACCTAAAAATCGTCTTGAATTCGGAAAGTGTAGCATATACACTGACTAAGTCGCCCCCTGTTGAGGCTCCGAATGACTGCAATCCTGAGGAATTGCATGCTTACAAAGGAATGGTGTGACCATGACTTGATAGCCTGGTGTTATATGCTGACTTCTATGAATGATGAGCTGCAGAGGCATTTTGAGGGTGCGAAGAGTGCTGCTGACATTCATTTGCACCTCAAGGAGCTCTTTGGTGAGAAAACACGTCCTCTTAGGCATGCTACCGTCAAGGAGCTAATCACTTTGCGCATGCGAGATGGGGCCTCGGTCCATGAGCATGGCCTGAAGTTGATCGGGCTCGTGGACAAGCTCGTTGACATGGATCTGATCTTGTCCTTCGGAGTTGACCACCGACGTGTTGCTCTTATCGCTGCCTAGCTCATTTGATCCTTTTGTGGTGAACTTCAACATGAACAAGATTGAACCGACCCTTGAGGAGTGGGTGAATATGCTTGTTACGTTTGCATCCACCATCAAGAAAGAGAAGTTGGTTCTTTATGTGGGTTCTTCATCTGGTACGAAGATTGATCCACATGGGAATGGAAAGAAGCGTTCTTTCCAACGTCCCAAGAAGAACGTGCCCTTGTTGAGGCAATCTCCGAATCCCGTTGTGGCAGCCACACCAGTTAGGGCTGACAAGACTAGTGATGTTTGTCATCACTGCAAGATGCCTGGACATTGGAGGCGAAATTGCAAAGAATATCTGGCCCAGAAGAGTTCTGGAAACGGTATGTTCTAAATTGAAGTAAACATTTCAAATAACTCTACTTCTTGGGTATTAGATACCGGTTATGACTCACATCTCTATAATGAGTTATAGGTGATGGGAAGAAGTAGAATGCTTAAGGAAGGTGTGACCTTCTAGAGGATGGGCAATGGAGCAAGAGTTGCTGCCAAGGCTATTGAAGATGTTTACTTATTATTGAACAATAGTTTAAGTTAATTTTATGAGTTGTTTTGTTTGTACCTAATTTTGTAAAAACATTGTTTCCATTTCTATGTTGATAAAAATGGATATTCTTGTTTGTTTTGCAAAGGTGTTTGCAACATTTACATGAATGAATGTTTGATTGGTACTAATGAACTTGAAAACGATCTCTATAACTTAAATTAAAAGATATTCCACTAAATGTCCATTCAAAGGACATACACCATATGAGATATGGATGGGTAAGCCTCCTAAATATTCTTATCTTAGAATATGGGGGTGCCCTGCTTATGAAGAAGGTAGTGGGAGATAAATTGGATAGTCGATCCATTTTATGCTACTTTGTGGGATATCCAATGAATTCGATTGGATACTACTTCTATCATCCCCAAGAAACAAAAGTGTTTGTTTCAAGGAATGCGACCTTTTTGGAAAGAGAATTTCTATTGGATAGAAAAAGGGAGATGAGAGAACTCGAAGAGGTTCGAGAGACACCCACAATTGTAGAACCCACACCCGAAGAGCCAAGAGAGGAGATACAAGCTCCTAGAAGATCCGAGAGAGTCTCGAGACCACCTATGAGGTATGGTCTGCTTCTTGAAGAGGGCCATGATGAGCCTAACCATGGATGTGATCCAAGGACGTTCAAGGAAGCGATATCAGATGCCGATTCATCCTAATGGCTTGAAGCTATGGAATCTGAGATGAATTCCATGCATTCGAACCAAGTGTGAGATCTTGTAGATCCACCGGAGGGAACGGTTCCCATAGGGACTTGGGGCGGATGTGAAGGTATTGACCTTCAAGGCGCGATTGGTGGCAAAATGATATACTCAAAGACAAGGAGTTGACTTTGAGGAAACCTTTTCCCAATCACAATGTTCAAGACCATAAGGATTTTGCTAGCCATAGCTGCATGGTATGACTATGAGATATGGCAGATGGATGTCAAGACAGACTTTCTTAATGGGGATTTTAAGAAAGTTATTTACATGTCTTAACCTGAAGGGTCTACATCTATCGGAAGTGAGCATATGTTATGCAAACTTCAGAGATCTATTTATGATCTAAAGCAGGCATCTAGGAGTTGGAACCTTAGATTCGATAGTACAATCAAAGAGTTGATTTAGTAAGAATCCTGAGGAACCCTATGTGTATAAGAAGGTCAGTGGGAGTGTTGTGACATTCCTGGTGCTTTATGTTGATGACATTCTACTCATTGGGAATGATGTAGGAATGTTGCAATCAACTAAGATATGATTAGCGAGTAAGTTCTCGATGCAGGACTTGGGTGAAACATCTTTTGTATTGGGATACAGATCTATAGAGATAGATCGAAAAGATTGCTTGGTCTCACCCAGTCACATAAATTGATACCATCGTGAAGAGGTTCTCGATGGATAAGTCCAAGAGAGGACATCTACCAATGTGTCATGGCGTGTCCCTATCCAAGTCTGTCTTTCAAGACTGATGCAGAGATAGCGGCGATGACAAAGCATTCCTTACGCATCTGCGATTGGTAGCATCATGTATGAGATGATATCTACACGTCTTGAAGTGGCATTTGCACTAAGTGTAGTGAGTAGATATCAATCGAACCCTGGTCTTCCACACCTAAAAGCTGTGTAAGACATCCTCAAGTAGTTGAGAAGGACCAATAAATTGTTCTTGGTCTATGGGGTGGAGAACTAAAATTGGAAGGCTATACCGACTCTAGCTTCCAAAGCGATATCGATGACTCGAAGTCAACCTCTGGTTTTGTATTCATGCTCAATGGTGCTGCTGTCTCTTGGAAGAGTTCCAAGCGAGACAATACTACGGATTCCAGCACAGAGGCCGAATACATTGCTGCATCAGATGCAGCAAGGGAGGCTGTTTGGATAAGGAATTTCGTCCAAGAGTTGGGCGTCATTCCTAATGGAGTTGCTCCTATCCCGGTGATGTGTGACAACACGAGAGCCATAGCTCAGGCGAAGGAGCCAAGGTCTCATCAGAAATCCAAACTAGTATTGAGAAAGTACCACATCCTCGGAGAGATTGTGGAAAGAGGAGAAGTGTCTTTTGACAAAGTCGGCTCTGCCGATAATGTTGTTGATCCACTAGCTAAGCCTTTACCTGGACCATTATTCGACAAGCATCGCGAATCAATGGGTTTGAAGCATATGGGTAGTTGGCTCTAGTGCAAGTGGGAGATTGTTAGAGTAGGTGCCCGTCGAGCCAAGTGTTGGCCGAGTGTTCACAATGAAACTCTATGTATAAGCAATCTTTATTTTAATAATATTTGAAATTATTATTTTGGCAAATCTTTATCTGTATACCCATGCTAGTTGCATAGATAAAGCCCTTGAATATACAATAGTAGAAAGAATATGAGATGCTCATATGATGAGTATCATGAAACTCATATTTGGAATACTGTATATTCTAAACGGTTCCTAGTCGATTCAGCCGCCAATAAGAAGGATATAGGCCGCTCGAGTTCGAGACTAGTATCTGCGATGTGAGTACCATGTTTTATTGGTAGGGGACATTGTGATGTCCGAGCATGCAGATAGGTGCTCCTAGTAGAGTGCACTGAACAACCCTCCATTAAAGGACTTTCCAAGTGGTTCTCACTTATCGAGTGGAAAAGTCCTGGTTTATGGTTGTACAGAATTAGTCCTTATGACCCGGGACAACATTGAGACTCTATGTGCTGGAATTACACTTTGACTTGTTTACCGACTCTCACGGGGTCATCAAGTGGCAAGGTTGGGTGTTCTGTCGAAACACATAGGAGTCGATGCATTGTAGTCGGGGATTCACCGCTTACCTTCGGGTATGGATATCCTATGTGTTATCATGTGTATGTAGGTTGAAATCTCTGGCCAGAGTATGGTGGTAATTATGAAAGGGGTTTCATAGATTACACCATCGATGCAACTACGACATGACACATAGTATCGATTCATTGACAACTCTCGATAAACCAATGGTTGTCGAATCGATCGGGATATATGAGTTGAAGGGACCATACTGTACGCTAACCATAATTGAATGGTTCTTGCAGGCACTATCATTTGATACCTAGGGAATCATGTAAGCGATGCTGCTAGGCGTTTAACATGATTGGTTGGGTACTATCAGACTTGAGTTCTGACGTTCTTGTATCAAGGAGTTGATAAGTAAGAATGGAGCAATTGGGGTATGCTCATATAAGGACATGTTTAGTTCGTATCACATGGAGATGTGAACCCACAGCTAGTTGTATCAATGAACCATTGAGGGCCAAACAAGTACTAGCTTTCTAGATCCCGTTGAGAAGTAAAAATAGTTCAATGTGTTTAACGACATATAAAGGAGTTTATAAGCGTAAGGAAAATTAGAAGTATGACTTCTATAAAGGAGAAAATAGTTCAATGTGTTGAACGACTTATATGAGTTTATAAGTGTAAAGAAAAATAGAAGTATGACTTCTATGAGAGAAATGTAAATTTTAATTTAAGGAAGTGTTCCTAAATTAAAATTGGCCAAGTGAATAATGTAATTGAAAATTGTGATTTTCATAAACATTATTATGGACTAAATTAAATTAATTCAAGTGTTGAATTAATTAAACACTAGTGGACCTAGTAGAGTCCAAATAATTAAATTAATTCAAGTGTTGAATTAATTAAATAATATTGAGTCTTGAAGAGCTCAATTAAAATAATATTTAACTAGTGGGACTTGGGTAAATTCAAGTAATGTTTAATTAGTCTCAAATATGTTTGAGATAATTAAAATTTAGTCCAAGGTTTTAATTTGATTAAAAACCATATAATATGCATGCATGGGAGGTGAAAGGTTGGGAGACTACTTTTTGTGTTTTCAAGGCATGGCATGCAACTTTTTGGAACAACTTTTCCCACAACCAAAAAAATGTCTCTCCTTCTCTCCTAGCATGAATAGTGGCCGAGTTACTATTCACATTTACTCTCCATTTTTCTCTCATTTTTCTTGTTCTTCAATTGTTGGAGAAAAACACTCACTTCTCAAAGAAAAATGCCATACATTTTCTAGTGCAAGTGTAAGGTGGATCTACCTAGTTGGTGGTGGGCTTGATTGGAAGAAAGGAGTCCAAAAGAAAGGTGGAGCTTGTAGATCTTTCTTGCCATACAAGAGCTTTGTTGTTCAACAACAAAGTTGGAGCCACAATCAATCTTTTAAAGATTGATAGGTATATCTCTCAAACACCCTATGAATGTGTTTTTATTGTATTTGCTATACATTATAAGAGAGGTGGCCGAAATTTTTTTTGCTAGAAAATATGATTTTCGAAATTTTTGAATCTACCGTTGCGCTTCCGGTCACCGTAACCGATCCCCTTTCAATTTGTTCTTTAGAGAAGTCGCTAGATTGCATGGCATGCCTAGGACTATTTTTTCTGGTCGCAATGTTAAATTCTTGAGTTACTTTTGGAAGACTTTATGGGCTAAACTTGGCACAAAATTGTTGTTTTTTATTACTTGTCTTCCTCAAACGGATGGACAAACTTAATTTGTCAATAGAACTTTGGGAACACTTTTGCGTACTATTCTTAAAAAGAAGTTGGATTGACATTTCTATGTACTTTATTTTTGGGTTTCCTAGGACTAAGAAGGGGAGAGATTCTATTTTTGTTGTTGTGGATAGATTCTCTAAGATGGCACATTTTATAGCTTGTCATAAAACCGATGATGCTTCAAACATTGCGGATTTGTTCTTTAGAGAAATCGTTAGGTTGCATGGCATGCCTAGGACTATTGATTCTGGTCGCGATGTTAAATTCTTGAGTTACTTTTGGAAGACTTTATGGGCTGAACTTGGCACAAAATTGTTGTTTCTACTACTTGTCATCCTCAAACGGATGGACAAACTGAAGTTGTCAATAGAACTTTAGGAACACTTTTGCGTGCTATTCTTAAAAAGAACTTGGATTGACATTTCTATAGACTTTATTTTGGGGTTGCCTAGGACTAAGAAGGGGAGGGATTCTATTTTTGTTGTTGTGGATAGATTCTCTAAGATGGCACATTTTATAGCTTGTCATAAAACCGATGATGCTTCAAACATTGCGGATTTTTTCTTTAGAGAAGTCGCTAGGTTGCATTGCATGCCTAGGACTATTTTTTCTGGTCGCGATGTTAAATTTTTGAGTTACTTTTGGAAGACTTTATGGGCTAAACATGGCACAAAATTGCTGTTTTCTACTACTTGTCATCCTCAAACGGATGGACAAACTGAAGTTGTCAATAGAACTTTGGGAACACTTTTGCGTGCTATTATTAAAAAGAACTTGGATTGAAATTTCTATGGACTTTATTTTGGGGTTGCCTAGGACTAAGAATGGGAGGGATTCTATTTTTGTTGTTGTGGATAGATTCTTTAAGATGGCACATTTTATAGCTTGTCATAAAACCGATGATTCTTCAAACATTGCGGATTTGTTCTTTAGAGAAGTCGTTAGGTTGCATGGTATGCCTAGGACTATTGTTTCTGGTCGCGATTTTAAATTCTAGAGTTACTTTTTGAAGACTTTATGGGCTAAACTTGGCACAAAATTGTTGTTTTCTACTACTTGTCATCTTCAAACGGATGGACAAACTGAAGTTGTCAATAGAACTTTGGGAACACTTATGCGTGCTATTCTTAATCGTTAGGTTGCATGGCATGCCTTGGACTATTGTTTCTGGTCGCGATATTAAATTCTTGAGTTACTTTTGAAAGACTTTATGGGCTAAACTTGGCACAAAATTGTTGTTTTCTACTACTTCTTATCCTCAAACGGATGGACAAGCTGAAGTTGTCAATAGAACTTTGGGAACACTTTTGCGTGCTATTCTTAAAAAGAACTTGGATTGACATTTCTATGGATTTTATTTTTGGGTTTCCTAGGGCTAAGAAGGGAAGGGATACTATTTTTGTTGTTGTGGATAGATTCTCTAAGATGGCACATTTTATAGCTTGTCATTAAACCGATGATGCTTCAAACATTGCGGATTTGTTCGTTAGAGAAGTCGTTAGGTTGCATGTCATGCCTAGGACTATTGATTCTGGTCGCGATGTTAAATTCTTGAGTTACTTTTGGAAGACTTTATGGGCTAAACTTGGCACAAAATTGTTGTTTTCTACTACTTGTCATCCTCAAACGGATGGACAAACTGAAGTTGTCAATAGAACTTTGGGAACACTTTTGCGAGCTATTCTTAAAAAGAACTTGGATTGACATTTCTATGGACTTTATTTTGGGGTTTCCTAGGACTAAGAAGAGGAGGGATTCTATTTTTGTTGTTGTGGATAGATTCTCTAAGATGGCAGATTTTATAGCTTGTCATAAAACCGATGATGCTTCAAACATTGCAGATTTTTTCTTTAGAGAAGTCGCTAGGTTGCATGGCATGCCTAGGATTATTTTTTCTGGTCGCGATGTTAAATTCTTGAGTTACTTTTGGAAGACTTTATGGGCTAAACTTGGCACAAAATTGCTGTTTTCTACTACTTGTCATCCTCAAACGGATGGACAAACTGAAGTTGTCCATAGAACTTTGGGAACACTTTTGCGTACTATTCTTAAAAAGAACTTGGATTGACATTTCTATGGACTTTATTTTGGGGTTGCCTAGGACTAAGAAGGGGATGGATTCTATTTTTGTTGTTGTGGATAGATTCTCTAAGATGGCACATTTTATAGCTTGTCATAAAACCGATGATGCTTCAAACATTGCGGATTTGTTCTTTAGAGAAGTCGTTAGGTTGCAAGGCATGCCTAGGACTATTGTTTATGGTCACGATGTTAAATTCTTGAGTTACTTTTGGAAGACTTTATGGGCTAAACTTGGCACAAAATTGTTGTTTTTTACTACTTGTCTTCCTCAAACGGATGGACAAACTTAATTTGTCAATAGAACTTTGGGAACACTTTTGCGTGCTATTCTTAAAAAGAACTTGGATTGACATTTCTATGTACTTTATTTTTGGGTTTCCTAGGACTAAGAAGGGGAGAGATTCTATTTTGTTGTTGTGGATAGATTCTCTAAGATGGCACATTTTATAGCTTGTCATAAAACCGATGATGCTTCAAACATTGCGGATTTGTTCTTTAGAGAAGTCGTTAGGTTGCATGGCATGCCTAGGACTATTGATTCTGGTCGCGATGTTAAATTCTTGAGTTACTTTTGGAAGACTTTATGGGCTGAACTTGGCACAAAATTGTTGTTTCTACTACTTGTCATCCTCAAACGGATGGACAAACTGAAGTTGTTAATAGAACTTTTGGAACACTTTTGCGTGCTATTCTTAAAAAGAACTTGGATTGACATTTCTATAGACTTTATTTTGGGGTTGCCTAGGACTAAGAAGGGGAGGGATTCTATTTTTGTTGTTGTGGATAGATTCTCTAAGATGGCACATTTTATAGCTTGTCATAAAACCGATGATGCTTCAAACATTGCGGATTTTTTCTTTAGAGAAGTCGCTAGGTTGCATTGCATGCCTAGGACTATTTTTTCTGGTCGCGATGTTAAATTCTTGAGTTACTTTTGGAAGACTTTATGGGCTAAACATGGCACAAAATTGCTGTTTTCTACTACTTGTCATCATCAAACGGATGGACAAACTGAAGTTGTCCATAGAACTTTGGGAACACTTTTGCGTGCTATTATTAAAAAGAACTTGGATTGAAATTTCTATGGACTTTATTTTGGGGTTGCCTAGGACTAAGAATGGGAGGGATTCTATTTTCGTTGTTGTGGATAGATTCTTTAAGATGGCACATTTTATAGCTTGTCATAAAACCGATGATGCTTCAAATATTGCAGATTTGTTCTTTAGAGAAGTCGTTAGGTTGCATGGCATGCCTAGGACTATTGTTTATGGTCACGATGTTAAATTCTTGAGTTACTTTTGGAAGACTTTATGGGCTAAACTTGGCACAAAATTGTTGTTTTCTACTACTTGGCATCCTCAAACGAATTGACAAACTGAAGTTGTCAATAGAACTTTGGGAACACTTATGCGTGCTATTCTTAATCGTTAGGTTGCATGGCATGCCTAGAACTATTGTTTCTAGTCGCGATGTTAAATTCTTGAGTTACTTTTGGAAGACTTTATGGGATAAACTTGGCACAAAATTGTTGTTTTCTACTACTTCTCATCCTCAAACGGATGGACAAGCTGAAGTTGTCAATAGAACTTTGGGAACACTTTTTCGTGCTATTCTTAAAAAGAACTTGGATTGACATTTCTATGGACTTTATTTTGGGGTTGCCTAGGACTAAGTAGGGGAGGGATTCTATTTTTGTTGTTGTGGATAGATTCTCTAAGATGGCACATTTTATAGCTTGTCATAAAACCGATGATGCTTCAAACATTGTGGATTTGTTCTTTAGAGAAGTCGTTAGATTGATGATGCTTCAAACATTGTGGATTTGTTCTTTAGAGAAGTCATTAGATTGCATGGCATGCCTTGGACTATTGTTTATGGTCGCGATGTAAAATTCTTGAGTTACTTTTGGAAGACTTTATAGGCTAAACTTGGCACAAAATTGTTGTTTTCTACTACTTGTCATCCTCAAACGGATGGACAAACTGAAGTTGTCAATAGAACTTTGGGAACACTTATGCGTGATATTCTTAATCGTTAGGTTGCATGGCATGCCTACGAATATTGTTTCTGGTCGCGATGTTAAATTATTAAGTTACTTTTGCAAGACTTTATGGGATAAACTTGGCACAAAATTGTTGTTTTCTACTACTTCTCATCCTCAAACGGATTGACAAGATGAAGTTTTCAATAGAACTTTGCGAACACTTTTGCGTGCTATTCTTAAAAGAATTTGGATTGAAATTTTTATGGACTTTATTTTTGGGTTTCCTAGGACTAAGAAGGGGAGGGATTCTATTTTTGTT
This sequence comes from Primulina eburnea, assembly GCF_022965805.1. Classification (NCBI taxonomy): domain Eukaryota; kingdom Viridiplantae; phylum Streptophyta; class Magnoliopsida; order Lamiales; family Gesneriaceae; genus Primulina; species Primulina eburnea. The sequence goes on along the minus strand of NC_133105.1, from coordinate 30,263,571 downwards.
GTTGTGGATAGATTCTCTAAGATGGCACATTTTATAGCTTGTCATAAAACCGATGATGCTTCAAACATTGCAGATTTGTTCTTTAGAGAAGTCGTTAGGTTGCATGGCATGCCTAGGACTATTGATTCTGGTCGCGATGTTAAATTCTTGAGTTACTTTTGGAAGACTTTATGGGCTGAACTTGGCACAAAATTGTTGTTTCTACTACTTGTCATCCTCAAACGGATGGACAAACTGAAGTTGTCAATAGAACTTTTGGAACACTTTTGCGTGCTATTCTTAAAAAGAACTTGGATTGACATTTCTATAGACTTTATTTTAGGGTTGCCTAGGACTAAGAAGGGGAGGGATTCTATTTTTGTTGTTGTGGATAGATTCTCTAAGATGGCACATTTTATAGCTTGTCATAAAACCGATGATGCTTCAAACATTGCGGATTTTTTCTTTAGAGAAGTCGCTAGGTTGCATGTCATGCCTTGGACTATTGATTCTGGTCGCGATGTTAAATTCTTGAGTTACTTTTGGAAGACTTTATGGGCTAAACTTGGCACAAAATTGTTGTTTTCTACTACTTGTCATCCTCAAACGGATGGACAAACTGAAGTTGTCAATAGAACTTTGGGAACACTTTTGCGTGCTATTCTTAAAAAGAACTTGGATTGACATTTCTATGGACTTTATTTTGGGGTTTCCTAGGACTAAGAAGAGGAGGGATTCTATTTTTGTTGTTGTGGATAGATTCTCTAAGATGGCAGATTTTATAGCTTGTCATAAAACCGATGATGCTTCAAACATTGCAGATTTTTTCTTTAGAGAAGTCGCTAGGTTGCATGGCATGCCTAGGATTATTTTTTCTGGTCGCGATGTTAAATTCTTGAGTTACTTTTGGAAGACTTTATGGGCTAAACTTGGCACAAAATTGCTGTTTTCTACTACTTGTCATCCTCAAACGGATGGACAAACTGAAGTTGTCCATAGAACTTTGGGAACACTTTTGCGTACTATTCTTAAAAAGAACTTGGATTGACATTTCTATGGACTTTATTTTGGGGTTGCCTAGGACTAAGAAGGGGATGGATTCTATTTTTGTTGTTGTGGATAGATTCTCTAAGATGGCACATTTTATAGCTTGTCATAAAACCGATGATGCTTCAAACATTGCGGATTTGTTCTTTAGAGAAGTCGTTAGGTTGCATGGCATGCCTAGGACTATTGTTTATGGTCACGATGTTAAATTCTTGAGTTACTTTTGGAAGACTTTATGGGCTAAACTTGGCACAAAATTGTTGTTTTCTACTACTTGGCATCCTCAAACGAATTGACAAACTGAAGTTGTCAATAGAACTTTGGGAATACTTATGCGTGCTATTCTTAATCGTTAGGTTGCATGGCATGCCTAGAACTATTGTTTCTAGTCGCGATGTTAAATTCTTGAGTTACTTTTGGAAGACTTTATGGGATAAACTTGGCACAAAATTGTTGTTTTCTACTACTTCTCATCCTCAAACGGATGGACAAGCTGAAGTTGTCAATAGAACTTTGGGAACACTTTTTCGTGCTATTCTTAAAAAGAACTTGGATTGACATTTCTATGGACTTTATTTTGGGGTTGCCTAGGACTAAGTAGGGGAGGGATTCTATTTTTGTTGTTGTGGATAGATTCTCTAAGATGGCACATTTTATAGCTTGTCATAAAACCGATGATGCTTCAAACATTGTGGATTTGTTCTTTAGAGAAGTCGTTAGATTGATGATGCTTCAAACATTGTGGATTTGTTCTTTAGAGAAGTCGTTAGATTGCATGGCATGCCTAGGACTATTGTTTATGGTCGCGATGTAAAATTCTTGAGTTACTTTTGGAAGACTTTATAGGCTAAACTTGGCACAAAATTGTTGTTTTCTACTACTTGTCATCCTCAAACGGATGGACAAACTGAAGTTGTCAATAGAACTTTGGGAACACTTATGCGTGCTATTCTTAATCGTTAGGTTGCATGGCATGCCTACGAATATTGTTTCTGGTCGCGATGTTAAATTATTAAGTTAATTTTGCAAGACTTTATGGGATAAACTTGGCACAAAATTGTTGTTTTCTACTACTTTTCATCCTCAAACGGATTGACAAGATGAAGTTGTCAATAGAACTTTGCGAACACTTTTGCGTGCTATTCTTAAAAGAACTTGGATTGAAATTTCTATGGACTTTATTTTTGGGTTTCCTAGGACTAAGAAGGGGAGGGATTCTATTTTTGTTGTTGTGGATAGATTCTCTAAGATGGCACATTTTATAGCTTGTCATAAAACCGATGATGCTTCAAACATTGCAGATTTGTTCTTTAGAGAAGTCGTTAGGTTGCATGGCATGCCTAGGACTATTGATTCTGGTCGCGATGTTAAATTCTTGAGTTACTTCTGGAAGACTTTATGGGCTAAACTTGGCACAAAATTGTTGTTTTCTACTAATTGTCATTCTCAAACGGATGGACAAACTGAAGTTGTCAATAGAACTTTGGAAACACTTTTGCGTGCTATTCTTAAAAAGAACTTGGATTGACATTTCTATGGACTTTATTTTGGGGTTGCCTAGGACTAAGAAGATGAGGGATTCTATTTTTGTTGTTGTGGATAGATTCTCTAAGATGGCACATTTTATAGCTTGTCATAAAACCGATGATGCTTCAAACATTGCGGATTTTTTCTTTAGAGAAGTCGCTAGGTTGCATGGCATGCCTAGGACTATTTTTTCTGGTCGCGATGTTAAATTCTTGAATTACTTTTGGAAGACTTTATGGGCTAAACATGGCACAAAATTGCTGTTTTCTACTACTTGTCATCCTCAAACAGATGGACAAACTGAAGTTGTCCATAGAACTTTGGGAACACTTTTGCGTGCTATTCTTAAAAAGAACTTGGATTGACATTTTTATGTACTTTATTTTGGGGTTGCCTAGGACTAAGAAGGGGAAGGATTCTATTTTTGTTGTTGTGGATAGATTCTCTAAGACGGCACATTTTATAGCTTGTCATAAACCGATGATGCTTCAAACATTGCGGATTTGTTCTTTAGAAAAATCGTTAGGTTGCATGGCATGCCTAGGACTATTGTTTCTGGTCGCGATGTTAAATTCTTGAGTTACTTTTGGAAGACTGAAAGGGGATCGATTACGGTGACCGGAAGCGCAACGGAAGTTTAAAAATCGAATTTTTGACAAGAATTTTCGGCCACCTCAAGATTTTGTGCAACAAATACAATAAAACACAAAAATGTCATACATAGGGTGTTAGAAATAGTTTTACCTATCAACCTCTTGAGGTTGATGAATGGCTCCAACTAAGGTGTAAACACCTTAGCTCTTCTGTGGGGACCCGGACGCTAATCAAGTTCTTAATCGTCTTTGGGACTAATTAATCAATTATAAAACAGGGTCTAAAAATTTTTCTTTTTAAAATGCGGAGCGTAGTGAAATCAAACCATATATACATATCAGTATATATAATACAAGTCCTGTATCACAAACATTTATTCAAACTAGGGTTTGACAACTACTATTAAGTGTTCAAACCTATCTCTAGTCCAAGTCCGGTGCCACTACTCTAATCACGATCTCTCTCTTCATCTCCTGGACCCTGATCCTGTCTCACCTGTTGTCAAGTACACATACAGACAAGACAACAGCCGGATAAACCGGTGAGAATATACTCCCAGTATAAATCAACGAAACATGCAATCATATAAACAATATAAAGCATGTAATCAGGTAACAGATATATGTAACAAAGTCTAAAACATAATCAATATCAACTGTCGACAATACTCGTAGCTACATCATTCAGACTAGACTCAGTCCTAGTCTAGGGATCCCGATTCCAGAAGTTGGCATGCATGTATCGACTAACAGTAATAGAAAAGACTCCAGTTCTATCCACGCCGATACGGTATCGATCAAAAGTAATAGAAAAGACTTCAGTTCTATTCACATCGATATAGGTATCGATTACCAGTAATAGAGGAAGCTATTATTCTATCCATATCAATATAGTACCGATTAACAGTAATAGAAGCAACTCTAATTCTATCCACATCGATATAACATCGATTAACAGTAATAGAAGAGCTACTAATCTATCCACATCGATACAATACTGATTAACAGTAATAGAAAAAGCCACCATCCTATCCACATCGATAGCCAAACATCCAGTGACAGTCTTTGGCACAACCGCAAATACACCATCTTATGACATCGTGCAATGTGCCCGTGGTGATTCCACCACTAACGGCACTTCTGTCATAAGATTACTCTTCTAATACCTGTAATCTATAACTCAAGAAAACAAGTATATCAATCAATCAATGCAAATATCAATGCAATAACGTAAAGTATGTGATTTAGGAAACCCAAGTCTAAACCGACTCAAGTCCATCTCCCAATACCACATTGACTTATACCTTTCTTCCGTCGGTTTCTGGCTCAGTCGAAGTCCTGAATTCACAGTCTCTCTGGCAATGAAAATAATCTCATGTCAATATACCTTTCAAATCAATAACAATCTGATCAATCTTGATTTAATTAAAAATCAACGGCATAACGGTACAATTTCAATATCCCCGTCAATCCAATATTCTCAAATCGCAGTTACAATCCATAACCCATATCCAATACAATCCGTAATCCAATCACAATTCAAATATGTCTCGTATAACTCAATATACCCTAAAAATTCATAACAATTCCATAATCAGTCCGTTTCTCAATCTGACTTCGATTCTACGATGTCTAACATGTCAAGAACATCATATCTGAATCCTATTCAATTCTGACAATAGCATAATTTCAAAGCATGTCAAAACGTAGTAAAACTTACGTCAAGTTGTAGCCTACGTTGATAGGATTACAGTACTGAAGTCAGATTACAATTCGGACGGACGAATTTCTCGTAAATCAAATTCTAAAATCAAAGTCGTAAAATGGGTTTCGTTTTTCCCTTTTCCTCTTAGTTTCCTTCGAAACTGAATGCACAAATATATATATTGCATGCAAGTCACTACGTGTCTTCTCCAGAATTTCATTCATTTTAGGCGGCGCTCGAGCGGTAATAAACTACCGCTCGAGCACTACCGCTCGAGCGCGGCAGTTTCTGTCCGAGCTCTTTTCAGATTATACATTGGCGCTCGGGCGGTCATAAATTACCGCCCGGGCGCCATCTCTTCTGCCCGAAGCATTCCCCTACAGGACATTATCGCTCGGGTGGTCGTAATCTACCGCTCGGGCGCCACTACTTCTGTCCAAAACTTACACAAGTTATATGAACTCTTATTTCGTGTCCCGATTAATCCTTTCATAATCATATCAAATTATATTTCAATAATTAGAGATTATTAGGATCAAATTTCTCGGGCATTACATTTCTCCCCCTCTAAGATACGATTTCGTCCTCGAAATCATCGATAAGCAAATCATATCATTAAGAAGGAATGTAATTACAATCGAGTACATATTTACATCAGTGAAATAATACTGGGAATTCCTGTCTCATATCAGATTCAGTCTCCCACGTAGCTTCTTCAGTGCCATGACGAGTCCAATTGAACTTTCACCAAAGGAATCGTCTTTGTTCTGAGCTGTTTCTCTTTACGATCGATAATCCGGATCGGTTTCTCGACATAACTCAATGTATCATCCAGCTCAGTCTCGTCTGGCTGAATAACATGAGAATCATCAGGGAGATACTTCCGCAGCATCGATACATGAAAGACATCATGTATCTCAGACAATGAAGGCGGCAATGCTAATCGATAGGCACGATCTCCTATCTTTGCAAGAATTTCGTAGGGTCCGACATATCGTGGAGACAATTTTCCTTTCTTGCCAAATCTGACAACTCCTCTGAAAGGTGAAATTTTCAAAAATACTCGGTCTCCAGCCTCAAATACCAACGGTCGTCGTCTGAGGTTGGCATATTTGGCTTGTCTGTCTTGAGCTGCCTTCATTTTCTTCTGAATCAGCTTTATCTTCTCAGTCATATCTCTGATCATATCAGGTCCAATCTCAGGAACTTCAGAGATATCATCCCAATACAGAGGGGATCGACATTTCTTTCCGTACAACGCTTCAAATGGTGCCATCTCAATACTCGTTTGATAGCTATTGTTGTACGAAAATTCACAAAGAGGCAATGCATCTTGCCATCCAGTGCTAAAATCAAGTACTACAACTCTCAGCATATCTTCCAATGTCTGTATCGTACGCTCTGACTGTCCGTCAGTCTGTGGATGATATGCGGTACTAAGATGTAACTTCGTACCAAGAGCTTGCTGCAAGCTCTGCCAGAAGTGTGATGTAAATCGAGGATCACGATCTGAAACAATCGACTTCGGCACTCCATGCAATCTAACCACTTCCTTGACATAAATATCGGCCATCTGATCATATCGGTACGTCATCTTGTATGGAATAAAACATCCAGATTTGGTCAATCGATCAATCACGACCCAAATTACATCACAACCTCGGGAGGATCTCGGTAACTGTGTCACAAAATCCATGGAAATGTGATCCCATTTCCATTCAGGAATCGACAAACTCTGTAATAGTCCTCCTGGTTTCTTCCTTTCAGCTTTCACCTGTTGGCAATTTAGACACTTGGCTACAAATTTAGTCACATCAGATTTCATTTGTTTCCACCAATACTGTGTCTTTAAGTCATTGTACATTTTCCTGCCACCAGGATGAATGCTAAATCGACTGTTGTGCGCTTCTGTCAGTATTTTCTGTCTCAAATCCGAAACATTCGGCACAACAAGACGATTATTCACATACAAAATACCATTTTGAACCTGATATTCCGATCGATGTCCCGCTTTAACCATAGCAATCGAATTTTGTACGTTCTGATCACTCTTCTGTGCCTCTTTAATTCTCACAATCAATGCCGGTTCAGCTCGAATCGCACATAATCTCAGAGGCTGACAATCTGTTTCAAAAGCTAATCCAGACAAACAGCAGTCTTCTATCAAATTCGAGACACCTATCGTCGATAAGGATAGTGCACATACCTTTCGACTTAGTGCATCAGCTGCTTCATTGGACTTCCCTGGATAATATTTAATCTCACAATCAAAGTCTTTCAATAAATTCAGCCACCTCCGCTGTCTCATATTCAACTCTGATTGTGAAAACAGATATTTCAAGCTTTTGTGATCAGAATAAATTTCGAATTTCTCACCGTACAAATAATGTCGCCATATCTTCAGTGCAAAGACTATGGCTGCCAATTCAAGATCATGAATTGGGTAACGAGATTCGTGGGGTTTCAGCTGTCTCGAGGCATAATCAATCACATGCCCCCGCTGCATCAAAATACAATCCAATCCTCGGTGAGATGCATCGCAATAAACGACAAAGCCACCAGTACCTGAAGAAATCGTTAACACAGGTGCACTGGTCAATCTCTTTTTCAATTCCAGAAAACTAGATTCACAGTCTTCTGTCCACACAAATGGAGCATTCTTCTGAGTCAACTGTGTAATCGGTTTGGCAATACTCGAAAAATCTTTAATGAATCGGCGATAATATCCTGCCAAACCCATGAAACTGCGTATCTCTGGTACAGATGTCGGTCTCGGCCACGAAATCACCGCCTCAACCTTACTGGGATCAACCGATATCCCTTCTCTGGATATAATATGTCCCAAAAATACCACCTGTTTCAACCAGAACTCGCATTTCGACAATTTCGCATACAGTTTCTCCGCCCTCAAAATTCTCAACACAGTCCTCAGATGATTAGCATGCTCAATCATATTCTTTGAATAAATCAAGATATTATCAATGAATATGATAACAAAATCATCCAAATATTTCTGGAATACGCGGTTCATCAATCCCATAAATACCGCTGGTTCATTCGTCAAACCAAATGGCATGACAATAAATTCATAGTGTCCATACCTGGTTCTGAATGCTGTCTTTGAGATATCAGAGTCCCTGACTCTCAATTGATGGTATCCAGATCTTAAGTCGATCTTGGAATACACCGAAGAACCCTGCAACTGATCAAATAAATCATCAATACGAGGCAATGGGTATTTATTCTTTAACGTTGCCTTGTTCAGTTGCCTGTAGTCGATACAAAGTCTCATCGACCCGTCCTTCTTTCTCACGAACAGTACTGGAGCACCCCAAGGAGATACACTCGGTCTAATATATCCCTTGGCCAGTAAATCCTCCAACTGTTCTTTTAACTCTTTTAACTCGATCGGTGCATCCGGTAAGGAGCTCTCGAAATCGGAACTGTTCCTGGCATTAACTCAATGCTGAAGTCTATCTCTCGAATCGGAGGCAATCCAGGAATCTCATCTGGAAAGACATCAGCAAATTCACACACCACCGGCAAGTCCGCCAATGATGGGCTCGATTTCAGTAAATCAACTGAATATACCAGGAATCCATCTGCTCCTTTCTGCAATACTCGAGTCATATTCATTGCAGATATCAAAGGAATTCTAGAACGAGAACCCTTACCATAAAACTTCCACTCCTCAGCCATTTCAGGTCTGAATCGTACAATCTTGTGGAAACAATCAACTGTAGCTCTGTACTTGGTTAATGTATCAATACCAATAATACAATCAAAGTCAGATATTCCAAGCAAAATACAGTCTAACTCAATCGTATGCCCATCGTACTGCAGTATACACGATTTAACAGATTTCACTGACATCAGCCCTGTCCCTAACGGAGAAGAGACAGACACTACCGCAGACAATGACTCAATAGGTAACGCATGACTCAATGCAAACCTCTCAGAAATAAAAGTATGTGATGCACCAGTATCAATTAACACATATGCAGGATAACCAGAAATAAAACAGTCACCTGCCAAGACATCATCAGGTGCATCCTGTGCTTGCTCCTCAGTCAAAGCAAAAACTCTGGCCTGCTGTCTCGGAGGCTGGCTCACTGTCTAGCCCCCTCCTGGCCTCTGTTGTGACTGAGTAGGCGGTGCTGGCTGAAAAGTATGAACGACAGAGGGTCGTCTACCTGCCTGAGCCACTGATCCCGATGACTCAGCTTCCTGTGATCCCTGGACACCTCTTTGTGGACACACTCGAGCAAAGTGTCCATGTTGTTTACAGATGCGGCAGTTGCCGAACACTCCTCTGCACTGTTCAGTGGAATGCTTCCCTCCACAAGTGCTACAGTATGGTCCTGTATAACTCTGGCCCTGACTAATCTGTCTAGAGCCACTCGAACTAGAGGAGCTACTCCCAGCTTTCTTGAATTTCTTCCCCTTAGCCTTCAGGAAGTCTTTCTTCCCACTTCCACCGCCGCTCTCAAATCGAGGAAATGGTGGAGGCATCTGTGAACTCGGTGCTGAAGGCACAAACGACGGCTTCTCTCTGTCTCATCAGACCGGCTTCGGCTCCCTTAGCTCGGTTCAAGGCATCGGTAAAATTGTTTGGCCTTCCGGTATTCATCAGGGTAAAGATTTCAGGATTTAGACCATTTATGAACTGGTCTGCAACGGCCTCATCACTCCCAGCCACATGAGGGGCAAATCGGAGCAGAGTAGAGAACTTAGCCACATAATCCTCAATGTTTAAATTGCCTTGTTTCACGTTTGCAAACTCGGCTCCTTGTCCTTCCTATATGAAACTGGAAAGAACCGTAGATAAAATTCAGTCTTAAACACATTCCAGGTAATGGACGTACCTCGTAATTCCAAAGCCCGTTTTGTCGTGTTCCACCATTAGCAACGTCATGCAACTGGTGTCCGATCAGTTTCACCCTCTTTTCCTCAGTATATTCCAAAGATTCGAACAACGATTCAAGATCGTCCAACCAACTTTCACATTCCACGGAATTCTCCGTTCGTTTCAAAGTCGGTGGATGGAATGACTGAAATCTTTTCAGCAATTTCTCCATTGCTGTAGGTGTCACATCCATTGGAGGATTTGAGGTACTCCCCTGTTCTGGCATTCTTCTCGGAGGCATATCTGATAACCAAAAGGGTCAGCAATTCCAACAATAATCCTGTTTCAAGCCTCCTCGGATCATCTTACAGCTGATACATTCCAATAATATACAATACCATATCAATATCAAATAATTCAGGTAGCATATATTAAAACAGGAATCATGCTAGCAATCAAAAGCAGGAAAGAAAATCGATCTACCCCGATCACTAGCTTCTATCTCAGTCTAAGGGGTCTATCGCTCTGATACCACCTGTTGTGGGGACCCGGACGCTAATCAAGTTCTTAATCATCTTTGGGACTAATTAATAAATTATAAAACAGGGTCTAAAAATTTTTCTTTTTAAAATGCGGAGCGTAGTGAAATCAAACCATATATACATATCAGTATATATAATACAAGTCCTGTATCACAAACATTTATTCAAACTAGGGTTTGACAACTACTATCAAGTGTTCAACCCTATCTCTAGTCCAAGTCTGGTGCCACCACTCTAATCACGATCTCTCTCTTCATCTCCTGGACCCTGATCCTGTCTCACCTGTTGTCAAGTACACATACAGTCAAGACAACAGCCGGATAAACCGGTGAGAATATACTCCCAGTATAAATCAACGAAACATGCAATCATATAAAGAATATAAAGCATGTAATCAGGTAACAGATATATGTAACAAAGTCTATAACATAATCAATATCAACTGTCGACAATACTCGTAGCTACATCATTCAGACTAGACTCAGTCCTAGTCTAGGGATCCCGATTCCAGAAGTTGGCATGCATGTATCGACTAACAGTAATAGAAAAGACTCCAGTTCTATCCACGCCGATACGGTATCGATCAACAGTAATAGAAAAGACTCCAGTTCTATTCACATCGATATGGTATCGATTACCAGTAATAGAGGAAGCTATTATTCAATCCACATCAATATAGTACCGATTAACAGTAATAGAAGCAACTCTACTTCTATCCACATCGATATGACATCGATTAACAGTAATAGAAGAGCTACTAATCTATCCACATCGATACAATACTGATTAACAGTAATAGAAAAAGCCACCATCCTATCCACATCGATAGCCAAACATCCAGTGACAGTCTTTTGCACAACCGCCAATACACCATCTTATGACATCGTGCAATGTGCCCGTGGTGATTCCACCACTAACGGCACTTTTGTCATAAGATTACTCTTCTAATACCTGTAATCTATAACTCAAGAAAACAAGTATATCAATCAATCAATGCAAATATCAATGCAATAACGTAAAGTATGTGATTTAGGGAAACCCAAGTCTAAACCGACTCAAGTCCATCTCCCAATACCACATTGACTTATACCATTTCTTCCGTCGGTTTCTGGCTCAGTCGAAGTCCTGAATTCACAGTCTCTCTGGCAATGACAATAATCTCATGTAAATATACCTTTCAAATCAATAACAATCTGATCAATCTTGATTTAATTAAAAATCAACGGCATAACGGTACAATTTCAATATCCCCGTCAATCCAATATTCTCAAATCGCAGTTACAATCCATAACCCATATCCGATACAATCCGTAATCCAATCACAATTCAAATATGTCTGGTATAACTCAATATACCCTAAAAATTCATAATAATTCCATAATCAGTCCGTTTCTCAATCTGACTTCGATTCTACGATGTCTAACATGTCAAGAACATCATATCTGAATCCTATCCAATTCTGACAATAGCATAATTTCTAAGCATGTCAAAACGTAGTAAAACTTACGTCAAGTTGTAGCCTACGTTGATAGGATTACAGTACTGAAGTCAGATTACAATTCGGACGGACGGATTTCTCGTAAATCAAATTCGAAAATCAAAGTCGTAAAATGGGTTTCGTTTTTCCCTTTTCCTCTTGGTTTCCTTCGAAACTGAATGCACAAATATATATATATATATATATATATATATATATATATATATAATATATATATATATATATATATATATATATATATATTGCATGCAAGTCACTACGTGTCTTCTCCAGAATTTCATTCATTTTAGGCGGCGCTCGAGCTGTAATAAACTACCGCTCGAGCGCGGCAGTTTCTGTCCGAGCTCTTTTCGGATTATACATTGGCGCTCAGGCGGTCATAAATTACCGCCTGGGCGCCATCTCTTCTGCCCGAAGCATTCCCCTACAGAACAATGGCGCTCGGGCGGTCGTAATCTACCGCTCGGGCGCCACTACTTCTGTCCAAAACTTACACAAGTTATATGAACTCTTATTTCGTGTCCCGATTAATCCTTTCATAATCATATCAAATTATATTTCAATAATTAGAGATTATTAGGATCAAATTTCTCGGGCATTACATCTTCAATGGTAGAAACTATCTACAAGCTCTCCTTGTTCTTGAATCTTTCCTTCAAATTAGGCCCACCACCAACTAGGTAGATCCCCTCTTAATTTGCACTAGAAAACTAAGAGGATTTTTCAAAGAGAAGAGTGTGTTTTCTCCAACAAATTGAAGAACACAAAAGGAAGAAAATTGGAGAGAAATTGAATGTGAAGTTTCGGCCATCTTGCTTGAATGAGGAGAGAAGAGTTGTTTTGGGGGTTGCAAAAAGTTGTTCCAAAAAGGTTGCATGCCATGCAATATTTTAATCAAAAGTATTCCCTAACTCTTCACCTCCCAAGCATGCAATGTGACTTGGGCTTGTAACTTTTACAAGGCCCATGGACTATTTAAATTGTCTCAAACATATTTGAGCCCAATTAATCTTTACTTGATTTTACTCAAGCCCACTAGTTAAATAATTATTTCCAATTGGGCTTTACAAGGCCCAATGTTATTTAATTAATTCAACACTTGAATTAATTTAATTATTTGGACTCTACTAGGTCCACTAGTGTTTAATTAATTCAACACTTGAATTAATTTAATTTAGTCCATAATAATGTTTATGAAAATCACAATTTTCAAATACATTATTCACTTGGCCAAATTTTAATTTTAGGAACACTTCCATTAATTAAAATTTATATTTCTCTCATAGAAGTCATACTTCTATTTTTCTTTACGCTTATAAACTCATTTATAAGCCGTTCAACACATTGAACTATTTTCTCCTTTATAGAAGTCATACTTCTAATTTTCCTTACGCTTATAAACTCCTTTATAAGCCGTTCAACACATTGAACTATTTTTACTTCTCAACGGGATCTATAAAGCTAGTACTTGTGTGGCCCTCAATGGTTCATTGATACAACTAGCCGTGGGTTCACATCTCCATGTGATTCGGACTAAACATGTCCTTATATGAGCATACCCCAATTGCTCCATTCTTACTTATCAACTCCTTGATAAGAAGAACATCAGAACTCAAGTCTGATATTACCCAACCAATTATGTTAAACGCCTAGCAGCATCGCTTACATGATTCCCTAGGTATCAAATGATAGTGCCTGCAAGAACCATTCAATTATGGTTAGCGTACAGTACGGTCCCTTCAACTCATATATCCCGATCGATTCAACAACCATTAGTTTATCGAGAGTTGTCAATGAATCGATACTATGTGTCATGTCGTAGTTGCATCGATGGTGTAATCTATGAAACCCCTTTCATAATTACCACCATACTCTGGCCAGAGATTTCAACCTACATACACATGATAACACATAGGATATCCATACCCGAAGGTAAGCAGTGAATCCCCGACTACAATGCATCGACTCCTATGTGTTTCGACAGAACACCCAACCTTGCCACCTGATGACCCCATGAGAGTCGGTAAACAAGTCAAAGTGTAATTCTAGCACATAGAGTCTCAATGTTGTCCCGGGTCATAAGGACTAATTATGTACAACCATAAACTAAAACATTTCCACTCGATAAGTGAGAACCACTTGGAAAGTCCTTTTATGGAGGGTTGTTCAGCGCACTCTACAAGGAGCACCTATCTGCATGTTCGAACATCACAATGTCCCCTACCAATGAAACATGGTACTCACATCGCAGATACTAGTCTCGAACTCTAGCGGCCTATATCCTTCTTAGTGGCGGCTGAATCGACTAGGAACCGTTTACAATATACAGTATTACAAATATGAGTTTCATGATACTCATCATATGAGCATCTCATATTCTTTCTACTATTTGTATATCCAAGGGCTTTATCTATGCAACTAGCATGGGTATACAGATAAAGATGTGCCAAAATAATAATATCAAATATTACTAAAATAAAGATTGCTTATACATAGAGTTTCATTGTGAACACTCGGCCAACACTTGGCTCGACGGGCACCTACTCTAACAATGACTTTATGGGCTAAACTTGGCACAAAATTGTTGTTTTCTACTACTTCTCATCCTCAAACGGATGGACAAGCTGAAGTTGTCAATAGAACTTTGGGAACACTTTTGCGTGCTATTCTTAAAAAGAACTTGGATTGACATTTCAATGGACTTTATTTTTGGGTTTCCTAGGACTAAGAAGGGGAGGGATTCTATTTTTGTTGTTGTGGATAGATTCTCTAAGATGGCACATTTTATAGCTTGTCATAAAACCGATGATGCTTCAAACATGGCGGATTTGTTCTTTAGAGAAGTCGTTAGGTTGCATGGCATGCCTAGGAATATTGTTTCTGGTCGCGATGTTAAATTCTTGAGTTACTTTTGTGTGGGGACCCAGGCTCTAACTCAATTCTTTTGGGATTTAATTGGATCTTTGTTCGAAAATGTGGGTCAAAATTTTGCTTTTAAAATTATTTCAAATGTATAATTAAAGCATAACAAGTCTATATATTAACTAAACGACATAAGATACATACCATTCTTTCTAATACAACCATACACTAGTGTTTAAATATCAACTACAAACATGAGTAGTACAAGTTTCATAATAAAACACTAGTAATCTACAATGCCCGAGATCTCCACGCTATCATCCATCTCTCATCTAGCTCGAGACCCAGATCCTGCCCCACCTGTTGCCATGCACACATACAGACACGACAACAGCCGGATGACTCCGGTGAGAACATATCCCAGTATAAAACATTGATGCATGCAATGTAATAATCATATACAAAAGCATAGCATATATCAAATAACATAAATGCAAATCTAAACATGTAGAAGAATACAAATCTGTATTCAACATTTAAATCTTGACTCGACTCATTTCTAATCTAGGGATCCCGGTGCGAATAAGACGGTCTGTCACCTACCCAACCACTCGGGGTGACGGTACGTCTTATTCCTAGACTTCGGTCAACTCTGTATCGAGGGTCTACACATAGAGTAAATCTACTACTATGCGTCGATACACCGAAACGTCTAGTTTTGGCCAATCTGCCAATATCTCCTATCTCAGGACTCGAATATAAATCAATAAACAAGACATTACATAATCAAATGTAATAACAATCTAGTATGTGATTTAGGGAAACTTGCATCAAATCTGAATCGAGTTGTGCAATCCCGTGATCACATGAATTATACCTTTCTTGTCGCACTGTCTGTGTTGAGATCTTGAAGTCGGAATGTCACTCTGTCAAGACTAATCTGAAATGACCATATACAAATGTTCTATATCAAAACACAACTCAAGCAAGTCTTGGAATAATCAATAATCAGTCTCGGTACAAGTTGACGGCATAACGGCGTACTTCTTCGATACCGATAATCTCACAACAATATCATAGTCTCATCAACATCACAATATCAATGACATAATCCTCTCCAACTCTGAAAATCGATATACTCTTCAATAATACATGCTGAAAATCGAAACAATAGCATACTGTGTCCGAAAATCACTCTAACAACGAGTATACGATGCTCTATATATTTCAAGAACACATATTCGCAACAAAATCATAATTTCCCCAACATCTACAATTTGAATCATACTGAAAATGGAATATACTTACATCCTTAGATAGCTCTTGGTGTAAGGAACAATAATCTCAACTCGGTTTCCAATTCGGATGTGTAAATCTTGCACAATACAAATCCTAAGAAATGAAGAAGCTTGTTCCTTTCTTGAGATTCTCTCGGTTCTTGCCTGAAGAAATGTTGAAATGCAAGACTCAGCACAATTCTATATATATATATGTGCCATGTGTCATAAGCACAAACAAAGGTGGCACTTCCGCATGCAACACCGCAGGTGCGGTCGCTCAGGAGCGCGGGTGCGCTATGCTCTCGGCTGCCTTTCCATTTTCCGGAATTCCCAGACCGCGGGTGCGGTCATTGCAGGACCGCGGGTGCGGTCTTGCTCGCACCGCGGGTGCGGTCTTGCTTCGCACAAATTCACCAATTTTCTGTCAATGCACCGCGGGTGCGGTCATTCCTGTACCGCGGGTGCGGTGTGGCTTCGGCCCAAACCTCACAATTCTGATTTAAATGTCATGCATTCTTACCTTTACAAGTTTAACATCAATGCCAGTTGATAATTCTCGAGCCTTACATTTCTCCCCCTCTTGGACAGGAGTTCGTCCTCGAACTCGTAAACAAGTAATAATGCAAGTATATATGAAACAGTCTAATCAAAATTGCAAGGAAGACTTACATCATATGAATAGCTCTGGATGTTTCTGTCTCATATCAGACTCTGTCTCCCAAGTCGCTTCCTCGATGCCATGACGACTCCACTGAACCTTCACCAGCGGAATGGACTTCATTCTGAGCTGTTTTTCTTTCCGATCAAGAATCTGTATTGGTCTTTCAACATAGCTCAAAGTCTGATCCAGCTCGGCTTCGTCAGGTTGAATGACATGAGAATCATCCGGCATGTACTTGCGCAACATCGATACATGAAAAACGTCATGTATACCGGACAGTGAAGGAGGAAGAGCAAGTCTATAAGCTCGATCGCCAATCTTCTCAAGGATCTCATATGGACCGACGTATCTAGGAGACAACTTCCCACGTTTGCCAAATCTGACAACGCCTCTGAAAGGTGAAATTTTCAAAAATACTCTGTCTCCTTGTTCAAACACTAACGGTCTGCGTCTGACATTGGCGTATTTCACTTGCCTATCCTGTGCCATCTTCATTCTGTTCTGAATGATCTTCACTTTCTTGGTCATCTCACGAATCATATCAGGCCCCAACTCTGGTACCTCAGAGATATCATCCCAGTACAATGGAGATCTGCACTTCTTTCCGTATAAAGCTTCGAACGGTGCCATCTCGATGCTAGTCTGATAGCTGTTGTTGTATGAAAACTCACACAACGGCAATGAATCTTGCCAACTAGTACCAAAGTCTAGTACTACAGCCCTCAGCATGTCCTCTAAAGTCTGGATAGTCCGCTCTGACTGTCCGTCCGTCTGAGCATGATAAGCAGTGCTCAGGTGTAAATTCGTACCTAGAGCATGCTGCATGCTGTGCCAAAAGTGAGAAGTGAATCGTGGATCACGATCTGATACGATCGACTTCGTCACACCGTGCAATCTGACGACCTCTCTGACATATAACTCTGCCATCTGATCATGTCGATATGTCATTCTGTACGAGATGAAACAGGCAGATTTGGTCAGTCTATCAATGACAACCCAAATCGAATCACAGCCCTTCGAAGATCGAGCTAGCCTCGTCACGAAATCCATGGAAATGTGATCCCATTTCCATTCAGGAATAGACAAACTCTGAAGTAAACCTCCGGGTTTCTTTCTTTCTGCCTTCACCTGCTGGCAATTCAAACATTTAGACACAAATTCTGCAATGTCTGTCTTCATCTGCTTCCACTAGAATTGCGTCTTCAGATCATTGTACATCTTCCTGCCACCAGGATGAATGCTGAACCGACTACAGTGTGCTTCTGACATGATCTGTCGTCTCAAATCTGAAACATCTGGCACCACTAGACGGTTATTCACATATAGAACAAAATCTCTGACCTGATATTCTGAGATATGTCCAGCTCTGACCATATCAATCGACCTCTGAATGTTCGGATCAGTTCTTTGTGCTTCTTTGATCCTCAAAATCAGATCTGGCTCAATCTGAATCGCAGCAAGTCGCAACGGTCTACTCTCTGTATCAAATGTCAACCCAGACAAGCAACAATCTTCTACTAAATTCGATACACCTACAGTCGACAAGGAAAGAGCACATACCTTTCGACTCAAGGCGTCTGCCGCTGCATTCGACTTCCCTGGATGGTACTTGATCTCGCAATCAAAATATTTCAGCAGATCAAGCCATCGTCGCTGCCTCATGTTCAACTCTGACTGAGAAAAGAGGTACTTCAGGCTCTTATGATCAGAATAGACCTCAAATTTCCCTCCATACAGATAATGACGCCAGATCTTCAAGGCAAAGACAATCGCCGTCAATTCAAGATCATGAATCGGATAGCGGGTCTCGTGTGGCTTCAGCTGTCTAGAGGCGTACGCTATCACGTGCCCTCGCTGCATAAGAACACATCCTAACCCTCTGTGAGATGCGTCACAGTATACAACGAACTCACCTGTACCTGAAGGAATCGTCAAGACAGGCGCACTAGTCAGCATCTTCTTCAACTCTACAAAACTGGCTTCACAAGCTTCAGACCACACAAATGGCATGTTCTTCTGTGTCAACTGAGTGATAGGCTTCGCTATACTGGAGAAATCTCGTATAAAACGACGATAATACCCGGCTAGACCCATGAAACTGCGTATCTCAGGCACAAAAGTCGGTCTCGGCCAACTGATAACAGCCTCAACTTTACTCGGATCTACTGCAATACCCTCTCCAGATAAAATATGCCCCAAGAAGACAACCTGTCTCAGCCAGAATTCACACTTGGACAGTTTGGCATACAACTGCTCTTTTCTCAAGGTCTGCAATACAACTCTCAAATGACCTGCATGCTCAGTCAGACTCTTCGAATATACCAAAAAGTCGTCAATGAAAACAATAACAAAATCATCTAAATATCTCTGAAAAATGCGGTTCATCAAACTCATAAACACCGCAGGTGCATTTGTCAAACCAAAAGGCATAACAATAAACTCGTAGTGCCCATACCTGGTTCGAAATGCAGTCTTCGGAATATCAACGTCTCTAACTCTGAGCTGATGATACCCTGATCTCAAATCAATCTTCGAGTATACCGAAGATCCCTGTAATTGATCAAACAAATCGTTGATGCGCGGCAAAGGATACTTGTTCTTTACTGTTGCCTTGTTTAACTGTCTGTAATCAATACACAGTCGCATCGAACCATCTTTCTTTTGAACGAAAAGCACCAGAGCACCCCAAGGAGACACGCTTGGTCTAATGTATCCCTTGGACAAAAGATCTTCCAACTGTGCTTTCAGCTCTTTCAGTTCTATCGGTGCCATCTTATACGGAGCTCTCGAAATAGGAACAGAACCGGGCATAAGATCTATGCTGAAATCAACCTCTCGAGCTGGAGGTAACCCTGGAATCTCATATGGGAACACATCTGCAAACTCGCAAACCACTGGTAGATCTGCCAATGCCGGGCTCGACTTCAGTAGATCTACTGAATATACGAGAAAGCCCTCTGCTCCTCTCTGAAGCAATATACTCATAGTCAGAGCAGATACTAAGGCAATCCAAGATCTGGAACCCTTGCCGTAGAATTTCCACTCATCTGTCATGTCGGGTCTGAATCTGACAATCTTGTGGAAACAGTCTACAATGGCCCTGTACTTGGTCAACATGTCTATACCAACTATACAATCAAAATCAGCTAAACCAAGTACTACATAATCAAGATCGATCTCATGCCCTTCAAACTGAAGCATACAGTGTCTAACAGTAGTCACAGATATCAAACCACTTCCCAACGGAGAAGCTATAGACACTACCGTAGACATCGACTCAACAGGCAATGAATGTCTCAATGCAAAATGTTCAGATATAAATGTATGAGATGCACCTGTGTCTATCAACACATATGCAGGATAACCGCAAAGAAAACAGCTACCTGCAATGACGTCATCTGGCGCCTCCTGCGCCTGCTCCTCTGTCAGGGCAAAGACACGTGCCTGCTGTCTGGGAGGTTGACTCACTGTCTGACTACCTCCTGGTCTCTGCTGGGTCTGTGTGGAGGGTGGCTGAAAGGAGTGTACAGAAGATGCCTGTCTCTCCATCTGTGGCACTGGTGCTGATGACCCGGTACTCTGGAATCGTTGTGCACCTCTCTGGGGACAAACTCTGGCGAAGTGTCTGTTAGAGTAGGTGCCCGTCGAGCCAAGTGTTGGCCGAGTGTTCACAATGAAACTCTATGTATAAGCAATCTTTATTTTAGTAATATTTGAAATTACTACTTTGGCACATCTTTATCTGTATACCCATGCTAGTTGCATAGATAAAGCCCTTGAATATACAAATGGTAGAAAGAATATGAGATGCTCATATGATGAGTATCATGAAACTCATATTTGTAATACTGTATATTCTAAACGGTTCCTAGTCGATTCAGCCGCCACTAAGAAGGATATAGGCCGCTCGAGTTCGAGACTAGTATCTGCGATGTGAGTACCATGTTTCATTGGTAGGGGACATTGTGATGTCCGAACATGCAGATAGGTGCTCCTGGTAGAGTGCACTGAACAACCCTCCATTAAAGGACTTTCCAAGTGGTTCTCACTTATCGAGTGGAAACGTCCTGGTTTATGGTTGTACACCATTAGTCCTTATGACCCGGGACAACATTGAGACTCTATGTGCTAGCGTTTCACTTTGACTTGTTTACCGACTCTTATGGGGTCATCAGGTGGCAAGGTTGGGTGATCTGTCGAAACATATAGGAGTCGATGCATTGTAGTCGGGGATTCACCGCTTACCTTCGGGTATGGATATCCTATGTGTTATCATGTGTATGTAGGTTGAAATCTCTGGCCAGAGTATGGTGGTAATTATGAAAGGGGTTTCATAGATTACACCATCGATGCAACTACGACATGACACATAGTATCGATTCATTGACAACTCTCGATAAACCAATGGTTGTCGAATCGATCGGGATATATGAGTTGAAGGGACCGTACTGTACGCTAACCATAATTGAATGGTTCTTGCAGGCACTATCATTTGATACCTAGGGAATCATGTAAGCAATGCTGCTAGGCGTTTAACATGGTTGGTTGGGTACTATCAGACTTGAGTTCTGACATTCTTTTTATCAAGGTGTTGATAAGTAAGAATGGAGCAATTGGGGTATGCTCGTATAAGGACATGTTTAGTCCGAATCACATGGAGATGTGAACCCACGGCTAGTTGTATCAATGAACCATTGAGGGCCACACAAGTACTAGCTTTCTAGATCCCGTTGAGAAGTAAAAAATAGTTCAATGTGTTGAACGGCTTATAAAGGAGTTTATAAGCGTAAGGAAAATTAGAAGTATGACTTCTATAAAGGAGAAAATAGTTCAATGTGTTGAACGACTTATAAATGAGTTTATAAGTGTAAAGAAAAATAGAAGTATGACTTCTATGAGAGAAATGTAAATTTTAATTTAAGGAAGTGTTCCTAAATTAAAATTGGCCAAGTGAATAATGTAATTGAAAATTGTGATTTTCATAAACATTATTATGGACTAAATTAAATTAATTCAAGTGTTGAATTAATTAAACACTAGTGGACCTAGTAGAGTCCAAATAATTAAATTAATTCAAGTGTTGAATTAATTAAATAATATTGAGTCTTGAAGAGCTCAATTAAAATAATTATTTAACTAGTGGGACTTGGGTAAATTCAAGTAATGTTTAATTAGTCTCAAATATGTTTGAGATAATTAAAATTTAGTCCAAGATTTTAATTTGATTAAAAACCATATAATATGCATGCATGGGAGGTGAAAGGTTGGGAGACTACTTTTTGTGTTTTCAAGGCATGGCATGCAACTTTTTGGAACAACTTTTCCCACAACCAAAAAAATGTCTCTCCTTCTCTCCTAGCATGAATAGTGGCCGAGTTACTATTCACTTTTTGTCTCCAAGTTTTTCTCTCAATTTTCTTCTTCAATTGTTGAGGAAAGAAATCACTTCTCTTTGAAAAATCTTCTTATTTTTCTAGTGCAAAATAAGAAGGGTTCTAGCTAGTTAGTGGTGGGCTTGATTGGAAGAAAGGAGTCCAAAAGAAAGGTGAAGCTTGTAGATTGTCTACCTTCAAGAGCTAAGGAGTTTACACCTTAGTTGGAGCCACAATCAATCTTTGAGATTGATAGGTACATTTCTTAACACACTATGAATGTCATTTTGTTTTTATTGTATTTGCTACACATTATATGAGAGGTGGCCGAAATTTTTGCTAGAAAATATGATTTTCGAAATTTTTGTTGCTTCCGTTGCGCTTCCGGTCACCGTAACCGATCCCCTTTCAGTGTCCCTGTTGCCTACAGACGTTGCAGCGTCCCATACTTGACACTGCTCCGTGGCATGTCGCCCTCCGTACGAACTGCAGTACGCGCCACTGTAATCTGACCCCTGACCTCTCTGTCGAGATCCACTCAAACTCGATGAACTGCTCCCGGATTTCTTAAACTGTTTGCTCTTAGCCTTCAGAAATTCCTTCTTGCCACTACCACTAGCTCCACTGTCAAAACGAGGAGGAGGTGGTGGAAACTGAACGGCGGTAAGCTGTGGCTGTCTCTGCCCCTGAACACCGTAAGAAGCGCCTCGCTGCCTGATCAAGCCAGCCTCTGCTCCCTTAGCTCTGTTCAGTGCCTCTGAAAAGGTATTAGGCCGTCCTGTGTTCACCAAGGTAAAGACATCCGGATTCAATCCGTTGATGAACTGATCGGCCACTGCCTCGTCGTTCCCTGCCACATGAGGTGTAAATCGTAGCAATGCAGAAAATTTAGCCACATACTCCTTGATGTTCCACTGTCTCTGCCTCAGATTCGCAAATTCAGCTCCTTTATCTTTTCAGTAGGAGACGGGGAAGAAGCGCTGATAGAACTCATCCTTGAAGACTTTCCACGTAATGTCAATGCCTCGGTGCTCCAAGGCTCTCTTCGTAGTCAACCACCAGCTCTTGGCAACCTCCTGCATCTGATGCCCTATCAGTTTCACACGTCGCTCATCAGTATATGCCAAAGACTCAAACAACATCTCGCTATCATCAAGCCAGCTCTCGCACTCTACTGCACTCTCTGTGCCCTTCAGGGTAGGCGGATGGAAAGACTGAAATCTCTTCTATAAGGTCTCCATCGGCGTAGCGGTAACATCCATCTGTGCACCGGATGTACTACCCTGCTCTGGCTGTGGTATACGTCTAGGCGGCATAAATCTGATTATCAAACTGATTTGTACACAAATTATGCAATCTGTCTCAGCCCTCTTCTGATCATATACCTCTGATCGAGAATCGGTTCTGATTCAGGCTTGAAATGCTGTAAATCAATTCAGATAATACAACAACATATAATAGGGAAAGCAATAAAGCATGCTAGCATCCCAAAAGCAAGGAAGATGACTCGATCTACCCCGCTCATTCTATTCTATCTCAGTTTACAGAACCTATAGCTCTGATACCACCTGTTGTGGGGACCCGGGCTCTAATTCAATTCTTTTGGGATTTAATTGGATCTTTGTTCGAAAATGTGGGTCAAAATTTTGCTTTTAACATTATTTCAAATGTATAATTAAAGCATAACAAGTCTATATATTAACTAAACGACATAAGATACATACCAGTATGTCTAATACAACCATACACTAGTGTTTAAATATCAACTACAAACATGAGTAGTACAAGTTTCATAATAAAACACTAGTAATCTGCAATGCCCGAGATCTCCACGCTATCATCCATCTCTCATCTAGCTCGAGACCCAGATCCTGCCCCACCTGTTGCCATGCACACATACAGACACGACAACAGCCGGATGACTCCGGTGAGAACATATCCCAGTATAAAACATGGATGCATGCAATGTAATAATCATATACAAAAGCATAGCATATATCAAATAACATAAATGCAAATCTAAACATGTAGAAGAATACAAATCTGTATTCAACATTTAAATCTTGACTCGACTCATTTCTAATCTAGGGATCCCGGTGTGAATAAGACGGTCTGTCACCTACCCAACCACTCGGGGTGACGGTACGTCTTATTCCTAGACTTCGGTCAACTCTGTATCGAGGGTCTACACATAGAGTAAATCTACTACTATGCGTCGATACACCGAAACTTCTAGTTTTGGCCAATCTGCCAATATCTCCTATCTCAGGACTCGAATATAAATCAATAAACAAGACATTACATAATCAAATGTAATAACAATCTAGTATGTGATTTAGGGAAACTCGCATCAAATCTGAATCGAGTTGTGCAATCCCGTGACCACATGAATTATGCCTTTCTTGTCGCACTGTCTGTGTTGAGATCTTGAAGTCGGAATGTCACTCTGTCAAGACTAATCTGAAATGACCATATACAAATGTTCTATATCAAAACACAACTCAAGCAAGTCTTGGAATAATCAATAATCAGTCTCGGTACAAGTTGACGGCATAACGGCGTACTTCTTCGATACCGATAATCTCACAACAATATCATAATCTCATCAACATCACAATATCAATGACATAATCCTCTCCAACTCTGAAAATCGATATACTCTTCAATAATACATGCTGAAAATAGAAACAATAGCATACTGTGTCCGAAAATCACTCTAACAACGAGTATACGATGCTCTATATATTTCAAGAACACATATTCGCAACAAAATCATAATTTCCCCAACATCTACAATTTGAATCATACTGAAAATGGAATATACTTACATCCTTAGATAGCTCTTGGTGTAAGGAACAATAATCTCAACTCGGTTTCCAATTCGGATGTGTAAATCTTGCACAATACAAATCCTAAGAAATGAAGAAGCTTGTTCCTTTCTTGAGATTCTCTCGGTTCTTGCCTGAAGAAATGTTGAAATGCAAGACTCAGCACAATTCTATATATATATATGTGCCATGTGTCATAAGCACAAACAAAGGTGGCACTTCCGCATGCAACACCGCAGGTGCGGTCGCTCAGGAGCGCGGGTGCGCTATGCTGTAATGCCCAAGATTTTATAACATGTTAGTTTGAGATTATCAAGTTTGAGTGACATGATTATAACCAGGTTATCTTAAGATTAAATTGAGATAAAAATAGTGTGGGGCGAAAGTGACTCGCCCGGGCGGACATTTTTGACCGCCCGAGCGAGACTGCCTCGGAGAAGAGGGTCGAGAGTCACTCGCCCGGGCGGATGTTTTTGACCGCCCGAGCGAGGCTGTTGGATTGGGCGAGGGCCGAGCATTACTCGCCCGGGCGGTAACTTTTGACCGCCCGAGCGAGAGGCGTGTATCTCAAAGGATTTGCCATGTGTCTTAAACCATGCAATGTATATATAGAAGTGGCACGAATTCTTCATTCAGCAACAGGAATCGACGAGAATTTCAGAAGAAAGCTTTCAACTCCTTTTCAACTTTCAAATTGTGATTTTGCAAGAATTACTTATCCAAATTCAAATCCGACTTCGGTTTTGAGCTCCTCTCGGTATTGGCTATAAAGTGATGTAAGTTTTGTGTAATTTCAATAAGTTTCGAAATTCAGATGTTTAGGAAATGAGAATATGATAATTATATTGTGTTCTTGGCGTATTGAGCATGATATATTTGTAGACGGATCAAAGAAAGGATATCATATGCATTTCCTATGAATTTTAGTATGATTTATGAATTGTTGGGATAGAATTATTGTGTTTGGATGAATATTGTATTGGATTGTGATTGAGAATAAGATAGTGCTGATATCTGTTGAGAATTGAATTGACTGGTATAGAAAATTACGTCGTTATGCCGTCAGATTTTATTGAGATCACGTAGTGACTTGGTTATGTGTTGATTTAGATTAGAAATTGATAGAGTGCGTATCCACATTTCCATTTCAGATTCGTATTGACGACCGTGACAGCGATTCTACGACGAAAGGTATAGTACATGTTTTGTTTGGGGAATCACGACTCAAATGAGATCACATTTGAGTTTCCCAACCAAAATCACATACTTGTTTTATTGTTCATACCTTGATATGATTATGATTGTTATAGATTGGTTTATAGAACTTGTATGCAGATCTTGCTATGCTTTGTTTACAGATCATGTAGCATTGCATTATGCTTGTTTACAGATTTTGTATTCATGCATTAAGATAGGGCAGTCTGGAGATCAGGCAGACTACTAGATGTTCGGCGATATCTCAGCTTAGGGGAAGATCACCACCCCTATTGTAGACGCGGATACAGATCAGGCCGAAGTCTAGGAATAAGACGTACAGCACCTCGATTGGTAGGGTAGGTGACAGCCAGTGACGTCTTATTCACAACGGGATCCCTAGAGTTTTAGTCGAGTCGCATCTAGACATGATTAGACTCGCATTGCATGATTATATATGAATGACATTCATATTAGCATGTTTCATGTTTTAGATTGTTGTATTGCATGTATACATGTTTATACTGGGATTTGTTCTCACCGGTTTTCCGGCTGTTGTTATGTCTGTATGTGTGCATAACAACAGGTGGGGCAGGATCTGGGTCACGACAGAGATGAGCGATGGACATAGCGTGGTGATCACGAGCCTAGCAGATGGACTAGTAGAGTTACTTTTATCTTGTACTGTATTTCACTACTAGTTACAGAGGATGGATTAAAACAAGAAATGTTGTATCCTATGTTTGTATATTACGTTTGCATGTTGTAAAATAAATAAAGAACTGATGTTGTTTAGTTTCATTTGAGTAATGTAAAAAGCGAAAATTTGACCCACTTTTATATTATTGATCCATTTAATCCCAAGAAAAAGAATTAGAGCCCGGGTCTCCACAACAGGTGGTATCAGAGCGGTAGGTTCTGTAGACTGAGATAGGATAGAATGAGCGGGGTAGATCGAGTCTTCTTCCTTGCTTGATGAGGTGCTAGCATGATTATTGCTTTCCTATTACATGTTGTTTGTGTTTGATTTCTTTCAGCATGTGATTGACTGAATCAGAACTGATTCTAGATCAGAGGTAACTGACTAGAAGATGGCTGAGACAGTGGTATATTTTGTATACTAATCCGTTGGTTTATTAGATATGCCTCCTAGAAGAGCAGCCGTACCTCTACGACCCGCAGCGCCAGAACAAGGGAGCACATCCGGAGATCCTATGGATGTTACGGCGACCCCTATGGAGACGTTGCTGAAGCGATTCCAATCCTTTCGACCTCCCACTTTAAAAGGTACCGAGAATGCCATCGAGTGCGAAAGCTGGCTTGAGGATATTGAAATGCTATTCGACTCTTTGGAGTACAGTGACGAGAAGAGAATAAAGCTAATTGGCCATCAATTGCAAGATATAGCCAAGAATTGGTGGTTGAACATTAGGAGAGCTTTAGAGCAGCGGGGTACCGAGATTACTTGGAAGGTATTTAAGACCGAGTTTTATCAGCGTTTCTTTCCCATATCCTACCGTAAAGATAAAGGTGCAGAATTTGCCAATCTGAGGCAAGGGCCACTGAACATTGAGGAGTACGTTGCCAAATTTTCCTCTTTGCTTCGTTTTGCACCCCATGTTTCAGGGAACGATGAGGCCATGGCAGATCAGTTTATAAACGGCCTGAATCCAGATATCTTTACGTTGGTCAATACTGGGAGACCCGATAATTTCTCGGATGCATTGAATCGTGCCAAAGGAGCTGAAGCAGGATTGCTTAGGCAACGGAGTGCTCCGTATGTTGCACCGAGTCCGAGACCCGCCACTACCTCCATCCCAAGTTCCTCCTCCTCGATTTGAAAGTGGTGGTAGTAGTAGTGGACGCAAAGAACAGCTGAAGGCGAAGGGGAAACAGTTTAAAAGACCAGGGAGCAGTTCGTCGAGCTCCAGCGGATCAAGACAGAGTGGTTTTGATCAAAGTTCAAGGACTTCAGGTGTATATTGCAGTAATTGTGGAGGTAGGCATGCAACTGAACAGTGCCAGGGAGTTACAGGCCGATGTAACATTTGTAGGCAACCGGGGCATTTTGCCAAAGTCTGTCCCCAGAGGAGTGTACAGCAAGGCCAGAGTGGAA
This sequence comes from Primulina eburnea, assembly GCF_022965805.1. NCBI lineage: Eukaryota > Viridiplantae > Streptophyta > Magnoliopsida > Lamiales > Gesneriaceae > Primulina > Primulina eburnea. The sequence continues at coordinate 30,235,521 of NC_133105.1, read as the reverse complement.
GAGCATCCGGGCCAGTACCTCAGTTTGAGCGGCAGGCATCATCGGTTCACTCTTTTCAGCCTCCACCAGCACCGACTCAACCCAGAGGTCGTGGTAGTCAGACAGTGACTCAACCTCCGAGGCAACAGGCCCAAGTGTTTGCATTGACAGAGGAGCAAGCACAGGATGCACCAGATGATGTGATTGCAGGTAACTGTTTCCTTTGCGGTTATCCTGCTTATATATTGATAGATACAGGGTGCATCGCATACATTCATTTCAGAGCGATTTGCATTGTTGCATTCTTTGCCTGTTGAGTCTTTGCTAGATGTTGTGTCTATTAATTCTCCGTTGGGAAGTGGATTGATATCTATAACTACGGTTAGACATTGCATTCTACAGTTTGAGGGGCATGAAATTGACCTAGATTGTATAGTGTTGGGTCTAGCTGATTTTGATTGTATAGTCGGTATTGACATGCTAACGAAGTATAGAGCTACCGTGGATTGTTTCCACAAGATTGTCAGATTCAGACCCGAGATGACAGACGAGTGGAAATTCTACGGGAAGGGTTCCAGATCTCGGATTCCCTTGATTTCGGCTCTTACTATGAACAGATTATTGCAAAAAGGAGCAGATGGTTTCTTTATTTATGCTGTAGACATGCAGAAGTCGAGCCCGACATTGGCAGATATACCAGTAGTGCGGGAATTTGCTGATATTTTTCCAGACGAGATCCCAGGATTACCTCCGGCTCGTGAGGTAGACTTTAGTATTGATCTTACACCAGGTACCGTCCCTATCTCGAGAGCTCCGTATAGGATGGCACCCATTGAACTAAAAGAATTAAAAGCACAATTAGAAGATCTTCTGGCCAAGGGATATATCAGACCTAGTGTATCTCCTTGGGGCGCTCCGGTGCTGTTTGTGCGGAAGAAAGACGGTTCGATGCGATTGTGTATAGACTACCGGCAGCTGAACAAGGCAACGATCAAGAATAAATATCCTTTGCCTAGGATTGATGATTTATTTGATCAGTTGCAGGGATCCTCCGTGTATTCGAAGATTGATTTGCGTTCTGGATATCATCAGCTCAGAGTTCGAGATGTAGATATACCGAAGACAGCATTTCGAACCAGGTATGGACATTATGAATTTATTGTCATGCCTTTTGGTTTAACCAATGCTCCTGCGGTATTTATGGGCTTGATGAACCAAGTGTTTCAGAGGTATTTAGATGAATTTGTGATTGTCTTCATTGATGACATTTTGGTGTATTCGAAAAATAGAAATGAGCATGCAGAGCATCTCAGAATTGTTTTGCAGACGTTGAGAAACGAGCGACTGTATGCGAAATTGTCAAAGTGTGAGTTTTGGTTGAATCGAGTTGTATTCTTGGGGCATATCATTTCTGGAGATGGTATTTCTGTAGATCCAAGTAAAGTGGAAGCTGTGATCAGTTGGTCGAGACCGACTTCTGTACCAGAAATCCGCAGTTTCATGGGCTTAGCCGGATACTACAGAAGATTTATCAAAGATTTCTCCAGTATTGCAAAGCCAATAACGCAATTGACGCAAAAGAATGCACCATTTGTTTGGTCAGAGGAGTGCGAGTCTAGCTTCATGGAATTGAAGAAAAGGCTGACTAGTGCTCCAGTACTGACGATACCTTCAGGTACGGGTGATTTCGTTGTATATTGTGATGCTTCTCATAGAGGTTTGGGATGTGTTCTTATGCAGCGAGGCCATGTGATCGCATACGCCTCGAGACAATTGAAGCCACATGAAGTTCGATACCCCATTCATGATCTGGAATTGGCGGCTATCGTATTTGCACTAAAGATTTGGCGTCATTATCTCTACGGTGAGAAATTTGAGATCTTTTCCGATCACAAGAGCCTAAAGTACCTATTCTCTCAATCAGAATTGAATATGAGGCAGCGTAGATGGCTTGATCTGCTAAAAGACTTTGATTGTGAAATCAAATATTATCCAGGAAAGTCCAACGCAGCAGCAGATGCCTTGAGTCGGAAGGTATGTGCCTTGTCCTTATCGACGATAGGTGTTACAAAGTTAGTTGAAAGTTGCTGTTGTTCTGGATTAGCATTTGATACAGATAAGAAGCCACTACGACTTACTGCTATTCAAGTTGAGCCGGACTTGATCAGGAGGATTAAAGAAGCTCAACGAACCGATCAAAATGTACAAAAATCGATCCAAATGGTCAGATCAGGGCATGTATCAGAATATCAGGTACGTGATCATGTGTTGTACGTCAATAACCGTCTTGTAGTGCCAGATGTTCCAGATTTGAAACATCAGATTATGTCCAAAGCACACTGCAGTCGGTTCAGCATTCATCCTGGTGGCAGGAAGATGTACAATGATTTAAAGACACAGTTCTGGTGGAAACAGATGAAGTCAGACATCGCAGAGTATGTGTCTAAATGCTTGAACTGCCAACAGGTGAAAGCCGAGAGGAAGAAGCCGGGAGGTTTACTTCAGAGCTTATCTATTCCAGAATGGAAATGGGACCACATTTCCATGGATTTTGTGACGAAGTTACCTCGAACATCCAGAGGCTGCGATGCGATTTGGGTTATTATTGACAGATTGACCAAATCTGCTTGTTTCATTCCATACAAAATGACGTATAGACAAGACCAGATGGCGGAGATATATATTCGAGAGGTAGTCAGGTTGCATGGAGTGCCAAAGTCCATCGTATCAGATCGTGATCCACGATTCACTTCGCACTTCTGGCACAGCTTACAGCAGGCTTTAGGTACGACACTACACCTGAGTACTGCTTATCATCCTCAGACAGACGGACAGTCAGAACGGACTATCCAGACTCTAGAGGATATGTTAAGGGCCGTCGTGCTAGATTTTGGCATTGGTTGGCAAGATTCTCTACCTCTTTGCGAATTTTCTTACAATAACAGCTATCAGACGAGCATTGAAATGGCACCGTTTGAAGCTTTGTATGGCAAGAAGTGCAGATCTCCGCTATATTGGGATGATATCTCAGATGTACCAGAACTTGGGCCAGATATGATTCGTGACATGACTGAGAAGGTAAAAGTTATTCAGAAGAGGATGAAGACAGCACAAGATCGACAAGCAAAGTATGCCAATATCAGACGTAGACCGTTAGTATTCGAGGCAGGAGAGAGAGTATTCTTAAAGATTTCTCCATTCAGAGGCGTTGTTCGATTTGGCAAACGCGGGAAACTATCTCCTCGATACATTGGTCCTTACGAGATTCTTGAGAAGATTGGCGATCGAGCTTATCGACTTGCACTTCCTCCTTCTCTATCCGGGATACATGATGTCTTTCATGTATCGATGTTGCGTAAGTATATGCCAGATGTTTCTCATGTCATTCAACCTGACGAAGCTGAACTTGATCAGACATTGAGCTATGTGGAACAACCGATACAGATCCTTGATCGGAAAGAAAAGAGGCTCAGAACGAAGATTATTCCACTTGTGAAAGTTCAGTGGAGTCGTCATGGCATCGAAGAAGCGACGTGGGAGACGGAAGCAATTATGCGACAGAAACACCCTGAGCTATTTATATGATGTAAGTAACTCTTCAGTATTGACTATATTACTTGTCATGGATATTTGATAATTTACCTGCGAGTTCGAGGACGAACTAATATCTTAGAGGGGGAGAAATGTAATGCCCAAGATTTTATAACATGTTAGTTTGAGATTATCAAGTTTGAGTGACATGATTATAACCAGGTTATCTTAAGATTAAATTGAGATAAAAATAGTGTGGGGCGAAAGTGACTCGCCCGGGCGGACATTTTTGACCGCCCGAGCGAGACTGCCTCGGAGAAGAGGGTCGAGAGTCACTCGCCCGGGCGGATGTTTTTGACCGCCCGAGCGAGGCTGTTGGATTGGGCGAGGGCCGAGCATTACTCGCCCGGGCGGTAACTTTTGACCGCCCGAGCGAGAGGCGTGTATCTCAAAGGATTTGCCATGTGTCTTAAACCATGCAATGTATATATAGAAGTGGCACGAATTCTTCATTCAGCAACAGGAATCGACGAGAATTTCAGAAGAAAGCTTTCAACTCCTTTTCAACTTTCAAATTGTGATTTTGCAAGAATTACTTATCCAAATTCAAATCCGACTTCGGTTTTGAGCTCCTCTCGGTATTGGCTATAAAGTGATGTAAGTTTTGTGTAATTTCAATAAGTTTCGAAATTCAGATGTTTAGGAAATGAGAATATGATAATTATATTGTGTTCTTGGCGTATTGAGCATGATATATTTGTAGACGGATCAAAGAAAGGATATCATATGCATTTCCTATGAATTTTAGTATGATTTATGAATTGTTGGGATAGAATTATTGTGTTTGGATGAATATTGTATTGGATTGTGATTGAGAATAAGATAGTGCTGATATCTGTTGAGAATTGAATTGACTGGTATAGAAAATTACGTCGTTATGCCGTCAGATTTTATTGAGATCACGTAGTGACTTGGTTATGTGTTGATTTAGATTAGAAATTGATAGAGTGCGTATCCACATTTCCATTTCAGATTCGTATTGACGACCGTGACAGCGATTCTACGACGAAAGGTATAGTACATGTTTTGTTTGGGGAATCACGACTCAAATGAGATCACATTTGAGTTTCCCAACCAAAATCACATACTTGTTTTATTGTTCATACCTTGATATGATTATGATTGTTATAGATTGGTTTATAGAACTTGTATGCAGATCTTGCTATGCTTTGTTTACAGATCATGTAGCATTGCATTATGCTTGTTTACAGATTTTGTATTCATGCATTAAGATAGGGCAGTCTGGAGATCAGGCAGACTACTAGATGTTCGGCGATATCTCAGCTTAGGGGAAGATCACCACCCCTATTGTAGACGCGGATACAGATCAGGCCGAAGTCTAGGAATAAGACGTACAGCACCTCGATTGGTAGGGTAGGTGACAGCCAGTGACGTCTTATTCACAACGGGATCCCTAGAGTTTTAGTCGAGTCGCATCTAGACATGATTAGACTCGCATTGCATGATTATATATGAATGACATTCATATTAGCATGTTTCATGTTTTAGATTGTTGTATTGCATGTATACATGTTTATACTGGGATTTGTTCTCACCGGTTTTCCGGCTGTTGTTATGTCTGTATGTGTGCATAACAACAGGTGGGGCAGGATCTGGGTCACGACAGAGATGAGCGATGGACATAGCGTGGTGATCACGAGCCTAGCAGATGGACTAGTAGAGTTACTTTTATCTTGTACTGTATTTCACTACTAGTTACAGAGGATGGATTAAAACAAGAAATGTTGTATCCTATGTTTGTATATTACGTTTGCATGTTGTAAAATAAATAAAGAACTGATGTTGTTTAGTTTCATTTGAGTAATGTAAAAAGCGAAAATTTGACCCACTTTTATATTATTGATCCATTTAATCCCAAGAAAAAGAATTAGAGCCCGGGTCTCCACATATGCTCTCGGCTGCCCTTCCATTTTCCAGAATTCCCAGACCGCGGGTGCGGTCATTGCAGGACCGCGGGTGCGGTCGCACCACCGTGGGTGCGGTCTTGCTCGCACCGCGGGTGCGGTCTTGCTTCGCACAAATTCACCAATTTTCTGTCAATGCACCGCGGGTGCGGTCCTTCCTGTACCGCGGGTGCGGTGTGGCTTCGGCCCAAACCTCACAATTCTGATTTAAATGTCATGCATTCTTACCTTTACAAGTCTAACATCAATGCCAGTTGATAATTCTCGAGCCTTACATTTTGGAAGACTTTATGGGCTAAACTTGGCACAAAATTGTTGTTTTCTACTACTTCTCATCCTCAAACGGATGGACAAGCTGAAGTTGTCAATAGAACTTTGGGAACACTTTTGCGTGCTATTCTTAAAAAGAACTTGGATTGACATTTCTATGGACTTTATTTTGGGGTTGCCTAGGACTAAGAAGGGGAGGGATTCTATTTTTGTTGTTGTGGATAGATTCTCTAAAATGGCACATTTTATAGCTTGTCATAAAACCGATGATGCTTCAAACATGGCGGATTTTTTCTTTAGAGAAGTCGTTAGGTTGCATGGCATACCTAGGAATATTATTTATGGTCGCGATGTTAAATTCTTGAGTTACTTTTAGAAGACTTTATGGGCTAAACTTGGCACAAAATTGTTGTTTTCTACTACTTGTCATCCTCAAACGGATGGACAAACTGAAGTTGTCAATAGAACTTTGGGAACACTTTTGCGTGCTATTCTTAAAAAGAACTTGGATTGACATTTCTATGGACTTTATTTTGGGGTTGCCTAGTAATAAGAAGGGGAAAGATTCTATTTTTGTTGTTGTTGATAGATTCTCTAAGATGGCACATTTTATAGATTGTCATAAAACCGATGATGCTTCAAACATGGCGGATTTGTTCTTTAGAGAAGTCGTTAGGTTGCATGGCATGCCTAGGACTATTGATTCTGGTCGCGATGTTAAATTCTTGAGTTACTTTTGGAAGAATTTATGGGCTAAACTTGGCACAAAATTGTTGTTTTCTACTACTTGTAATCCTCAAACGGATTGACAAACTGAAGTTGTCAATAGAACTTTGGGAACACTTTTGCGTGCTATTCTTAAAAAGAACTTGGATTGACATTACTATGGATTTATTTTGTGGTTGCCTCGGACCAAGAAGAATAGGGATTCTATTTTGTTGTTGTGGATAGATTCTCTAAGATGGCACATTTTATAGCTTGTCATAAAACCGATGATGCTTCAAACATTGCGGATTTTTTATTTAGAGAAGTCGATAGGTTGCATGGCATGCCTAGGACTAGTTTTTCTGGTCGCGATGTTCAATTCTTGAGTTACTTTTGGAAGACTTTATGGGCTAAACATGGCTCAAAATTGTTGTTTTCTACTTGATGCGATCGTGGTAGCCTTGCACGGGAGTATGAGCAAAGAAGATGGATTTACGTGCGAGGAGCAAAATTATGAAGGGGTCGTGATGCATGGGAGTATGTTGGAAGGCCAAAGGAACATGATTCAAACATTATTCTCATCGGCCGAGTCTGAACGGACCAGCACACGAACCTGCACACGGGGTCCGTGCCCTTTACACCCTGAGATGAGCAACTACAGAGCCTACACGCACCTGAAGACGGACCCAGGCACGGGGTCCGTGCCCTAATACATAGGCGAAGACCGTGTCTACACGGACCCGTCCACGGAGGTGAGCACGGGGTCCGTGTCCCTTGTTCCAGCTGAAGTTGTTACCCGAGTGTACACGGACCCTGACACGGAGGCACACACCGTGTCCTAGAGTTTTGGCCGAGAAAAATTACCTTATTTAGAGTTTTATTTTTTTAGGAAACTAGATCCTTGTTATCTTTTTGATATAAGCCATATATTGGAAGAAAATTTACACACAATACACATATTATTTTGAGTTTTATCAAACTTGTGAGAATTTTCTCTCAACTTTTCAAGGCTTTAGCTTTGTTAAATCAAATCAAACTTATCAAAGTTTATAACTTTGTGGCGTTTGTCGATCGTGCTTGTGCGGATTGTCGTAGGCTTCGTTCTTCGAAGGTTCGTATCAAATTTCGATTGTTATCTTCGTGTTTATTTGTTGCTGAACTTTTATAGTTTAGAGGTGAATAACACATCAATTACTTGGTTCAAAAGATCGGGAAAACACACGAGTCTTATTGTCGTAATTAAATAGAGGGTGCGATTGCGTTTTAATCGTGTTTGCTATTTATTCGTATCGAGATTCACATCACTACTACTTGTCATCCTCAAACGGATGGACAAACTGAAGTTGTCCATAGAACTTTGGGAACACTTTTGCATGCTATTCTTAAAAAGAACTTGGATTGACATTTCTATGGACTTTATTTTGGGGTTGCCTAGGACTAAGAAGGGGAAGGATTCTATATTTGTTGTCGTGGTTAGATTCTTTAAGATGGCACATTTTGTAGCTTGTCATAAAACCGATGATGCTTCAAACATTGCGGATTTGTTCTATAGAGAAATCGTTAGTTTGCATGGCATGCCTTAGACTATTGTTTCTGGTCGCGATGTTAAATTCTTGAGTTACTTTAGGAAGACTTTATGGGCTAAACTTGGCACAAAATTGTTGTTTTCTACTACTTCTCATCCTCAAACGGATGGACAAGCTGAAGTTGTCAATAGAACTTTGGGAACACTTTTGCGTGCTATTCTTAAAAAGAACTTGGATTGACATTTCTATTGAATTAATTTTTGGGTTTCCTAGGACTAAGAAGGGGAGGGATTCTATTTTTGTTGTTGTTGATAGATTCTCTAAGATGGCACATTTTATAGCTTGTCATAAAACCGATGATGCTTCAAACATTGCGGATTTGTTCTTTAGAGAAGTCGTTAGGTTGGATGGCATGCCTAGGACTATTGATTCTGGTCGCGATGTTAAATTCTTGAGTTACTTCTGGAAGACTTTATGGGCTAAACTTGGCACAAAATTGTTGTTTTCTACTACTTGTCATCCTCAAACGGATGGACAAACTGAAGTTGTCAATAGAACTTTGGGAACACTTTTGCGTGCTATTCTTAAAAAGAACTTGGATTGACATTTCTATGGACTTTATTTTGGGGTTGCCTAGGACTAAGAAGAGGAGGGATTCTATTTTTGTTGTTGTGGATAGATTCTCTAAGATGGCACATTTTATAGCTTGTCATAAAACCGATGATTCTTCAAACATTGCGGATTTTTTCTTTAGAGAAGTCGCTAGGTTGCATGGTGTGGGGACCCGGGCTCTAACTCAATTCTTTTTGGGATTTACTGGATCTTTGCTCGAAAATGTGGGTCAAATTTTGCTTAAATCATTAAATCAAATGTATAGTCAAAGCATAACATGTCTTTATAATAATTAAACAACATCAGGTACATACAAGTCTGTTTAGTACAATCATAAACTAGTGTTCAAATCCCGACTATAAACATAATTAGTACAAATCTAATAGGAAAACACTAGAAATCTTCAACGCCCGAGATCTCCACGCTATCGTCAATCTCTCATCTAGCTCGAGACCCAGATCCTGCCCCACCTGTTGCCAAGCACACATACAGACACGACAACAGCCGGATAATTCCGGTGAGAACAAATCCCAGTATAAAACATGTATGCATGCAATGTAATAAATCATACACCAATGCATAGCATATATCAATGCACATGAATATAAAATCTACAACATGTAAAGGAATACAAGTCTGTATTCAACCTCTAATTCTTGACTCGATTAATTTCTACTCTAGGGATCTCGGTGTGAATAAGACGGTCTGTCACCTACCCAACCACTCGGGGTGACGGTACGTCTTATTCCTAGACTCCGGTCAACTCTGTATCGAGGGTCTACACATAGAGAAAATCTGCTACTATACGTCGATACACCGAAACGTCTAGTTTTGGCCGATATGCCAATATCTCCAATCTCAGGACTTGAATATAAATCAATAAACAAGACATTACATAATCAAATGTAATAACAATCTAGTATGTGATTTAGGGAAACTCTTATCAAATCTGAATCGAGTTGTGCAATCCCATGACCACATGAATTATACATTTCTTGTCGAATAGCCGGTGTTGTAGTCGAAGTCTTGAGTTCACAATAACCAATACAAATCTGAAATGGCATAATCAATGTGCACTTCATCAATATACATTTCAAGCAATTCAATATACATGTAGTGACCCGTTCCAGAATCACCTACTAATCAAGAATTAAGCATGCAATTAACTTAATTAATAACAATCAGAGATAAATGCGGAAAATGGTCAACAAACGATAGTTATACAACCCAAATGATATCCAGAACAACTCAGAATAAAAATATGCGGTACAACCATATCGAAACAAATAGTACTGAAGAACTAAACCAACCGGCTACTCAACGTCCTCATCGTCCTCCTCCTGAGCCATCCAACCTGAGGCCTGCCCCGAGGGAATGGGGTGTCCAAGATAAACAAAACCGAGGACGTGAGCGATAAGAACGCCCAGTACAAAAGCATGAGTATACAAGCCTATATGAAATGCACATGCTATGATATGATACCAGGGTAGTCAAGAAACAGGAGTCACAAAAGATCTCAATATGCTCAGTCTAGAGGCGCCAAGTGGATAGTGCCGCGCGGTACTCCTCTGGGTCACTACATCCACTACAAGATCAGACGTGGACCTAAAATGTCCCGGATCACCGAAGCCCTCCGGACCCGTCGGCCACTGTGTACTCTCGGTGTCCATGCGTCCACAAGACAGGGCTGAGCGGCCCCACAAGATATAGCTTATCTCGAAAGAGATACAGCTCAACAATAAAGGCTATCTCGAAAGAGATACGGCTCAAGATGAAATGTAACATGCAGTAATAAACGTGACATAAAAGCATGCATCATATGACATATATCAATGCAGCAAACAATCATGCAACACAAATAAGAATGTATACTCAACCAGGATATCTCGGATAGTACTTTCGTACCTCAAACCAGCAGATCCTAACAATCAGCCCTAGAAACAAGCCTGCGTCCGTAGTCAGCCCACTGATGCCGCTAGCTCCCAACTAGAGCACAGTTCCGCTACAAAACCAGTAGCTCCCCGCTAGTGCCTGAACCTCGGGAAAAGACTAGAAACCCATCAGAAACGACTAAAACGCTCTGGAACACTCGGAATTGGCGAGTAAAAAGTGAAGCCTCGCGCCTCTATATATAGTCAACGATCGGAAGATCTGATCCACTTCGGAAGATCCGATCCGGTACACTTCGGACCTTCCGAACCCTGATCGGACGATCCGAACCCTGCATGTCTTCCACGGGTCCAGCCACCTGTCTCGGACGATCCGAACCCTGATCGGACGATCCGAACCCTGCATGTCTTCCACGGGTCCAGCCACCTGGTTCGGACGATCCGAACCCTGATTGGACGATCCGAACGCTGATCGGACGATACGAACGCTGTTCGGTCCTTCCGATCCCACCGAAATATAATTAATCCAATAATTAACTCAAATTAGGCATCGGGATACTACATTCTCCCCCCCTAAAAAGGATTTCGTCCGCGAAATCGTCTCTGAAAAAAATGACTGTGACACCCTGACCCGATACAATTAAAATACAGCGGAATTTAAAATTTTCTTTCAAACATGGAAGGAGTTTCAAAATACATTTTATAAAAGTGTTTACAAAATAACAACATGATCATTCCAATGACATAACAAAATACAAAATATCATTAGTGTGATCATGTTACAAAATGGTACAAAATAATCATCCTTCCAATCTTCGTATGCATATGACCCCCATCCACAGTCAACGTCCCGGTCCGTCGCTCTTATCTGCATCACATGAAAATAACTGAAATGAGAATAAATCTCAGCAAGTGGAACTCTTACATAGCAATGATACATAGTATACACTGTAAAACATGGCTTTTAAATCATAAATACCATCGACTCTGAAACATGAATAACGTAGCAATAACTGTAGCAATAGCATAGCAATAGATAGCAATACGATGGTATTCTCTTTTCTATGGTTGGATTGATATCAATAGTATCTGTGACTATGGTTGCCAATATCCCATCGATATAAATCGATAACTGTGAGGGGATAAAAGCCTATGGTCGATGATCATCTAATTGCATGCAATTCTCTTGCTATATATTTATCAATCCAATAAAACATTTAAATTCTCAATAGCATTTAAGGCCGTCGTTTCGCAATCTCATAATATCTCTTGTATTCCCTTTTTAACAATAGTGAGACATCAATGCCTCCAATAGATAATCAATGAAATCAATACATAACAATGGATCAATGGAAGGGAATAACACTTTGAAACCTTTAAAACACAATACATATAATATCATGTGAGCAAAAAGGATGAAATTCCACTTACAAACCAATAGAACACCTCCAACTATACTCTTGGTACACCACCTACAACAATAATCCATAAATAACACCAATATCAAGACTAAATCCAAGAGTCCATGCTAAATAATCCATAGAACCATCAAAACATCAAATCCAAAATAACCCTTAACTCGAAACCTCATTAGAATCGCACCAAAAACTTACCTAAGCTTCCTTATACCACGGAGAACGATGATCTCAAGTCGGAAATCCAAATAACTCCAAGAATCAAAGGTAGGAAGCTAAAGAAATGGATGAAAACCCTTGCCAAAAGAGAGAAAATCGGAAATGGAGGAAAGAAGATAAGGTAGGTATGGCCAACAACTCCCAAAAAGTCACTTAAAAACTCGCCCATACTTACACCGCGGGTGCGGTCACACAAGCACCGCGGGTGCGCTAAGCTCACGGAAACCAAAATAAATCCCATGCACGAACACCGCGGGTGCGGTGCTGCAATTACCGCGGGTGCGGTCTCACCGCGGGTGCGGTCCTTGCACTGCCGCGGGTGCGGTGATGCCACGGCCCTCCAAAACCAAAATCATGAATAGTACACCGCGGGGGCACTCATCTAAGAGCGCGGGTGCACTCTACTCACGGCAATGAACAGTAACAAAACAACTAAAAATCGATTCGAAACGCTGAAACGAACAATCAACACCAACTAACACCTCAAATAAATAATAACCAATAATACTATAGCCCAAAACACAACTATAATCATCTAATCACATAACCCAATTAACACAATAAAGCTTAAACCGTACCGTACACCGGGCTCGGCTATTACAATCTCCCCTCCTTAGAGGAATTTCGTCCTCGAAATTGACGTCACGGCACGAACAACTCAGGATACCTCTCTCTCATCTCAATCTCTGGTTCCCACGTAGCCTCCTCAATCAAATGGTTCCTCCAAAGGACTTTAACGATGCCGATCTCTTTGTTCCTCAGAACTCTAACTGTGCGATCCAGAATCTGAATCGGAATCTCATGGTAAGTCAGACTCGGCGTCAAGTCCAATGGCTCATGGCGAAGAACATGGGAAGGATCTGCAATATACTTCCTGAGCATCGATACGTGAAACACATTATGGACTCTGTCAAGATCGGGCGGTAGGGCTAATCTGTAGGCTCGGTCACCCACTCTGTCCAATATCTCGAATGGACCAATGAATCTAGGGCTCAACTTGCCCTTCTTGCCAAATCGCATCACACCCTTGAGAGGTGCTATCTTCAGAAAAACATGATCGCCAACCTCGAACTGCAAAGGTCTACGACGAACGTCTGCATAGCTCTTCTGTCTGGACTGAGCAGTCTTCATCCTCTCTCTGATAACTGCAACAACATCGGCAGTCTGTTGGACCAACTCGGGACCCAACATCTTCCTCTCTCCAACCTCATCCCAAAACAAAGGGGATCTGCACTTCCTGCCATAAAGTGCCTCATACGGTGCCATGCCAATCGTCGCCTGGTAGCTATTGTTGTACGTGAACTCCACAAGAGGCAACTTGGAATCCCAGCTACCAGAATAGTCAATAGTACAAGCTCTGAGCATATCCTCTAGAATCTGAATGACTCTCTCTGACTGACCGTCACTCTGAGGATGATAAGCTGTACTGAAAGCTAATCGAGAACCCATAGCTCTGTGCAAACTCTTCCAGAACTCTGAGGTAAATCTGGGGTCACGATCAGACACAATCGACACGGGCACACCATGAAGTCTAACAATCTCTGCAATGTAATCCTCGGCATACTGAGACATCGAATACGTCGTCTTGACTGGGAGAAAGTGCGCTGACTTGGTCAATCTATCAACAATAACCCAAATGGAATTGAAACCCTTCTGCGTCCTGGGTAAACCAGTCACGAAATCCATAGTGATATGCTCCCACTTCCACTGAGGAATCGGCAAAGAAAGCAATGTCCCAGCAGGTCTCTGGTGCTCAATCTTTACCTGCTGACAAGTAAGGCACTGAGAAATGAACAAAGCAATATCTCTCTTCATACCTGGCCACCAGTAGAGTCGACGAAGATCCTGATACATCTTCGTACTGCCTGGATGAATCGAATAAGGTGCGGTATGAGCCTCTGTCAAGACGTCTCTACGAATATCGTCGCCAGAAGGAACACAAATGCGGCCTCTGAAAGTTACCAAATCATCACCATTCAGACTAAACTCTGAATTCCCTCTAGCCTCGGCTCTAGCTCTCAACTCTGCCAACTGAACATCAGTCGACTGCTCTCTACGGATCCTGTCCGTCAATGTAGATCGAATGACCAACGCTGAAAAGCGAGCAATGGTCCCTGGAATCACCAGATCAATCTCCTCTCTCTGCAAATCCATCAACAATGGTCTCTGAATCAAAGAACTCAATGAAGCACTCGACTTGCGGCTCAAAGCATCAGCCACAACATTCACCTTCCCTGGGTGATAACTGATCGTCACATCGTAATCCTTGACAAGCTCTAACCACCTCCTCTGTCGCATATTGAGCTCTTTCTGCGAGAACAGATACTTCAAACTCTTGTGGTCTGTGAAGATCTCACACTTTTCGCCATACAGATAATGTCTCCAAATCTTAAGGGCGAAAACCACAGCTGCAAGCTCCAAATCGTGCGTCGGATAATTCTTCTCATAATCCTTCAACTGGCGAGACGCATAGGCAATGACCTTACCTCGCTGCATCAACACTGCACCAAGGCCTCTCTTCGACGCATCGGTATAGACCACAAAATCCTCTGAACCACTGGGCAAAGAAAGAACAGGAGCTGTCGTCAATCTGTCCTTCAACTCTTGAAATGCACTCTGGCAATCGATAGACCACTCGAACTTCACAGTCTTCCTCGTCAGATTGGACAATGGCAGGGCAATCTTGGAGAAACCTGAAATGAAACGACGATAGTAACCCGCCAAACCGAAGAAACTGCGTACCTCAGAAACAGTGGTAGGAATAGGCCAACTCCGAATCGCCTCTATCTTCAACGGATCAACAGCAATGCCATCTCTCGAAACCACATGGCCTAGAAAAGAAATCTGATCTAGCCAAAACTCACACTTCTTCAACTTGGCAAACAACCTCTTCTCTCGCAACAACTGAAGCACCACTCTGAGATGCTCTGCATGAAGCTCTCTGGATTTGGAATAGATCAGGATATCGTCGATGAAAACAATAACGAAGCTATCCAGATAAGGCTTGAACACACGGTTCATCAGATCCATGAAGACTGAAGGGGCATTGGTCAACCCAAAAGACATGACAAGAAACTCATAGTGACCGTACCTGGTCCGGAAAGCTGTCTTAGGGATATCAGACTCCCTAACCTTCAACTGATAGTAGCCAGACCGAAGATCAATCTTCGAGAACACAGTAGCACTATGGAGCTGATCAAACAAATCATCTATCCGAGGCAACGGATACTTGTTCTTGACAGTTACTTTGTTAAGCTCCCTGTAGTCGATACACAGTCGCAAAGAACCATCCTTCTTCTTGACAAATAGAACCGGAGCTCCCCAAGGCGAAGAACTCGGACGAATAAAGCCCTTGTCTAAAAGATCCTGCAACTGAGTCTTCAACTCCTTCATCTCGGTAGGGGCCATTCGGTACGGAGCCTTAGAAATAGGAACCGTACCTGGAGCTAAATCGATCACAAACTCAACATCTCTATCCGGCGGCAAACCCGGAACATCATCCTCAAACACATCAGCAAACTCTCTCACCACATCAATATCATCTACATTCAACTTAATCAATCTATCAACATCCACAATAGAAGCAAGAAACCCATCGCAACCTCTACACAACAATCTCTCAGCCTCAAAGCAAGAAATAAAAGGAAGGACCAGCGAAGTACCTGTGCTGGCGAGCGCTCCTCCCTGGCCATCATCTGCAAAAGTCACCTTCTTAGCAACACAATCGATAACTGCACGGTAAGTCGAAAGCCAATCCATGCCAAGAATAACATCGAAGGCAACAATAGGGATAACAATCAAATCAGCGAATACAACTCGCTCCTCAATACGAACAGGGCACGCAAAGACAATTGATGTCGGGCACAAGACATCCCCCGAAGGTAAAACAACATTAAGCTGAATGGGAAGAACAGAAGGAACTATACCCAAAGATCTCAAAAATAATTCAGACATAAAAGAATGAGTAGCACCAGTATCAATCAAAGTAGTAGCTACTCTGCCTGAAATCAAAATAGTACTAGAGATCAATGAAGAATCACGATTAATACCTTCCTTGGTCATCGTAAAGATACGACCCTGCACCTTCCCTTGGCTATCTCCCCTCGGGCAATTCCTAGCAACGTGACCCGCCGCGCCACAACGAAAACAAGTATGAGTGCCCAATCTGCACTCTCCTCGATGATGCTTACTACACTTTGGACACAGTGGCTTCTCGGGATCAAATGGAACTGGCGGTGGTCTAGAACTCGGCTCCATCTTGCCCTTGCCCTTGAAACGATCCCTGCCCCTCTGATTCGAACCCTGGCCTATCTGAGCAATGGCCTGGTGCCTCTCTTGCCTCTCCCTGGCGATGTCCTTCTCGTCCTGCTCGGCCAACAGTGCCTTGGACACAATCTCCTTGAAAGTAACAGCTTTGGACATGTTGATATCACGACGAATCTCCGCTCTAAGGCCTCGAATGAAATGAGCGCCCTTGTCCTTGTCGTTCGAAGCAATATACGGAGCAAATAGGCAACCCTCCTCGAACTTCAGAATATACTGGCCAACATCCAAGCTCCCCTGTCTAAGTTCCAAGAACTCCGTAACCTTCCTCGCTCGAAGTGCGTCGGGGAAATACTTGTCGTAGAACAAGTCAGTGAACTCTGACCACTTCAGTGTCGCAACATCAACTCCAACTTTCGTAGCATTCCACCAGATACGGGCAGCCTTAACCAACATAAACACTGCACAGCTAATCCTGTCTTTGTCCTCATACTGGAGATGATCGAAGATAGCTTCAAGCGCCTTGACCCACTCGACAGCAACTAGAGGATCAGTGCTACCTGCGAATTCCGGTGGATCCATTCTCTTAAAAGAAGAAAAGACGGCATCAGTGCCAACAGCCTGAGCAACTTGACCTCTCACTTGGCCTCGACCCTGTCCTGCTCCTTGCAATCGGAGCAACTGTTGAATCTGATCGCTATGCACCTTAGCCTGCTCCTTAAGCAACTTGCCGAACTCGTCGACAACTCTCGAGGAAGAACTATCCTCACCCTCTGCCGCCTTACGCTTAGGAGGCATACTCTACAATTGCTCACAAGACACCAATCAATATATATAACAATGGATAGATGCAAGAAAACATACCCGGACAGTTGAAAGTAGACGAAGTCATATGCATTGGTCCGAAGAACACCGCTCTGATACCACTAAATGTGACACCCTGACCCGATACAATTAAAATACAGCGGAATTTAAAATTTTCTTTCAAACATGGAAGGAGTTTCAAAATACATTTTATAAAAGTGTTTACAAAATAACAACATGATCATTCCAATGACATAACAAAATACAAAATATCATTAGTGTGATCATGTTACAAAATGGTACAAAATAATCATCCTTCCAATCTTCGTATGCATATGACCCCCATCCACAGTCAACGTCCCGGTCCGTCGCTCTTATCTGCATCACATGAAAATAACTGAAATGAGAATAAATCTCAGCAAGTGGAACTCTTACATAGCAATGATACATAGTATACACTGTAAAACATGGCTTTTAAATCATAAATACCATCGACTCTGAAACATGAATAACGTAGCAATAACTGTAGCAATAGCATAGCAATAGATAGCAATACGATGGTATTCTCTTTTCTATGGTTGGATTGATATCAATAGTATCTGTGACTATGGTTGCCAATATCCCATCGATATAAATCGATAACTGTGAGGGGATAAAAGCCTATGGTCGATGATCATCTAATTGCATGCAATTCTCTTGCTATATATTTATCAATCCAATAAAACATTTGAATTCTCAATAGCATTTAAGGCCGTCGTTTCGCAATCTCATAATATCTCTTGTATTCCCTTTTTAACAATAGTGAGACATCAATGCCTCCAATAGATAATCAATGAAATCAATACATAACAATGGATCAATGGAAGGGAATAACACTTTGAAACCTTTAAAACACAATACATATAATATCATGTGAGCAAAAAGGATGAAATTCCACTTACAAACCAATAGAACACCTCCAACTATACTCTTGGTACACCACCTACAACAATAATCCATAAATAACACCAATATCAAGACTAAATCCAAGAGTCCATGCTAAATAATCCATAGAACCATCAAAACATCAAATCCAAAATAATCCTTAACTCGAAACCTCATTAGAATCGCACCAAAAACTTACCTAAGCTTCCTTATACCACGGAGAACGATGATCTCAAGTCGGAAATCCAAATAACTCCAAGAATCAAAGGTAGGAAGCTAAAGAAATGGATGAAAACCCTTGCCAAAAGAGAGAAAATCGGAAATGGAGGAAAGAAGATAAGGTAGGTATGGCCAACAACTCCCAAAAAGTCACTTAAAAACTCGCCCATACTTACACCGCGGGTGCGGTCACACAAGCACCGCGGGTGCGCTAAGCTCACGGCAAAATAAATCCCATGCACGAACACCGCGGGTGCGGTGCTGCAATTACCGCGGGTGCGGTCTCACCGCGGGTGCGGTCCTTGCACTGCCGCGGGTGCGGTGATGCCACGGCCCTCCAAAACCAAAATCATGAATAGTACACCGCGGGGGCACTCATCTAAGAGCGCGGGTGCACTCTACTCACGGCAATGAACAGTAACAAAACAACTAAAAATCGATTCGAAACGCTGAAACGAACAATCAACACCAACTAACACCTCAAATAAATAATAACCAATAATACTATAGCCCAAAACACAACTATAATCATCTAATCACATAACCCAATTAACACAATAAAGCTTAAACCGTACCGTACACCGGGCTCGGCTATTACAATGACAATTCTGAACAACAATACATTCAACTTAAGAATGAATTACAACCGAAAGTACAACTGAAATTACAATCATAACTGAAAATACTACAACTAGAACAACTCTGGATGCTCTGACCGCATACGACTCTCTAGTTCCCAAGTAGCTTCTTCAGTGCCTGTGCGCTGCCACTGAATTAAGACAAGAGGAATGATCTTATTTCGCAACACCTTGTCTTTGCGATCTAGAATCCGAACTGGTCGTTCCACGTAAGACAAATCCGAATCAAGTTGAACTTCAGAGGGATGTAAGATGTGAGACTCATCTGCTACATATCGTCTCAACAAAGATACGTGGAACACATCATGAATACTTGATAGGTACGGCGGCAATGCAAGTCTGTAAGCCAAATCTCCCACGCTTTCCAATATTTCAAATGGACCAATAAATCTCGGAGACAGCTTACCCTTGAGACCAAATCTCAAAATCCTGCGAAAAGGCGAAACTCGGAGAAACACTTTCTCACCTGGCTGAAATTGAAGAGGTCGACGCTTGGTGTTCGCATAACTCGCTTGTCGATCCTGAGCAGTCTTAATCCGCTTCTTGATTACTGCAACCTTATCAATAGCCTGCTGGACTAACTCCGGTCCCTCAACATGTCGTTCCCCAATTTCGTCCCAGAATAATGGAGTACGACAACGTCGCCCATACAACGCCTCAAATGGTGCCATACCAATACTACGATGATAGCTGTTGTTGTACGCGAACTCAATCAAAGGCAAATGATCCTGCCAAACGGTTCCGAAATCCATAACACAAGCTCGCATCATATCCTCAAGTGTACGGATAGTCCTCTCTGTCTGACCGTCGGTCTCTGGATGATAAGCCGTACTCAAACTTAGTGAAGTACCCAATGCTGACTGGAAACTACCCCAAAATAGTGAGGTAAAACGAGGATCTCTGTCACTAACAATACTGACTGGCACTCCATGCAAACGTAAAATCTCTTGAATATACAATCGAGCCATACGATCGAAAGTGAAATCACGGTTATATGGCAGAAAATGAGCAGACTTGGTGAGTCGATCCACCACTACCCAAATAGCATCACTGTTCATCGAAGACAATGGCAAGTGAGTCATGAAGTCCATCGCGATATGCTCCCACTTCCATTCAGGAATAGGTAAGTTCAACAATAATCCTCCCGGTCGACGGTGCTCTGCCTTAACCTGCTGACAAACTAGACACTTGGAGACAAACAGATAAATGCTGCGCTTCATCCCTTTCCACCAAAATCGTGTCCTCAAATCTTTATACATCTTGTTGCTTCCCGGATGAACACTCAACTTGCTTCGATGAGCCTGAGACAAGATCTCTTCCCTCAAAGTATCATCCTCTGGTACTTCAACCCGATTAGACAAACACAGAAGACCATTAGACTGATAATGGAAATTACTATCTCCACCAACCTACCGAGCTAATCTCTGAGTCTTGAGATCAGACATCTGAGCATCTCGAATCCGAGTGAACAAGGTTGGCTCAGATAAAATGGTAGCAACACGAATGCTCTCCATACCTTTCCGATGTTTGAACTTAAACCCCAACGAACAACAATCCTGGACAGTACTAGACATAGCACTGGTCTGAAGTGCAGAGGCTCTCACCTTTCGACTAAGAGCATCGGCTGTGAGATTCGCAGAACCTGGATGGTACTTGATCACACAATCATAATCTTTAAGTAGATCCATCCAACGACGTTGTCTCATGTTCAACTCAGCCTGAGTGAACAGATACTTCAGACTCTTATGATCAGTAAAGATTTCAAACTGAACACCGTACAAATAATGACGCCAGATCTTCAGCGCAAACACAATAGCTGCCAAATCTAGATCATGAATAGGGTACTTCTCCTCATGAGATTTTAACTGTCTGGAAGCATAAGCGATCACATGACCATTCTGCGTCAACACACACCCTAAGCCTTGAAAAGAGGCATCGGTGTAAACACTGAAACCATCAGATCCTGACGGTAACGCCAAAACAGGTGCAGAAGTCAGAAGTCGACGAAGCTCTCTGAAACTATCTTCGCACTCAGATGACCACTCAAATGGAACATCTTTCCGAGTAAGTTGCGTCAATGGTCTAGCTACCTGAGAGAAATTCACGATGAAGCGACGATAATACCCTGCCAGACCTAGAAAACTACGGATCTCGGCCACTGTCGTCGGACGTGACCAATTCAGCACTGCCTCAATCTTGCTAGGATCCACAGAAACTCCTTCCTTGGAAATCACATGACCAAGGAATACTACACGATTAATCCAGAACTCGCACTTACTCAGCTTAGCATACAATTGCTTCTCGCGAAGAATCTGCAACACAATCCTCAAGTGATGGATATGCTCTTCCACACTGTGAGAATAAATCAAGATATCGTCGATGAAAACCACAAAAAACTGATCTAAAAAATCCCGAAAGACTCGGTTCATCAGATCCATGAACACCGCTGGCGCATTTGTCAATCCGAATGGCATAACTAGAAACTCATAATGCCCATATCGAGTACGAAATGCAGTCTTGGACATATCATCATCTCTAACTCTCATCTGATGATAACCCGATCGCAAGTCAATCTTGGAGTAAATAGAGGTACCCTGAAGCTGATCGAACAAGTCATCAATACGAGGTAATGGATACTTGTTTTTGATCGTCACACGATTCAGCTGGCGATAATCAATACACAATCGCATCAATCCATCCTTTTTCTTGACAAACAAGACTGGAGCTCCCCAAGGTGAAACACTCGGGCGAATATAACCTTTATCCAGAAGATCCTGCAATTGTTGCTTCAGTTCCCTCATCTCTGACGGAGCCAGACGATAGGGGGCACGAGAAATCGGTGTAGTCCCTGGCATTAACTCGATGCCAAATTCCACCTCTCTAATCGGAGGAAAACCAGGAATCTCATCTGGGAAAACATCAGGAAACTCACAAACCACTGGAATATCATCTATACCAACACTACCTGTGGACGAATCAACCGCATAGATGATGTAGCCTTCCCCGCCCGACTCTAAAGCACGACAGGCTTTCAGAGCAGATACCACTGGCATCGGAGGTCGCGCTCCCTCACCATAGAAAAACCAACTAGAGCTCTCAGTCGTACGAAACTGAACAAGCTTCTGGTAACAATCCACAGTAGCTCGGTAGGTAGTCAATAGGTCTATACCCAAAATACAATCAAAATCTTCCATCTCTAGGATCATAAGATTCGCAGTCAATTCGTTACCCTCAAAATCTAAGGGACAACCCATCACTAGACGCTTTGCTAACACCGAATGACCCATCGGAGTAAAAACGGAAAGAATGACGTCTAGAGAAACATACGGTAACTTATGACTCTTAACAAATCGTGCAGAAATGAATGAATGTGATGCTCCGGTATCAATAAGAACAAAAGCAGGAATACCGCATAAACAAAAAGTACCTGCTATGACTCTCCCTGTCTCATCTGCAGCCTGATCCTGGTTCAGCGCAAATACCTCACCTTGGGCACGAGGTCGAAGGTTTGAACTACCCATTGCCTGACCCTGCATCCTCTGCTGAACAGTCGTCTGAGATCCGGAACCAGATCCTGCTCCACCTCGCAACTGAGGACAATTCTTCTTAAGATGACCCATCTCTCCGCACTGAAAACAAGCTCCCGCGGCTGATCGGCACTGCTCCGATGGATGGTTCTTCCCACAATGCACACAAGAAACCTTCTTCTTACCAAAGCGAAAAATACCGCTAGACCGAGTTCCCGATCCAGAAGAAGAAGAACCTGACTTCTTGAAAGACTGAGATCGAGGGCTCAAAGTATTCGGAGGTCTAGAAGAAAGAATAGACCTACCACGCTGAAGACTGATCTCTGCCTGGCGACACCGGTTCACTAACCCATCATAAGAAGTAGGATTATCGCAGACAGTGACTCGATCAAAGATCTCCTGGTTAAGACCCTGAAGGAAATGGTCATACTTGGCCTCAGAACTGCCACTAATATGAGGAGTAAAGGGTAACAACTCGAAGAACTTCTGCTGATATTCATCAACAGACATACTACCCTGCTTAAGATTCAGAAGTTCAATCGTCTTTGCCTGGCGAAGGGCTGGAGGAAAATATAGCTGCATGAAAGCTGCACGGAAATCGGCCCAAGTCACCCTACCCTGAGACTGGACTATCGGCACAGAAGTCGATCGCCACCACTTGCGCGCACGGCCCTCGAGAAGAAAACTAAGGGTCTCCATCTGCTGCTCTTCGGTGCACTGGAATGCACGGAAACAACTCTCCATGCGCTCTAACCAATCCTCAGCAACATCGGGAGTCTCACCACCGACTAAAGGCTTAGGCCCCATCTGAATGAAACGGTGCATCTCAAAACGCCTAGGGCCATCACGACGATGACGATGTTCACGATGACGCCTACGATCGTCCTGGTCACCCCAACGACCTACACTCCCCTGACTACTCTCATCACCAAAGTGGTCAGCCATCGCTACAAGATAGAATGGGGAAAATGGTAAAATGGTCAACGAAAATCCCAAAACAGAATCTATATCCCAAAATCATATGCATGCTCTGATACCATAAATGTAGTGACCCGTTCCAGAATCACCTACTAATCAAGAATTAAGCATGCAATTAACTTAATTAATAACAATCAGAGATAAATGCGAAAAATGGTCAACAAACGATAGTTATACAACCCAAATGATATCCAGAACAACTCAGAATAAAAATATGCGGTACAACCATATCGAAACAAATAGTACTGAAGAACTAAACCAACCGGCTACTCAACGTCCTCATCGTCCTCCTCCTGAGCCATCCAACCTGAGGCCTGCCCCGAGGGAATGGGGTGTCCAAGATAAACAAAACCGAGGACGTGAGCGATAAAAACGCCCAGTACAAAAGCATGAGTATACAAGCCTATATGAAATGCACATGCTATGATATGATACCAGGGTAGTCAAGAAACAGGAGTCACAAAAGATCTCAATATGCTCAGTCTAGAGGGGCCAAGTGGATAGTGCCGCGCGGTACTCCTCTGGGTCACTACATCCACTACAAGATCAGACGTGGACCTAAAATGTCCCGGATCACCGAAGCCCTCCGGACCCGTCGGCCACTGTGTACTCTCGGTGTCCATGCGTCCACAAGACAGGGCTGAGCGGCCCCACAAGATATAGCTTATCTCGAAAGAGATACAGCTCAACAATAAAGGCTATCTCGAAAGAGATACGGCTCAAGATGAAATGTAACATGCAGTAATAAACGTGACATAAAAGCATGCATCATATGACATATATCAATGCAGCAAACAATCATGCAACACATATAAGAATGTATACTCGACCAAGATATCTCGGATAGTACTTTCGTACCTCAAACCAGCAGATCCTAACAATCAGCCCTAGAAACAAGCCTGCGTCCGTAGTCAGCCCACTGATGCCGCTAGCTCCCAACTAGAGCACAGTTCCGCTACAAAACCAGTAGCTCCCCGCTAGTGCCTGAACCTCGGGAAAAGACTAGAAACCCATCAGAAACGACTAAAACGCTCTGGAACACTCGGAATTGGCGAGTAAAAAGTGAAGCCTCGCGCCTCTATATATAGTCAACGATCGGAAGATCCGATCCACTTCGGAAGATCCGATCCGGTACACTTCGGACCTTCCGAACCCTGATCGGACGATCCGAACCCTGCATGTCTTCCACGGGTCCAGCCACCTGTCTCGGACGATCCGAACCCTGATCGGACGATCCGAACCCTGCATGTCTTCCACGGGTCCAGCCACCTGGCTCGGACGATCCGAACCCTGATCGGACGATCCGAACGCTGTTCGGTCCTTCCGATCCCACCGAAATATAATTAATCCAATAATTAACTCAAATTAGGCATCGGGATACTACATTCTCCCCCCCTAAAAAGGATTTCGTCCGCGAAATCGTCTCTGAAAAAATGACAATTCTGAACAACAATACATTCAACTTAAGAATGAATTACAACCGAAAGTACAACTGAAATTACAATCATAACTGAAAATACTACAACTAGAACAACTCTGGATGCTCTGACCGCATACGACTCTCTAGTTCCCAAGTAGCTTCTTCAGTGCCTCTGCGCTGCCACTGAATTAAGACAAGAGGAATGATCTTATTTCGCAACACCTTGTCTTTGCGATCTAGAATCCGAACTGGTCGTTCCACGTAAGACAAATCCGAATCAAGTTGAACTTCAGAGGGATGTAAGATGTGAGACTCATCTGCTACATATCGTCTCAACAAAGATACGTGGAACACATCATGAATACTTGATAGGTACGGCGGCAATGCAAGTCTGTAAGCCAAATCTCCCACGCTTTCCAATATTTCAAATGGACCAATAAATCTCGGAGACAGCTTACCCTTGAGACCAAATCTCAAAATCCTGCGAAAAGGCGAAACTCGGAGAAACACTTTCTCACCTGGCTGAAATTGAAGAGGTCGACGCTTGGTGTTCGCATAACTCGCTTGTCGATCCTGAGCAGTCTTAATCCGCTTCTTGATTACTGCAACCTTATCAATAGCCTCCTGGACTAACTCCGGTCCCTCAACATGTCGTTCCCCAATTTCGTCCCAGAATAATGGAGTACGACAACGTCGCCCATACAACGCCTCAAATGGTGCCATACCAATACTACGATGATAGCTGTTGTTGTACGCGAACTCAATCAAAGGCAAATGATCCTGCCAAACGGTTCCGAAATCCATAACACAAGCTCGCATCATATCCTCAAGTGTACGGATAGTCCTCTCTGTCTGACCGTCGGTCTCTGGATGATAAGCCGTACTCAAACTTAGTGAAGTACCCAATGCTGACTGGAAACTACCCCAAAATCGTGAGGTAAAACGAGGATCTCTGTCACTAACAATACTGACTGGCACTCCATGCAAACGTAAAATCTCTTGAATATACAATCGAGCCATACGATCGAAAGTGAAATCACGGTTATATGGCAGAAAATGAGCAGACTTGGTGAGTCGATCCACCACTACCCAAATAGCATCACTGTTCATCGAAGACAATGGCAAGTGAGTCATGAAGTCCATCGCGATATGCTCCCACTTCCATTCAGGAATAGGTAAGTTCAACAATAATCCTCCCGGTCGACGGTGCTCTGCCTTAACCTGCTGACAAACTAGACACTTGGAGACAAACAGATAAATGCTGCGCTTCATCCCTTTCCACCAAAATCGTGTCCTCAAATCTTTATACATCTTGTTGCTTCCCGGATGAACACTCAACTTGCTTCGATGAGCCTGAGACAAGATCTCTTCCCTCAAAGTATCATCCTCTGGTACTACAACCCGATTAGACAAACACAGAAGACCATTAGACTGATAATGGAAATTACTATCTCCACCAACCAACCGAGCTAATCTCTGAGTCTTGAGATCAGACATCTGAGCATCTCGAATCCGAGTGAACAAGGTTGGCTCAGATAAAATGGTAGCAACACGAATGCTCTCCATACCTTTCCGATGTTTGAACTTAAACCCCAACGAACAACAATCCTGGACAGTACTAGACATAGCACTGGTCTGAAGTGCAGAGGCTCTCACCTTGCGACTAAGAGCATCGGCTGTGAGATTCGCAGAACCTGGATGGTACTTGATCACACAATCATAATCTTTAAGTAGATCCATCCAACGACGTTGTCTCATGTTCAACTCAGCCTGAGTGAACAGATACTTCAGACTCTTATGATCAGTAAAGATTTCAAACTGAACACCGTAAAAATAATGACGCCAGATCTTCAGCGCAAACACAATAGCTGCCAACTCTAGATCATGAATAGGGTACTTCTCCTCGTGAGATTTTAACTGTCTGGAAGCATAAGCGATCACATGACCATTCTGCGTCAACACACACCCTAAGCCTTGAAAAGAGGCATCGGTGTAAACACTGAAACCATCAGATCCTGACGGTAACGCCAAAACAGGTGCAGAAGTCAGAAGTCGACGAAGCTCTCTGAAACTATCTTCGCACTCAGATGACCACTCAAATGGAACATCTTTCCGAGTAAGTTGCGTCAATGGTCTAGCTACCTGAGAGAAATTCACGATGAAGCGACGATAATACCCTGCCAGACCTAGAAAACTACGGATCTCGGCCACTGTCGTCGGACGTGACCAATTCAGCACTGCCTCAATCTTGCTAGGATCCACAGAAACTCCTTCCTTGGAAATCACATGACCAAGGAATACTACACGATTAATCCAGAACTCGCACTTACTCAGCTTAGCATACAATTGCTTCTCGCGAAGAATCTGCAACACAATCCTCAAGTGATGGATATGCTCTTCCACACTGTGAGAATAAATCAAGATATCGTCGATGAAAACCACAAAAAACTGATCTAAAAAATCCCGAAAGACTCGGTTCATCAGATCCATGAACACCGCTGGCGCATTTGTCAATCCGAATGGCATAACTAGAAACTCATAATGCCCATATCGAGTACGAAATGCAGTCTTGGACATATCATCATCTCTAACTCTCATCTGATGATAACCCGATCGCAAGTCAATCTTGGAGTAAATAGAGGTACCCTGAAGCTGATCGAACAAGTCATCAATACGAGGTAATGGATACTTGTTTTTGATCGTCACACGATTCAGCTGGCGATAATCAATACACAATCGCATCGATCCATCCTTTTTCTTGACAAACAAGACTGGAGCTCCCCAAGGTGAAACACTCGGGAGAATATAACCTTTATCCAGAAGATCCTGCAATTGTTGCTTCAGTTCCCTCATCTCTGACGGAGCCAGACGATAGGGGGCACGAGAAATCGGTGTAGTCCCTGGCATTAACTCGATGCCAAATTCCACCTCTCTAATCGGAGGAAAACCAGGAATCTCATCTGGGAAAACATCAGGAAACTCACAAACCACTGGAATATCATCTATACCAACACTACCTGTGAACGAATCAACCGCATAGATGAGGTAGCCTTCCCCGCCCGACTCTAAAGCACGACAGGCTTTCAGAGCAGATACCACTGGCATCGGAGGTCGCGCTCCCTCACCATAGAAAAACCAACTAGAGCTCTCAGTCGTACGAAACTGAACAAGCTTCTGGTAACAATCCACAGTAGCTCGGTAGGTAGTCAATAGGTCTATACCCAAAATACAATCAAAATCTTCCATCTCTAGGATCATAAGATTCGCAGTCAATTCGTTACCCTCAAAATCTAAGGGACAACCCATCACTAGACGCTTTGCTAACACCGAATGACCCATCGGAGTAAAAACGGAAAGAATGACGTCTAGAGAAACATACGGTAACTTATGACGCTTAACAAATCGTGCAGAAATGAATGAATGTGATGCTCCGGTATCAATAAGAACAAAAGCAGGAATACCGCATAAACAAAAAGTACCTGCTATGACTCTCCCTGTCTCATCTGCAGCCTGATCCTGGTTCAGCGCAAATACCTGACCTTGGGCACGAGGTCGAAGGTTTGAACTACCCATTGCCTGACCCTGCATCCTCTGCTGAACAGTCGTCTGAGATCCGGAACCAGATCCTGCTCCACCTCGCAACTGAGGACAATTCTTCTTAAGATGACCCATCTCTCCGCACTGAAAACAAGCTCCCGCGGCTGATCGGCACTGCTCCGATGGATGGTTCTTCCCACAATGCACACAAGAAACCTTCTTCTTACCAAAGCGAAAAATACCGCTAGACCGAGTTCCCGATCCAGAAGAAGAAGAACCTGACTTCTTGAAAGACTGAGATCGAGGGCTCAAAGTATTCGGAGGTCTAGAAGAAAGAATAGACCTACCACGCTGAAGACTGATCTCTGCCTGGCGACACCGGTTCACTAACCCATCATAAGAAGTAGGATTATCGCAGACAGTGACTCGATCAAAGATCTCCTGGTTAAGACCCTGAAGGAAATGGTCATACTTGGCCTCAGAACTGCCACTAATATGAGGAGCAAAGGGTAACAACTCGAAGAACTTCTGCTGATATTCATCAACAGACATACTACCCTGCTTAAGATTCAGAAGTTCAATCGTCTTTGCCTGGCGAAGGGCTGGAGGAAAATATAGCTGCATGAAAGCTGCACGGAAATCGGCCCAAGTCACCCTACCCTGAGACTGGACTATCGGCACAGAAGTCGATCGCCACCACTTGCGCGCACGGCCCTCGAGAAGAAAACTAAGGGTCTCCATCTGCTGCTCTTCGGTGCACTGGAATGCACGGAAACAACTCTCCATGCGCTCTAACCAATCCTCAGCAACATCGGGAGTCTCACCACCGACTAAAGGCTTAGGCCCCATCTGAATGAAACGGTGCATCTCAAAACGCCTAGGGCCATCACGACGATGACGATGTTCACGATGAAGCCTACGATCGTCCTGGTCACCCCAACGACCTACACTCCCCTGACTACTCTCATCACCAAAGTGGTCAGCCATCGCTACAAGATAGAATGGGGAAAATGGTAAAATGGTCAACGAAAATCCCAAAACAGAATCTATATCCCAAAATCATATGCATGCTCTGATACCATAAATGTAGTGACCCGTTCCAGAATCACCTACTAATCAAGAATTAAGCATGCAATTAACTTAATTAATAACAATCAGAGATAAATGCGGAAAATGGTCAACAAACGATAGTTATACAACCCAAATGATATCCAGAACAACTCAGAATAAAAATATGTGGTACAACCATATCGAAACAAATAGTACTGAAGAACTAAACCAACCGGCTACTCAACGTCCTCATCGTCCTCCTCCTGAGCCATCCAACCTGAGGCCTGCCCCGAGGGAATGGGGTGTCCAAGATAAACAAAACCGAGGACGTGAGCGATAAGAACGCCCAGTACAAAAGCATGAGTATACAAGCCTATATGAAATGCACATGCTATGATATGATACCAGGGTAGTCAAGAAACAGTAGTCACAAAAGATCTCAATATGCTCAGTCTAGAGGCGCCAAGTGGATAGTGCCGCGCGGTACTCCTCTGGGTCACTACATCCACTACAAGATCAGACGTGGACCTAAAATGTCCCGGATCACCGAAGCCCTCCGGACCCGTCGGCCACTGTGTACTCTCGGTGTCCATGCGTCCACAAGACAGGGCTGAGCGGCCCCACAAGATATAGCTTATCTCGAAAGAGATACAGCTCAACAATAAAGGCTATCTCGAAAGAGATACGGCTCAAGATGAAATGTAACATGCAGTAATAAACGTGACATAAAAGCATGCATCATATGACATATATCAATGCAGCAAACAATCATGCAACACATATAAGAATGTATACTCGACCAGGATATCTCGGATAGTACTTTCGTACCTCAAACCAGCAGATCCTAACAATCAGCCCTAGAAACAAGCCTGCGTCCGTAGTCAGCCCACTGATGCCGCTAGCTCCCAACTAGAGCACAGTTCCGCTACAAAACCAGTAGCTCCCCGCTAGTGCCTGAACCTCGGGAAAAGACTAGAAACCCATCAGAAACGACTAAAACGCTCTGGAACACTCGGAATTGGCGAGTAAAAAGTGAAGCCTCGCGCCTCTATATATAGTCAACGATCGGAAGATCCGATCCACTTCGGAAGATCCGATCCGGTACACTTCGGACCTTCCGAACCCTGATCGGACGATCCGAACCCTGCATGTCTTCCACGGGTCCAGCCACCTGTCTCGGACGATCCGAACCCTGATCGGACGATCCGAACCCTGCATGTCTTCCACGGGTCCAGCCACCTGGCTCGGACGATCCGAACCCTGATCGGACGATCCGAACGCTGATCGGACGATCCGAACGCTGTTCGGTCCTTCCGATCCCACCGAAATATAATTAATCCAATAATTAACTCAAATTAGGCATCGGGATACTACAATACAAGCTGAAATCGGTTTCAGTATACTTCGATGGCGTAACGGCGTAATTCTTCGATACCGCTAACTCAATAATATCATCCCCAATCACAAGCAACTCATACTATCATCAAAACATCAACATATATTCTGAAATCTGTATATCTTCGGTCTATCACATGCTGGTAATTCTTGAACATCTATACGGTATCCGAAATTCAATCCGATTGCATTTCTACGATACTCAATATACCAAAAACACATATTTCTAACAAAATCATAACTTCTCCAACATATGAATTTCGAGGCATGCTGGAAATGAACAATACTTACATCCTTAGCTAGCTCTTGTTGCAACGATCACAAATCTGTACTCGAAATTAAAATCGGATAGCTAGTTGTTGCATAATCTCAATTCTAATATGAAGAAACTTTGAAGAAAACAAAGGGGAACTCTCGGTGCTCTCAGCTGCTGGAATGAAGAATGAAGATTCAGCAATTTCATATATATATACATGCCATGTGTCAAGCCAAGAAACAAAGGTGGCATTCTCGCATGCAGCACCGCGGGTGCGGTCTTCTTGTACCGCGGGTGCGCTCATGCTTCGGCAGCCCTTTCATTTTCTGAAATTCATCGACCGCGGGTTGCGGTCTCTGCAAGACCGCGGGTGCGGTGATGCTACGGCCAAACTTCATAATTCTGAATAATACACCGCGGGTGCGGTCTTGTCCGAGGCGCAGGTGCGGTATGGCTTCGGCCATTCTTTCAAAAATTCTCATTTTTATGTCATGCATTCTTACCTCTTCAAATCTAACATCAATGACAACTGATAATTCTCGAGCCTTACATTTCTCCCCCTCTTAGACAGGAGTTCGTCCTCGAACTCGTAAGCAAACAATCATGCAAGTATATACATAACAGTATAATCAAAACTGAAAGGAAGACTCACATCAGACTCTGTCTCCCAAGTTGCCTCCTCAATGCCATGACTACTCCACTGAACCTTCACAAGCGGAATGGTCTTGGTTCTAAGCTGTTTCTCCTTCCGATCAAGAATTTGTATCGGTCTTTCCACATAGCTCAGAGTCTGATCTAATTCGGCTTCGTCAGGCTGAATGATATGAGAATCATCTGGCATATATCTACGCAACATTGATACATGAAATACGTCATGTATCCCCGACAAAGAAGGAGGAAGATCAAGTCTGTAAGCTCGATCGCCAATCTTCTCAAGGATCTCATACGGACCGACGTATCTAGGAGACAAATTTCCACGCTTGCCAAATCTGACAACGCCTCTGAAAGGTGAAATCTTTAAAAATAAGTTGTCTCCCTGCTCAAATATCAACGGTCTGCGTCTGACATTGGCGTATTTCGCTTGCCTATCCTGTGCCGTCTTCATTCTCTTCTGAATGATCTTCACTTTCTCGGTCATCTCACGAATCATATCAGGCCCCAACTCTGGTACCTCAGAGATATCATCCCAGTATAACGGAGATCTGCACTTCTTTCCGTATAAAGCTTCGAACGGTGCCATCTCAATGCTAGTCTGATAGCTGTTGTTGTATGAAAACTCACACAACGGCAATGAATCTTGCCAACTAGTACCAAAGTCTAGTACTACCGCTCTTAGCATGTCCTCTAAAGTCTGGATAGTCCGCTCTGACTGTCCGTCTGTCTGAGGATGATAAGCAGTGCTCAGGTGTAAAGTCGTACCCAAAGCCTGCTGCAAACTGTGCCAAAAATGAGAAGTAAATCGTGGATCACGATCTGATACGATCGACTTCGGCACACCGTGCAAACTGACGACCACTCTGACATACAACTCTGCCATCTGATCGTGTCGATAGGTCATTCTGTACGGAATAAAACACGCTGATTTGGTCAGTCTGTCTATCACAACCCAAATCGCGTCACAGCCTCGCGAAGATCGAGGTAACTTCGTCACGAAATCCATGGAAATGTGGTCCCATTTCCACTCAGGAATAGACAAACTCTGAAGTAAAACTCCGGGCTTCTTTCTTTCTGCCTTCACCTGCTGGCAATTCAAGCATTTAGACACAAATTCTGCAATATCTGTCTTCATCTGCCTCCACCAGAATTGCGTCTTCAAATCATTGTACATCTTCCTGCCACAAGGATGAATGCTAAACCGACTACAGTGTGCCTCTGCCATGATCTGTCGTCTCAAATCGGGAACATCTGGCACTACTAAACGGTTATTCACATACAGAACAGAATCCCTAACCTGATACTCTGATATATGACCAGCTCTGACCATATCAATCGATCTCTGAATGCTCGGATCAGTTCTCTGCGCCTCTTTGACCCTCAAAATCAAATCTGGCTCAATCTGAATCGCAGCAAGTCGCAACGGTCTACTCTCTATATCAAATGTCAATCTAGACAAGCAACAATCCTCTACTAAGTTCGATACACCTACTGTCGATAAGGAAAGAGCACATACCTTTCGACTCAAGGCGTCTGCCGCTGCATTCGACTTTCCTGGATAGTACTTGATCTCGCAATCAAAATCTTTCAGCAGATCAATCCATCGTCGGTGCCTCATATTCAACTCTGACTGAGAAAAGAGGTACTTCAGGCTCTTATGATCTGAATAAATTTCAAATTTCTCGCCATACAAATAATGACGCCAGATCTTCAAGGCAAAGACAATCGCCGCCAATTCAAGATCATGAATCGGATAACGAGTTTCGTGCGGCTTCAGCTGTCTAGAGGCGTACGCTATCACGTGCCCTCGCTGCATAAGAACACATCCTTGCCCTCTGTGAGATGCGTCACAATATACAACAAACTCACCTGTACCTGAAGGAATCGTCAAGACAGGCGCACTAGTCAGCCTCTTCTTCAACTCTACAAAACTGGCTTCACAATCTTCAGACCATACATATGGCATGTTCTTTTGTGTCAACTGGGTGATAGGTTTCGCTATACTGGAGAAATCTTGGATAACCCATGAAACTGCGTATCTCCGGCACAGAAGTCGGTCTCGGCCAACCGATCACAGCCTCAACTTTACTCGGATCTACCGCAATACCATCTCCAGATATAATGTGACCCAAGAAGACAACCTGTCTCAGCCAGAATTCACACTTGGATAATTTGGCGTACAACTGTTCATTGCTTAAAGTCTTCAATACAATTCTCAGATGATCTGCATGCTCAGTCAGACTCTTCGAATATTCCAAAATATCATCAATGAACACAATCACAAAATCATCTAAATATCTCTGAAAGATGCGGTTCATCAAACTCATAAATACCGCTGGTGCATTCGTCAACCCGAAAGACATAACAATAAACTCGTAATGTCCATACCGGGTTCGGAATGCAGTCTTCGGAATATCAACGTCTCTAACTCTGAGCAGATGATACCCTGATCTCTAATCAATCTTCGAGTATACAGAAGATCCCTGTAACTGATCAAATAAATCATTGATGCGCGGCAAAGGAGACTTGTTCTTCACTGTTGCCTTGTTCAACTGTCGGTAATCAATACACAGTCGCATCGAACCATCTTTCTTTCTAACGAAAAGCACCGGAGCACCCCAAGGAGATACACTGGGTCTGATATATCCCTTGGACAGAAGATCTTCCAACTGTGCTTTTAATTCTTTCAGTTCGATAGGCGCCATCCTATACGGAGCTCTCGAAATAGGAACACTGCCTGGCACAAGATCTATGCTAAAATCTACCTCTCGAACTGTAGGCAACCCTGGAATCTCATCTGGAAACACATCTGCAAACTCGCAAACCACTGGCAGATCTGCCAATGCTGGGCTTGACTTCAGTAAATCTACTGAATATACGAGAAAGCCCTCTGCTCCTCTCTGAAGCAATCTACTCATGGTCAGAGCAGATACTAAGGGAATCCGAGATCTGGAACCCTTTCCGTAGAATTTCCACTCATCTGTCATCTCGGGTCTAAATCTGACAATCTTGTGGAAACAATCTACAGTGGCCCTGTACTTGGTTAACATATCTATGCCAACTATACAATCAAAATAAGCTAAACCAAGTACTACACAATCTAGATCAATCTCGTGCCCCTCAAACTGAAGCATACAGTGTCTAACAGTAGTCACAGTTATCAAACCACTTCCCAACGGAGATGTAATAGACACTACAGTAGACATCGAATCGACAGGCAATGAATGTCTCAATGCAAAATGCTCAGATATGATTGTATGGGATGCACCTGTGTCTATCAACACATATGCAGGATAACCGTAAAGGAAACAGTTACCTGCAATGACATCGTCTGGTGCCTCCTGCGCCTGCTCCTCTGTCAGCGCAAAGTCCCTAGCCTGCTGTCTGGGAGGTTGACTCACTGTCTGACTAACTCCTGGTCTCTGCTGGGTCTGTGTAGGTGGTGGCTGGAAAGAGTGTAAAGAGGATGCCTGTCTCTCCATCTGTGGCACTGGTGCTGATGACCCTGTACTCTGGAATCGTTGTGCACCTCTCTGGGGACAAACTCTGGCAAAGTGTCCCGGTTGCCTACAGACGTTGCAGCGTCCCATAACTCCCTGACACTGCTCCGTGTCATGTCGCCCTCCGCACGAACTGCAATACACGCCACTATAATCTGAACCCTGACCTCTCTGTCGAGATCCACTTGAACTCGATGAACTACTCCCGGATTCCACCACTGAAGCTGAGTACATTGCTGCATCTGCTGCAGCGAAAGAGGCAGTTTGGATGAGGAATTTTGTCCAAGAGTTGGGCGTTATTCCTAATTGAGTTGATCCAGTCCCGGTGTACTGCGACAACACTGGTGCCGCTGCGCAAGCAAAGGAACCAATGTCTCATCAGCGATCCAAACATGTACTGAGGAAATTCCACATCATCCGGGAGATTGTGG
The DNA here is from genome assembly GCF_022965805.1 of Primulina eburnea. Classification (NCBI taxonomy): domain Eukaryota; kingdom Viridiplantae; phylum Streptophyta; class Magnoliopsida; order Lamiales; family Gesneriaceae; genus Primulina; species Primulina eburnea. Next base: position 30,199,794 of record NC_133105.1, on the reverse strand, counting down.
GAAGGGGAGACATATCAGTCGAAAGAGTCCCCTCTGTAGATAACGTTGCCGATCCACTTACGAAGCCCTTGCCAGGATCATTGTTTGAGAAGCATCGCGAAGCAATGGGATTAAAGTTTATGGGTAGTTGGCTCTAGGGCAAGTGGGAGATTGTTAGAGTAGATGCCCTACAAGTCAACTGTTGACTAGGGATTTTATTGACTCAAGTGTAATAAACAATCTTTATTTTAATATAATTCATTATTTCATGGTTTGTTATTTCTTTATCTGTATACCCATGTTATCAAACATAGATAAAGACCTTGATTATACTTTAATACAAATGAATCGTAATTCGATGTTGAAACTCGTTTGTAAATACTGTATGATCTAAATTCGTTCCTAGTCGATTCAGCCGCCTAAAACATGGATAAAGGTCGCTTGAGCTCGAGACTAGCATCTGTGATGTTGTGTACTGCGTTTCTTAGTAAGGGCATAGAGATGTCCAAACATGCAGATGGGTAGTCATATGATGATTATACCGAACAACCCTCCCTCGGACTTTCCAGTGGTTATCATTCATCGAGAGGATAAGTCCGTGGTTATGATTGTACACCATTAGTCCTTACGACCCGGGACAACACTGAGGCTCTATATGCTAGGGCTGTGCTTTGACTCGTTTACCGGCTCCAGGAGAGTCATCAGGTGGCGAGGTTAGGCACAGTTGCGACACATATAGGAGCCAGTGCATTGTAGTCGGGGATTCACCGCTCACCTACGGGTGTGGATATCCTATGTGATCTAATGAAATAATAGTGCATGGAATCTCTGGCCAGAGTACGAGATGTGCGTTGGAGAAGGAGTTCTCCCAATAGTACACGCGATGCCACTATTATAGTTATCACATAGTTATCGAATTAATATGCAACTCTCGATGAACCAATGGTTGCAGATTCGATCGGGATATATGAGATGAAGGGACTGTACTGTACGTTAATCATAATCGACTGGTTCTTGCAGACACTATTAGTGATACCTAGGGGATCATGGGGCGATGCTACTAGACGCTCTTACCATGATCCGATGGGTGCAATCAGAAATGAGTTCTGACATTCTTGATCAAGGTGTTGATGAAAAGAATGGGGCTAACTAGGGTAAGCCCGAATAAAGGATTATGTCCTGAATCACAAAGAGTTGTGAACCCACGGCTAGCTGTATCCCTGAACCATTGAGGGTCACACAAGTACTGGATTCTTTGTTCCCGTTGAGAGAATAAATTCAAAAGTTGAATTTATATTATATAGTAAATTCAAGGAGTTGAATTTATGATAATTAAATTTTGAGAGAATAAATTCAAGTAGTTGAATTTATAAAATTTGAGAATTTAATTTATTAAACTCAAATGTTGGGTTTATTAAATATTAAATTTTGGAGGTGATAAAAATTCAAAAAGTTGAATTTATAATTTAAATAATAAATTCAAATGTTGAATTTATAATGTATTTAATTTATTAAGCTCAAAAGTTGAGTTAATTAATTAATAAATTAAATATGGTGGATAATATGTTTAATGGGCTTGTAGGGGTACAAGTCCAACATATTAAATAATTAAAGTTTTAATGGACTTTGATTAAAATTAATTAAACTAGTTGGACTAGTCCAATTAATTAAATCAAGCCCGTTAATGTTAATTAAGTAATTAGGGTTTAATTTAAATATAAATAACAAACTAAACCTAGCCACCCCCCACTACAATTCTCGTGAGCCTCCACTCAATCAAACACAAGAAATCGGCCACTTGTTTTGGAAAAGAAAAATTGTGCCGTCTCTCAATTATTTTCTCTCCTACACAAAAATCTTCCATATTTTCTAGTGCACATTGGAAGAGGAACATACTATCTAGTCGTGGACTTGATAGGAGGATTTCATCGAAGAAAGTTCGTGGGAATCAACAAGAGCTAATCCGTTTATACCGGATTAGTTGGAGTCCAGTGATTTATTCACAAAAGGTATAATTTTCTAAACATCCTATGTATGTTTTGTTAAATCATACGTGCGTCCAAAGCATAATTATTTTGTTTTTCAAAATAAAATAAAAATTTTAAAACTTCCGCTGCGTTTGTGCGTGTAGAAAACCAGATCCAACAGTGGTATCAGAGCCAGGTTTTCTGAATCGTATGATTTAAATTTTATTGAATAATTTGTTTCTAACCACACAAGAAAATTTTCAGAAAAATCGATGCACCATAAAATTATTTTTCGGAAAATCAAAAAAAAAAAAAAAAAATTATTTCGCGATCTGCCCGGAATTGTTTCGCGCAGAAGCGCGCAGCGCCCTGCGCGCAGAAGCGCGCAACCGCGCGCGCGGAGCGGCGCAGCATGCAGAACGTCCGCACGCTGCGCGGCGCACAGCGCGGCGCAGCGTGCGGAGCGTCCGCACGCTGCGCGCACCTGTGCGCGCTTGCGCGCACAGGTGGCTGCCACTGCCCGAATCGTTCGGGCAGCGGGCGGGCAGCGAGGGCGACTGCCCGGGATCGTCTCGGGAAGCGTTCTGATTGGTGGGCTTGAATTGTTTGGGCTCATGGTGCAATTTTCTGATTTTTCAAAATTTTGGGTAAAATTGATATTTTTGAAAATTGGTTCAATTTTTATTTTGGAAAATTAATTTTTGAAAAATTTATAATTTTCTTATAAAATAAATAATTAGAATATGATTTTAATTATTTATGGTAAAATTGAGTTTTTACAAGAAATCAATTATTATTGATTTAATTAGAAATTAAATAAAGGAGTTTATTTAATTTATTAAGTTCTTTAATAATTGTGGTGGTTAGTGATAAAATTATTAGATATATGATTTATCAAAGAATTAAATTGTTTAATTTAATTGATGTTAATATTTGATATTAAATGCATGAAGGATGATCGAGAGCCTTGACCAATGTGTTAGGTGTATGTTAGGATATTTTACTGTTTTATTCATTTTGTTAATATTTGATATTATTAAAGTGGGCCTGGTTTATGGCCCGTTCCCACCCCATGAGATGTATCCCTTATGTGTCATGGCTATTCAAATATAATAATTAGAAATAGTGGGAGATCAAGACTGGAAGATGGTGGGCCCGATGATCAAGATGAAGACATGTAAAATATTGGAAGCTTTTGTAATAAGTTGCATTTGCATCCCTGCATTCACCTAGGTTTGGACCTGGATCCATGTATGGCTCACATGGATCTAATAGTGTTGGCGATCGATCATCCTTATTTATTGTTGAATGTCATATTATGATATATGTGATATATAGTAGTATGCATGTATGTATAATATTATTATATAATATAGTTGCATGAATCCTGCAAACATACAAACTCGTGGCACGCGATTTTTAAATTAAAATGATGAGACAATTTTGAAATTAAAATCCCTCATTTTGAATATGATTCAAAATTTATATCAAATCGAAAAAGTAAAAATTAAAAGAGTTTAATTTTTTCCTTGCCTTCCATCAACCGTGGTTGCATGTTGATCGCTACCCGCGGACAGTGTCTGACTCATATTATTGGGGAGGCCTGTACGCCGGAAAGCTGTGACTTCCACCGGACATATGATGTGAATTGAGTGGAACTCCCATGGCTTCGGCTCATATTATTGGGGAAACTCATGGCGACCGTCCACTACAATTCAATATTGATGGGTTGGTTTGACACGTGAAAATAAACGGCGTCATATTATTGGGCCCTTATTAAACGTGAGGCAAAACACGTGGAGGTTGCATAGGGATGCAATTGGACTCTACCTTTTAGAAATTATAATTGGCTGATATTATTCGGGATTATAATTGGCTAATTGGACTCTACGTGCCTACTAAGGAAATGCGATTTCCCTTTTTCATCAGAGGGTGGTGGAAATGTCAAAATAGTGGGAGGGTAATTTATAAAATGAAATCCATATTTTATATCTTAGAATTATTTTAAAATTATCAGTAACATTTATCTGTTTTCATTTTCAGTATATTTACGATGTCTACTCGTAACCCGCTTTCAATCATTCTCGATCAAAACAAACTGACTGGCCCTAACTATCATGACTGGTTTCGAAACTTAAAGATTGTTCTGAACTCCGAAAGGATTGCGTATGTGCTTGATAAGAAGCCAATTAAGGAGGTTGCTCCTGATATCAGTAGGACTGAATTAGCTAAGCTTGAGAAACATTGGGATCATGATCTCCAAGCTAAGAGCTACATGTTGGCTTCGATGTCGAATGAACTTCAGAGGAGGTTCGAGGAGGCGGTGAATGCTGCTGACATTCACCTTCATCTGAAAGAATTGTATGCTGTACAAACTCGTTCAGAAAGACATGCGACTGTTAAAGAACTCATGACTACACGCTTGCGAGAGGGGACTTCGGTCCATGAGCATGGTGTTAGGATGATTGGGCTCATTGAGAAGTTGGTGGTGAAAGGGGATCGGTTACGGTGGCCGGAAACGCAACGGAAGCACAAAAATTTCGATTTTAGCATATAAATTTCGGCCACCTTGATTTTGTGTAGGAAATACAATAAAACACCAAAATGACATTCATAGTGTGTTTAGAAATAGTTAGCTATCAACCTCTTCAGGTTGATGATGGCTCCAACTTAGTTGATATACAAATAAGCTCTTGATGGCAAGACAATCTACAAGCTTCACCTTGTTCTTGAATCTTTCCTTCAAAATTAGGCCCACCACTAGCAAACTAGAACCCCTTTTATTTTGCACTAGAAAAATAAAAGGATTTTTCAAGGAGAAGTATTTTTCTTCCTCAACACTTGAAGAGAAAAATTGAGAGAAAACTTGAGAGAATTGTGTATAGAGAATTCGGCCATTGTGTGCTAGAATGGGGGGAAGGGAGACTTGTCTTGGACTTGCAAAAAGTAGAGACAAAAGTAGCATGCCAAGCCTTGATAGTTGCAAAAGTTGTCTCCAACCCTTCACCTCCCATGCATGCATATTATATGGTTTATTATCAAAATAAAAACCATGGACTAAATTTAATTATCTCAAACATATTTGAGACTAATTAAACATTACTTGAATTTACCCAAGTCCCACTAGTTAAATAATTAATTTAAATTGAGCTCTACAAGACTCAATATAATTTAATTAATTTAACACTTGAATTAATTTAATTATTTGGACTCTACTAGGTCCACTAGTGTTTAATTAATTCAACACTTGAATTAATTTAATTTAGTCCATAATAATGTTTATGAAAATCACAATTTTCAAATACATTATTCAATTGGCCAAATTTTAATTTAGGAACACTTCTATAAATTAAAATTTACATTTCTCTCATAGAAGTCATACTTCTATTTTTCCTTACACTTATAAACTCATTTATAAGTTGTTCAACACATTGAACTAATTTTACTTCTCAACGGGATCTAGAAAGCTAGCACTTGTGTGGCCCTCAATGGTTCATTGATACAACTAGCCGTGGGTTCACATCTCCATGTGATTCGGACTAAACATGTCCTTATATGAGCATACCCCAATTGCTCCATTCTTACTTATCAACTCCTTCATAACAAGAACGTCAGAACTCAAGTCTGATAGCACCCAACGAATCATGTTAAACGCCTAGCAACATCGCTTACATGATTCCCTAGGTATCAAATGATAGTGCCTGCAAGAACCATTCAATTATGGTTAGCGTATAGTACGGTCCCTTCAACTCATATATCCCGACCGATTCGACAACCATTGGTTTATCGAGAGTTGTCAATGAATCGATACTATGTGTCATGTTGTAGTTGCATCGATGGTGTAATCTATGAAACCCCTTTCATAATTACGACCATACTCTGATCAGAGATTTCAATCTACATACACATGAGAACACATAGGATATCCATACCCGAAGGTAAGCGGTGAATCCCCGACTACAATGCATCGACTCCTATATGTTTCGACAGAACACCCAACCTTGCCACCTGATGACCCCATGAGAGTCGGTAAACAAGCCAAAGTGTAATTCTAGAACATAGAGTCTCAATATTGTCCCGGGTCATAAGGACTAATGGTGTACAACCATAAACTAGGACTATTCCACTCGATAAGTGAGAACCACTTGGAAAGTCCTTTTATGGAGGGTTGTTCAGTGCACTCTACAAGGAGCACCTATCTGCATGTTCGGACATCACAATGTCCCCTACCAATGAAACATGGTACTCACATCGCAGATACTAGTCTCTAACTCGAGCGGCCTATATCCTTCTTAGTGGCGGCTGAATCGACTAGGAACCGTTTAGAATATACAGTATTCCAAATATGAGTTTCATGATACTCATCATATGAGCATCTCATATTCTTTCTACTATTTGTATATTCAAGGACTTTATCTATGCAACTAGCATGGGTATACAGATAAAGATGCGCCAATATAATAAATTCAAATATTATTAAAATAAAGATCGTTTATACATAGAGTTTCATCGTGAACACTCGGCCAACACTTGGCTCGACGGGCACCTACTCTAACATATACTTCATGAGATGAGCAAATCCAGTATCTCCACGGACCTGCAGACGGACCCAGGCACGGGGTCCGTGCCCTATGTATTTGGCGAAGACAGTGCCTACACGGACCCGTACACGGAGGTGAGCACGGGGTCCGTGTCCCTTGATCCCGACTGAAGATGAGTTACAGTATGTACACGGACCCAGACACGGAGGTCTGCACGGGATCCGTGCCTAGTGTTTTCTGCGCGACAAAATTACCTTTTTTAGAGTTTTATTTTGTTAGGAAACTAGATTTCATGGTATCTTTTGATATCTAGACTATGTTGGACGAAATTCTGAACACAATACACATATTATTTTGAGTTTATCAAATTTGTGATATTTTTCTCTCAACATTTCAAGGCTTTAACTTTGTTAAATCAAATCAAACTTATCAAAATTTATAACTTTGTGGCGTTTGTCGATCGTGCTTGTGCGGATTGTCGTAGGCGTCGTTCTTCGAAGGTTCGTATCAAATTTCGATTGTTATTCTCGTGTTTATTTGTTGCTAAACTTTTATAGTTTAGAGGTGAATAACACAACCTTACTTGATTCAAAAGATCGGGAAAAACACACGAATCTTATTATCGTAATTGAATAGAGGGTGCGATTTATTTTTAATCGTGTTTGCTATTTATTCGTACAAAGATTCATATCATTTGGTATCAGAGCTTTGGGTTTATTGAATTCAAGTAAATTATCTTGTTCTTAAATTGCAGATCTGTATTATTTCTTCGTTTATTTTCAGATCTGTTTTGTTCTATCGTTCTTCGTAAATTTTTTTCGTGAATCTGTGATTCTCGAAATTTGTTGGTGACTTTTTTTTGGGATTTTCGAGTAGTACTCAAGCCAAAAAAAAAAAAAAAGAGTACAAAAATTCCGAAAATTCACCATTAATTCTTTTTGATATCTTGTTCTATTTCCTTTAGAGAGTCATATTTAATTGTCTCTCACAGTCAAAAAAAATATATATATATACATAAATATATTATATTCGAATTTCGTGTCTACACAGTCCAAGTGAGTCGGTTGCAATTGTTCACAAGTTGAAACTTGATTGTTTGATTTACTCAAAAACACAAAGCTTGAAGCTCTTGAGAGAACTCTAAAATTTGAGTGATATTACTTGAGTGTGAGTGTTATTTCTTTGGAGTGACTAGTGAGTATTTGTTGTGAGCAAAAAAAAAAAATAATAAGAGAGGAGAGACGAGTGAATTTCTTTGGAGTGACCGTGAGCATTTGGGTGAGGATTATTTTATTTCTACTAACCTTTTCTTGCTGGTAGAAATTTGAAATTAAATGGAGAGGGAGGTAGGAGATAGTTCGAATTCGGGGGTGTCCAAGGCCCAACTAGATGCGTTGTTTGGGGATTTTAGTAGGGTGATGACGACCCAAATGGAGTCGTTGCATGAGAGGTTGGGTAAACTTGAGGTTAGTATTAGTGGGGGTAAACCTAAGCCTAGGGATTTGGGTAGAGATGACGAGGAGTATGATCTAGGAGGAGGCGATGAGAGTCAAAATGAGAATTGGGGTAGGAATGGAAGAGATAGAGGATTTGGGAGAGGAAGAAGAGAAGCTATGAGGGGTAGGTATGAGTAGACTAGGGAAGATGGTCACATGGGTAGCATTAAGATGAAAATCCCTTCATTCCATGGGAAATCAGACCCGGAGGCGTACCTAGAATGGGAAAAGAGGGTAGAGTTCGTATTTGAATGTCACCACTACTCCGAACAAAAGAAGGTGAGGTTGGCGGTGGTTGAATTCTTAGACTATGCTCTCATTTGGTGGGATCAATTAGTGACCACTAAAAGAAAGTATAATGAGAGACCTATTGAATCTTGGGATGAGATGAAGAGTGTAATGAGGAAGAGGTTTGTGCCTAACCACTATTATAGGGAGATCTTTAAGAGGTTACAAACTTTGAGGCAAGGGTTGAAGAGTGTTGAGGACTACTATAAGGAGATGGAAATACTCATGATTAGGGCAAATACTGAGGAGGATAATGAAGCAACTATGGCTCGTTTTCTTTGTGGTTTGAACAGGGAGATCCAAGATCAAGTGGAGCTTCGGCACTACTTAGATCTAGACGAGATGGTGCAAATGGCCATAAAGGTGGAGCAACAACTCAAGAGGCGAGAAGTTGGCCGCACCAATCAAACCGGAGGTGCATCATCTTCTTGGCGGACAAGCGGGGTGAAGCGTGAGGAAAATAAAGTGGTGCCCAAGCCAAGATTTGACACTAAGCAAGAGGCCCCTAAACAAGGAGTACAAGGTAAATCTGAAACTCCTTCTAATCGTTCTAGAGATGTTAGGTGTTTTAGGTGTCAAGGGATGGGTCATATTGCTAGTGATTGTCCTAATAAGCGGGTGATGATCTTGAATGATTATGGTGAGTATGAGTCTCAAAGTGAGGGAGATGGCGAGGGTAGTGATGATGATATGCCTGCATTGGAGGATCCCGATGAGGGATACGGAGCGGTTGTAGGAGAAGCGCTAGTGACTAGGCGAATCATGAGTGCCCAAGTCAAGAATGAGGAGGCTAGCCAAAGGGAGAATTTGTTCCACACTAGAAGTTTTGTGAATGGTAGGGTTTGCAATGTCATCATAGATGGGGGGAGTTGCACTAATGTGGCTAGTGTTGAGTTGGTGGAAAAATTTGGATTGCCTACAATAAAACATCCTCAACCATATAGGCTTCAATGGTTGAATGATTGTGCGGAGGTGAAAGTAAATAGGCAAGTTCTAGTGTCATTTTCTATTGGGAAGTATGTGGATGAGGTTTTGTGTGATATGGTGCCAATGCATGCTTGCCATATTTTGTTGGGTAGGCCTTGGCAATTTGATAGGCACGTTACTCATGATGGGTTCAAAAATCGTTATTCATTTGTTTTAAAGAAAGAATCCATTGTATTGCTTCCTTTGTCCCCAAAACAAGTATATGAGGACCACTTGAAAAAGAAGAAGAGAGATGAGGCCGAAAGAAAGAGTGAAATAAAAAGTGAGATGGCCTTTGAAAACAAAAATGAAGTGGCTGAAAAAAGGAGTGATCAAAAGAGTGAGATAGCCACAAAAACAAAAAAAGAGAGGAAAGAAAATGAGGGAAAAGAAAAGGAGAGGAAAGAGGCCAAAAAGAAATTATATATGGCCCAAAAAGGTGAGTTGAAACAATTGTTGCACACACATGAACCACTTGTGTTAATTCTTTACAAGGAGATTCTCCTTAACACAAGTGATATAGCCGGATCCCTTCCGAGCATTATTGTTTCACTATTGCAGGAATTTGACGATGTATTTCCGGAGGAGCTACCTCAAGGCTTATCACCATTGAGGGGGATTGAACACCAAATTGATTTGGTGCCCGGGAGTGCCTTGCCAAACCGTCCAGCTTATAGGAGCAATCCGGAGCAGACTAAGGAGCTGCAACGACTGGTAAGTGAGCTATTAGATAAGGGGTTTGTGCGTGAGTCCATGTCACCTTGTGCGGTGCCCGTTTTATTGGTCCCTAAGAAAGATGGCTCATGGCGTATGTGTGTGGATTGTAGGGCAATCAATAACATAACCATTAAGTATAGGCATCCCATACCTAGACTAGATGATATGTTAGATGAATTGCATGGGTCTTGCATTTTTAGTAAAATTGATTTGAGGAGTGGGTATCACCAAATTAGGATGAGAGAAGGTAATGAGTGGAAAACTGCTTTTAAAACTAAATATGGGTTGTATGAGTTGATGGTTATGCCTTTTGGCTTAACTAATGCACCTAGCACTTTTATGAGGTTGATGAATCATGTTTTGCGTGCACACATAGGAAAATTTGTTGTGGTCTATTTTGATGATATCCTAGTGTATAGCAAGAACTTAGAAGAGCATGTTAACCACTTGAAACTTGTGCTAATCACATTAAGGTCTGAAAATTTGTATGCTAACTTGAAGAAATGTGATTTTTGTACTATCAAACTTGTCTTCCTTGGTTTTGTGGTAAGTTCACAGGGTATACAAGTTGTTGAAGACAAGGTAAGTGCTATTCGAGATTGGCCAACGCCTACTAATGTTGGTCAAGTCCGAAGTTTTCATGGTCTTGCAAGCTTCTATAGGAGGTTTGTCAAAGATTTTAGCACATTGGCGGCACCGATGACGGCGGTGATAAAGAAGAACGTTCCATTCCATTGGGGCGAGGAGCAAGAGAAGTCCTTTAATCTCATTAAGCAAAAATTGATTAATGCACCTTTACTTGTGTTACCTGATTTTGCTAATACTTTTGAAATTGAATGTGATGCATCAGGTGTAGGTATCGGTGGAGTGCTAATGCAAGGAGGACGACCGGTGGCTTACTTCAGTGAAAAGCTCAATGGGGCAGCGCTTAACTATCCCACGTATGATAAGAAGTTCTACGCACTTGTGAGGACCCTAGAGACGTGGCAGCACTACTTGAGGCCTAAGGAATTTGTGATCCATACGGACCATGAATCTCTAAAGCACCTTAAGGGTCAACAAAACCTGAACAAGCGGCATGCCAAGTGGGTGGCTGATGTGTGTCGTTTTTATGTGTTTTATTGCATTAGTCTGTGTGTGTTTTGCATTGTGCGAGCGTCTATTTCAATCACATTTTGTTCATTTTAGAATAAACATTTGCATTTTATCATATCTCACTCGGGCGTGACGAAATTGCAGGAAAAATGACCGGAAAAATAGAAAAAGGGACGACTTTGCTAAGCCAACAAGTCAAGGGACAGAAGAAGCGGCGCCCGAGCGGTATATTTCTACCGCCCGGGCGCGATATATGAAAAGCTGAAGATTTTAACAGAAAGGTCGGCGCTCGAGCGGTAGTTTTCTACCGCCCGAGCACGAAAGCCCCTCACCCCAAGAACTTCAACAGAAAGGTCGGCGCTCGAGCGGTAGTTTTCTACCGCCCGAGCGCGAATGCTGCATGTGCCAAGGAGAATTACAGAGAGTGTGGCGCTCCAGCGGTACTTTTCTACCGCCCGAGCGACGCCTATTTTTGGAAGATTATTGTACGCGATTTCTTACCTTAATTTTGGAGTATGGCTGCTATGGAAAGAGGATTGGTCGACTTTTGGGGATTATTCAGACATTATTGAAGGGACCATAAGGAGTTTTGGAGAGCTTTTGCACTTGGATTGAAGATTCGACGGTTTCCGGGCATCGTTCTTCGCAGATTTTGTCACGTCTCGTATTTCTAGTTTATTTTCCGTTGTTTAAATATTGTTTTGCTTATTTTCATTATGAATTCTAGTAGCTAATTTTCATATTTGTTGGGATTAAAGGGGATCCTACCCCAAACTTTTAGTTGATTAATTTATATTTTGAGTTGTGCTTTATTCTTGATTGTACTACGATTTTTATTGTGTCGTTTGAGCGTAGCTTACTTTTACGACAATTTTATATCACGAGTGAGTTCGAGAGAATAACTAGTGATAGGATCGAGTTGAAAGCGGACCGGTTACGGAGGCCGGAAACGCAACGGAAGCGAAAAATTAAAAATTTAGAGCATATATTTCGGCCCCCTCATATATTTTGTGCAATATTTACAAGAAATCAAAAACATGCATAGGATGTTTGTAGAAATTTACCTATCAACTCCTTAGAGTTGATGAAATGGCTCCAACTTTGTTTAAAAAAAAAAACAAAGCTCTTGTTTTGGTAGAGAAATCTACAAGCTCCTTCTTTTCCCCTTCAAGAATAAGGCCCACCACTTGGCTATGTAAATCCCCTCAAGTTTTGCACTAGAAAAACTTGAGGATTTTTCAAAGAGATTGATTTTGCTCCAAGAAAATGAAGAACAAAATTTTTGAAAAATTGAGAGAGAAATCCTCCTAATTTTCGGCCAAGGTGTGTAGTGAATGAGGGAGAGAAGTTGAGTCTAGGTAGTGAGAAAAGCAACTCTCAAAAACAACAAAAAGTTGCATGCCTAGTCTCCAACCCTTCACCTCCCCAAAGCATGCAAACCCTAGAATGACATGCATATAATATAGTTTTTAACACATTAAAAACCATAGACTAAATTTTAATTATCTCAAACACATTTGAGATAAATTAAATACTACTTGATATTACTCAAGTCCCACTAGTTAAATAATTATTTAAATTGAGCTCTACAAGACTCAATATTATTTAATTAATTCAACACTTGAATTAATTTAATTATTTAGACTCTACTAGGTCCACTAGTGTTTAATTAATTGAACACTTGAATTAATTTAATTTAGTTCTCAATAATGTTTATGAAAATCACAATTTTCAACTACATTATTTACTTGGCCAAATTTTAATCTTAGGAACACTTCCAAAAATTAAAATTTATATTTCTCTCATAGAAGTCATACTTCTAATTTTCTTTATGCTTATAAACACATTTATAAGCCGTTCAACACATTGAACTATTTTACTTCTCATCGGATTTACAAAGCCAGTACTTGTGTGGCCCTCAATGGTTCATTGATACAACTAGCCGTGGGTTCACATCTCTATGTGATTCGGACTAAACATGTCCTTATTCGAGCATACCCCAATTGCTCCATTCTTACTTATCAACCCCTTGATAGTAAGAACGTCAGAACTCAAGTCTGATAGTACCCAACCAATCACGTTAAACGCCTAGCAGCATCGCTTACGTGATTCCCTAGGTATCACATGATAGTGCCTGCAAGAACCATTCAATTATGGTTAGCGTACAGTACGATCCCTTCAACTCATATATCCCGACCGATTCGACAACTATTGGTTTATCGAGAGTTGTCAATGAATCGATACTATGTGTCATGTCGTGGTTGCATCGATGGTGTAATCTATGAAACCCCTTTCATAATTACAACCATACTCTGATCAGAGATTTCAACCCACACATACATGAGAAACACATAGGATATCCATACCCGTAGGTAAGCGGTGAATCCCCGACTACAATGCATCGACTCCTATATGTTTCGCCGTAACACCCAACCTTGCCACCTGATGACCCCATAAGAGTCGGTAAACAAGTCAAAGTGAAACGCTAGCATATAGAGTCTCAATGTTGTCCCGGGTCATAAGGACTAATGGCGTACAACCATAAACTAGGACTTTTCCACTCGATAAGTGAGAACCACTTGGAAAGTCCTTTATAGAGGGTTGTTCAGTGCACTCTACCAGGAGCACCTATCTGCATGCTCGGACATCACAATGTCCCCTACCAATGAAACATGGTACTCACATCGCAGATACTAGTCTCTAACTCGAGCAGCCTTTATCCTTCTTAGTGGCGGCTGAATCGACTAGGAACGGTTTAGAATATACAGTATTCCAAATATGAGTTTCATGATACTCATCATATGAGCATCTCATATTCTTTCTACTATTTGTATATTCAAGGACTTTATCTATGCAACAAGCATGGGTATAAAGATAAAGATGCGCCAAATTAATAAATTGAAATATTATTAAAATAAGGATCGTTTATACAAAGAGTTTCATTGTGAACAGTCGGCCAACACTTGGCTCGACGTGCACCTACTCTAACAATCTCCCACTTGCACTAGAGCCAACTACCTATATGCTTTAGACCCATTGATTCGCGATGCTTCTCGAACGATGGTCCTGGTAAAGGCTTAGTTAGTGGATCAGCAACATTTTCTGCGGAGCCGACTTTGTCAATCACGACATCTCCTCTTTCCACGATCTCTCTGAGGATGTGGTACTTTCTCAATACGTGTTTGGACTTCTGATGAGACCTTGGCTCCTTCGCCTGAGCTATGGCTCCCGTGTTGTCGCACATCACCGGGATAGGAGCAACTCCATTTGGAATGACGCCCAACTCTTGGACGAAATTCCTAATCCAAACAGCCTCCTTTGCTGCAGCCGATGCAGCAATGTATTCTGCCTCAGTGGTGGAATCCGCAGTACTATCTTTCTTGGAACTCTTCCAAGAGACAGCACCACCATTGAGCATGAATATGAATCCGGAGGTTGACTTCGAGTCATCAACATCGCTTTGGAAGCTAGAGTCGGTATAGCCTTCCAATTTCAGTTCTCCACCCCCATAGACCAAGAACAACTTATTGGTCCTTCTCAAATACTTGAGGATGTCTTTCACAGCTTTCCAGTGTGGAAGACCGGGGTTGGATTGATATCTACTCACTACACTTAGTGCAAATGCCACGTCAGGACGTGTAGATATCATCCCATACATGATACTACCAATGGCTGAAGCATACGGAATTCGTGTCATCGCCGCTATCTCTGCATCAGTCTTGGGAGACATAGACTTGGATAGGGACACGCCATGACACATTGGTAGATGTCCTCTCTTGGACTCATCCATCGAGAACCGCTTCACGATGGTATCAATGTATGTGGACTAGGTGAGACCAAGCAATCTTTTTGATCTATCTCTATAGATCTGTATTCCCAATACAAAAGATGCTTCACCCAAGTCCTGCATTGAGAACTTACTTGCTAACCATATCTTAGTTGATTGCAACATTCCTACATCATTCCCAATGAGTAGAATGTCATCAACATAAAGAACTAGGAATGTCACATCACTCCCACTGACCTTCTTATACACACAGGGTTCCTCAGGATTCTTAGTAAAACCAAACTCTTTGATTGTACTATCGAATCTGAGGTTCCAACTCCTCGATGCCTGCTTAAGACCATAAATAGATCTTTGAAGTTTGCATACCATATGCTCACTTCCGATAGATGTGAAACCCTCAGGTTGAGACATGTAAATTTCTTCCTTAATATCTCCATTAAGGAAGGCTGTCTTAACATCCATCTGCCATATCTCATAGTCATACCATGCAGCTATGGCTAGCAATATCCTAATAGACTTGAACATCGCAACTGGAGAAAAGGTTTCCTCATAGTCAACACCTTGCCTTTGAGTATACCCTTTTGCTACCAATCGCGCCTTGAAGGTCAATACCTTCCATCCGCCCCAAGTTTCCTCTTGTAAATCCATTTACACCCTATGGGAACAATTCCCTCAGGTGGATCCACGAGATTCCACACTTGGTTCGAATGCATGGAATTCATCTCAGATTCCATTGCTTCAAGCCACTTGGATGAATCGGCATCCGATAACGCTTCCTTGAAAGTCCTTGGATCACATCCAAGGTTAGGCTCATCATGGCCCTCTTCAAGAAGCAGACCATACCTCACAGGTGGTCTCGAGACTCTCTCGGTTCTTCTAGGAGCTTGTATCTCCTCACTTGGCTTCTCGGGTGTGGGTTCTACAACTGTGGGTGTCTCTCGAACCTCTTCGAGTTCTATCATCTCGCCTTTTCTATCTAATAGAAATTCCTTTTCCAAAAAGGTTGCGTTCCTAGAAACAAACACCTTTGCTTCTTGGGGATGATAGAAGTAATATCCAATTGAATTCCTTGGATATCCCACAAAGTAGCATAAAATGGATCGACTATCCAATTTATCTCCCACTGTCTGCTTCACATAAGCAGGACACCCCCATATTCTAAGATAAGAATACTTGGGAGGCTTACCCATCCATATCTCATATGGAGTCTTGTCAACTGCCTTTGTATGGACATTGTTCAACAACATTGCCGCTGTTTCAAGCGCATATCCCCAAAAGGATGGCGGCAACTCCGTGAACCCCATCATAGACCGAACCATGTCCATCAAAGTCCGGTTACGACGCTCCGAAACACCATTCAACTGTGGTGTAGCGGGCGGAGTCCACTGCGAGAGAATCCCATTCTCTCTAAGATACTCTTGGAACTCGGCACTCAAGTACTCACCACCTCGATCCGATCGAAGTGTCTTGATGCTTCGTCCCAATTGATTCTCTACTTCACTTCTGAATTCTTTGAACCTTTCAAAGGCTTCAGACTTGTATTTCATCAAATACACATACCCATACCTCGAATGGTCATCGGTAAAGGTGATGAAGTAGGCATGTCCATGCTTAGTGGTGATGCTAAGTGGACCGCACACGTCGGTATGGATCAAATCCAATAACCCTTTGGCTCGCTCCGCATGGCCCTTAAAGGGAATTTTGGTCATCTTTCCTTTCAGACAGGACTCACAAGTCGTGAGAGCGTTAATATCAGACATATCAAACATGCCAACTCCCACTAGCTTGTTCATCCTTCTTGAGGAAATATGACCTAATCGAGCATGCCATAATTGTGCCGAATTAAGAGTATCTTGTTTGCGCTTATTTGTTGTTGTTATCGTTTGGACATTGTTAAGTGGAATATCTTTTAATTTTAAGGTGTAGAGATTGTTTTCAAGTTCACCCGTACCAACTAAACATTCATTCTTGTAAATATTGCAAACACCTTTGCCAAATAAACAAGAAAATCCATCGATATCAAGCATAGGAATGGAAATAATGTTTTTGATCAAGTCTGGTACAAATAAAACATCTCTTAATACAAACTTAAAATCATTGTTCAAAATTAAACAAACATCTCCTATGGCCTTGGCAGCAACTCTTGCTCCATTGCCCATCCTTAAGAAGGTCTCGCCCTCTCGGAGCCTTCTACTTCTTCCCATCACCTGCAAATCGTTACAGAGATGTGAGCCACAGCCGGTATCCAATACCCAAGAAGTAGAGTTAATCGAGATATTTACTTCAATAAAGAACATACCTTTGGCAGAACCCTTCTGCGCAAGATATTCCCTGCAGTTACGCCTCCAATGTCCAGGCTTCTTGCAGTGGTGACAGATGTCAACAGTCTTTTCAGCCTTCACTGGCGCGGCTGCCACTACGGGACTCGAAGTCTGCCTCTTCAAGGGCTCGCTCTTCTTGGTACGCTGGAAAGAACGCTTCTTTCCCTTCCCAGGTGGACCGGTCTTCGTGCCAGATGAAGAGCCCACAAAAAGAACCTGCTTCTCCTTCTTGATCGTGGACTCAAAGGTCACAAGCATGTTCACCAACTCTTCAAGGCTGGGCTCAAGCTTGTTCATGTTGAAGTTCACGACAAAAGGATCGAAAGAGCTGGGCAGTGACAACAGCAACACATCCGTGGTCAACTCCGATGGCAAGATCAGATCCATGCCTACGAGCTTGTCCACGAGCCCAATCAACTTTAGGCCATGCTCATGGACCGAAGTCCCATCTCGCATGCGTAAAGTGATGAGCTCCTTCACTGTGGCATGCCTCAAAGGCCGAGTCTGCTCACCGAAGAGCTCCTTGAGGTGCATATGAATGTCAGCAGCATTCTTAGCATCCTCGAATCGCCTTTGCAGCTCATCGTTCATCGAAGCCTGCATATAACACTTCGCCTTCAAGTCATGGTCGCACCAATCCTTGTAGGTCTGCAATTCCTCAGGAGTGCAGCCTATAGGAGCCTCAGCAGGGGGCGCCTAAGTAAGTGTATATGCGATCTTCTCCGAGTTTAGGACAATCTTTAAATTTCTTAGCCAAGTGATATAGTTTGGTCCGGTTAGAATGTGTTTTTCGAGAATGACCGAAAACGGGTTGCGAATTGATGACATGTCAAAGATTGTACTGAAAAGTAAAACAGATAAATGTTAATGACTATTTTAAAATATTTAATAAGATATAAAGTTTGGACTTTTACTTCATAAATAATCGCTCCCACTGTTTTGACATTTTCACTACCCTCTAGTGAAAACGGGAAACATTTTCCTCAGAAGGTACGTAAGGTCCAATTAGCGAATTGTGACCCCGAATAATATCGGCCATCACAATTCCTAAAAGGTAGTTTCCAATTGCATCGCCATGCAACCCTCTACGTATACTTTTGTCTCACGTTTGATTAGGACCCAATAATATGACGTCGTTCATCTTCACGTGTCAAGCCTAACCCATCGATATTGAACCTTAATGGACGGTCGCCATGAGTTCCCTCAATAATATGAGCCGAAATCATGGGAGTTCCACGTAGTTCACATCACAATGTCAATGGATGTCACAGCTTTCCGGCACTCAAGGCTCCCCAATAATATGAGCCGAGCCCCGAGTACGGGTAGCGTTCATCATGCATCCATTGTCGATGGAAGACAAGGAAATTATAAACAAATTTATAATTCCCCTTTTCGGACTTGATATTAATTTTGAATCTTATTCAAAATGAGGGTTTTTAATTTTGAAAGGTCTCATCTTTAATTTTATTTTAAAAGCTCGCCATGTTTGATCGTATGTTTGCCGGATTCATGCAACTTTGTTATTATTATAATAATAACGCACATACTCATTATTTATAACATATCATGCATATATTATAAATAGAAAACAGTACAAGGATGATCAATTGCCCCAATACTAATGGCCCGTGTGAGCCAAACACGGGCCTAGGTCCAATCCTAGGGTAAATGCAAGGGATGCAATGCAACTAAAACTATTACATTAGCATCCTATATTACATGTCTTCGATCTTCATAATCACCAAGGCCACCATCTTCCAATCTTGATCTTCCCCTATTCTAATATTTACAATTAAATATCCATGGCACATAGGGATACATCTCATGGGGTGGGAACGGGCCATAAACCAAGCACACTTTAAAAATTGATAATTATTACAATCATACAACACAAATATCCTAGCATACACCTAGCAAATTGGGCTTGGGCTTTTGATCATCCTTCATGCATAATATCACATATCATACACCATCAATTAATTATCACTATAATTAATTGATCCAATATTCTATTTCTTGATCCAATCACTAACCGCCACAATTATAAATTAAATTAACAAAGTATACAAACACCTTTGTCTACTTTCAAATTAATTTATTTATAATCGAATTTCTTGTAAATCACAATTTACTATAAATAATTAAAGTCTCACTTCAACTATTTATTTTATGAGAAAATATGTGCAACAATTGTAAATTTAAACTTAAGGGCCCAAAACTCATTTTTCACCAAAAATAGTTTGGCCCATTTAAATTTCACAAAATTATGTTGACCATCCAATGGCCCAACAACTCAAGGCCCATGACACTAAGATTGTCCAAAACACTTTTGGAAACCCTAGCCGTCATCGCCGTCGCCGGAGCTCCGTCGCCGGATTCCGGCAACCAAAAAATTTTTTTTTTATTTTAAAACTGTATTTTCGGGCAGCCCCCTCGGGCTGCCCTTTGCTGCCCGAAATTTCCGGGCAGCTCGGGCAGCCCTCGGGCAGCAACATGCTGCCCGAAAATTTAATTAATTTTTTTTTTTGTTTTTGAAAAAAAATTTTCGGCCCTTTCAAATCTTGCACCCAAAAATTCTCAAGCGGTTAGAAATCGATCTCAATATAATATTACGTAAATATAGCACAAAAACCGTAACCTTAGCTCGGATACCACTTGAAAGCGGACCGGTTACGGAGGCCGGAAACGCAACGGAAGCGAAAAATTAAAAATTTAGAGCATATATTTCGGCCCCCTCATATATTTTGTGCAATATTTACAAGAAATCAAAAACATGCATAGGATGTTTGTAGAAATTTACCTATCAACTCCTTAGAGTTGATGAAATGGCTCCAACTTTGTTTAAAAAAAAAAACAAAGCTCTTGTTTTGGTAGAGAAATCTACAAGCTCCTTCTTTTCCCTTCAAGAATAAGGCCCACCAATTGGCTATGTAAATCCCCTCAAGTTTTGCACTAGAAAAACTTGAGGATTTTTCAAAGAGATTGATTTTGCTCCAAGAAAATGAAGAACAAAATTTTTGAAAAATTGAGAGAGAAATCCTCCTAATTTTCGGCCAAGGTGTGTAGTGAATGAGGGAGAGAAGTTGAGTCTAGGTAGTGAGAAAAGCAACTCTCAAAAACAACAAAAAGTTGCATGCCTAGTCTCCAACCCTTCACCTCCCCAAAGCATGCAAACCCTAGAATGACATGCATATAATATAGTTTTTAATGCATTAAAAACCATAGACTAAATTTTAATTATCTCAAACACATTTGAGATAAATTAAATACTACTTGATATTACTCAAGTCCCACTAGTTAAATAATTATTTAAATTGAGCTCTACAAGACTCAATATTATTTAATTAATTCAACACTTGAATTAATTTAATTATTTAGACTCTACTAGGTCCACTAGTGTTTAATTAATTCAACACTTGAATTAATTTAATTTAGTCCTCAATAATGTTTATGAAAATCACAATTTTCAACTACATTATTTACTTGGCCAAATTTTAATCTTAGGAACACTTCCAAAAATTAAAATTTATATTTCTCTCATAGAAGTCATACTTCTAATTTTCTTTATGCTTATAAACACATTTATAAGCCGTTCAACACATTGAACTATTTTACTTCTCATCGGATTTACAAAGCCAGTACTTGTGTGGCCCTCAATGGTTCATTGATACAACTAGCCGTGGGTTCACATCTCTATGTGATTCGGACTAAACATGTCCTTATTCGAGCATACCCCAATTGCTTCATTCTTACTTATCAACCCCTTGATAGTAAGAACGTCAGAACTCAAGTCTGATAGTACCCAACCAATCACGTTAAACGCCTAGCAGCATCGCTTACGTGATTCCCTAGGTATCACATGATAGTGCCTGCAAGAACCATTCAATTATGGTTAGCGTACAGTACGGTCCCTTCAACTCATATATCCCGACCGATTCGACAACTATTGGTTTATCGAGAGTTGTCAATGAATCGATACTATGTGTCATGTCGTGGTTGCATCGATGGTGTAATCTATGAAACCCCTTTCATAATTACAACCATACTCTGATCAGAGATTTCAACCCACACATACATGAGAAACACATAGGATATCCATACCCGTAGGTAAGCGGTGAATCCCCGACTACAATGCATCGACTCCTATATGTTTCGCCGTAACACCCAACCTTGCCACTTGATGACCCCATAAGAGTCGGTAAACAAGTCAAAGTGAAACGCTAGCATATAGAGTCTCAATGTTGTCCCGGGTCATAAGGACTAATGGCGTACAACCATAAACTAGGACTTTTCCACTCGATAAGTGAGAACCACTTGGAAAGTCCTTTATAGAGGGTTGTTCAGTGCACTCTACCAGGAGCACCTATCTGCATGCTCGGACATCACAATGTCCTCTACCAATGAAACATGGTACTCACATCGCAGATACTAGTCTCTAACTCGAACGGCCTTTATCCTTCTTAGTGGCGGCTGAATCGACTAGGAACGGTTTAGAATATACAGTATTCCAAATATGAGTTTCATGATACTCATCATATGAGCATCTCATATTCTTTCTACTATTTGTATATTCAAGGACTTTATCTATGCAACAAGCATGGGTATAAAGATAAAGATGCGCCAAATTAATAAATTGAAATATTATTAAAATAAAGATCGTTTATACAAAGAGTTTCATTGTGAACAGTCGGCCAACACTTGGCTCGACGTGCACCTACTCTAACACGAGTAGTATAATCTGCGGATCTACAATTTGCATAGACATATGAAATTGGATACGTGCCGATAGTCATAGTCCTTAGGGTCGAAAACTAGGGGATTTCATCAATCGAAATGCGGTTCATTCTTGATAAATAATTAAAGACATTTAATTACTTCATTGAGTGAATTAGTTTGGCATAGCTCGAGAGAGTGTGTTCAATTGAATAGGAAATCCTGTTGGAAGCGTAGAAGACAATCGAACGAATTAATTAATTAATAAGGGGTAGGTGAACCAGAATTCCCAACAAATTCTTTTATCATTTGAAATTTAATCCATTGATTTAGCATTCATATTTCATCATTTAATCTTTGAGCTTGTTTATTTAAATTTTCTTGAGTTTTATTAGTCATAAAACAAACAATCAAATTTCGTCGCTAAAGTTTTAATAACTAAAATAATAATTGTTAAATACAGTCTCCAGTGGAACGATACTCGTATTCATATACACTATACTATTACTTGACATCGTGCACTTGCGATTACATTTTGAGGATACAAAATCATATTTTCTTGGGGAATTCATTGTAGTATCCCGATGCCTAAATTGAGTAATTATTGGATTAATTATATTCTGCGAGTTCGGAAGGAACGAACCAGGATCGGACCGTCCGAAGAGGTTCGGATCGTCCGAAGTGGGTTCGGATGGACCGTTCGGTTCGGTGTCAGACCGAGTCTTGTCAACAGTAGACCGTGTCAGGGTTCGGATCGTCCGAAGAGGTTCGGATCGTCCGAAGACAGGTGGCTGGACACGTGGAAGACATGCAGAGTTCGGAACGTCCGAAGTGGATCGGATCGTCCGAAGTGCACAGGATCGGATCTTCCGAAGTGGATCGGATCGTCCGATCGTCGTCTATAAATAGAGGCGCGAGGCTTCACTTTTCAATTACCAATTCCGAGAGTTCCAGAGCGTTTTAGTCGTTTCTGATGGGTTTCTAGCTTTTCCCGAGGTTCGGGCACTAGCAGGGAGCTACTGGCTTTGTAGCGGAGCTGTGCTCTAGTTGGGAGCTAGCGGCATCAGTGGGCTGACTACGGACGCAGGTATGGTTCTAGGTTCCCTTGAGATTTGGAAGTATCTATTAGTCTAGTTAAGGCTTTTAGATGTGGTTTAGTGATATGGTATCACTTGGATTGTAGGCTTGATTCTAGGGCTGATTACTAGGATCTACTGGTTTGAGGTACGGAAGTACTATCCGAGATATCCTGGTTGAGTATGCTTTACTATGTGTTGCATTATTATCTGACATATGATGCATGGTTTATTATGCGGCATTTGCATAATCATGTTGGGCCTGTTTATCTTTTGAGATAGCCTGTTCAGAGGGTGCTCAGCCCTCGGTTGTTGTGGATGGTTGGACCCCGTTGGCCGACGGTGGTCGGGATACCGGTATATCCACAGGTTTATGGTATGGGAGCCACCTCCTGGTGCGACGGCGCAGAGTGCTACATACCTTGACGTCATTTGCCTGAGCAGTTTTTCGTTATACCCAGACCCTGGTATCCAGTACATTTTGCATACATGCATGTCATAGTCTTGTATACTCATTCTTTCGGTACTGAGCGTTTTATGCTCACGTCCTCGGTTTATCTCTGTTTTGGACACCCTATTCGATGGGGCAGGTCTCAGGTTGGACGGTCCAGGAGGGAGAGGACAGGGAGCTAGCAGGGGTTGACCTGTAGTTGCTGGTATTTTATTCTTGGGATTTAGTTTGATTTGGTTGTTTTAGTATTCGTACTTACTGATTCGATCGGGCTGTATATGTTGTTTTTTCCGCTGTTTATCTGATTCAGTTTTATTAAGTTAATTGCATGCTTAAGTTCTGATTAGTAGGTGATTCTGGAACGGGTCACTACATTTATGGTATCAGAGCATGCATTAAGATTTTGGGATTTAGAACTGTTCTTTTGGGTCTAATCTCTGGTGACTTTTTGTAGAGATGTCTGGTTTTGACGACGATGCTAGTAGTCATGGCAGCGTGGGACGCTGGGGAGACCGCGACGATCGGGAGCGTCGTCGAGAGCATCGGGAACGTCGTCCACACCGACGAGATGAGCCTCGGAGTTTCAGTATGCATAGGTTCTTGCAGATGGGGCCGAAACCTCTTTCGGGCGGCGAGACTCCGGATGTTGCGGAGAACTGGCTTGAGAGGATGGAGAGCTGTTTCAAGTCTTTCCAGTGCTCGGCGGAGCAGCAGATGGATACCCTTGATTTCTTGCTGGAGGGCGGTGCACGTAAGTGGTGGAGGTCTACCTCTGCACCGATAGTTCAGCGTCAGGGCCGAGTTCTTTGGGCCGATTTCCGAGCTGCTTTCATGCTGCTTTACTTTCCGCCAGCTCTTCTGCAGACCAAGGCGATTGAGTTGATCAATCTGAAGCAGGGAATTTGTCTGTTGATGAGTATCAGCAGAAGTTCTTTGAGTTGCTCCCATATGTTCCGCACGTCAGTGACAATGCGGTGGCCAAGTATAATCATTTTCTTCAGGGCCTCAATCAGGAGATTTATGATCGGGTCGTGGTCTGTGATGATCCGACGTCGTATGAGGGCCTTGTGAACCGTTGTCGCCAGGCAGAGGGCAGTTTGCTGAGGGGTCGAGCCATGCAGTCTGCTCGTCCTACTAGTTCTTTGGGTCCCCGTGCCCAATCATTTAAGAAGGCTGGATCTACTTCTTCTTCCTCTGGATCTGGAGGAGTTCACCATTTTGGGAAGAAGAAGGGCCCGTGTCAGCATTGCGGGAAGGACCATCCGACAGAGCGTTGTCGCAGAGTTGCGGGTGCTTGTTTCAGGTGCGGTGAGATGGGCCACATGAAGAGAGATTGTCCACAGATGGGTGGAGGATCAGGATCTGGTTCTCAGGCTTCAGTTCATCAGAGGCCACAGCAGGGACAGTCTACTCAGGGCTCTAACCTCCGACCGCGTACTCAAGGGCAGGTCTTTGCTCTTAACCAGGATCAGGCTGCTGAGGAGAACGAGAGAGTTATTGCAGGTATTTGTAATTTATGTGGATTACCTGCTTACGTTCTCATTGATACTGGTGCATCGCATTCATTTATATCTGCGAGGTTTGCTAAGCGTCATGCTTTACCTTTCACTTCTTTGGACATTGTGGTATCTGTTTCCACACCGATGGGTCATTCGGTGTTAGCTAAACGTCTAGTGATGGGTTGTCCTCTAGAGTTTGAGGGTAATATCTTAACTGCTAATTTGATGATTCTTGCGATGGAGGATTTTGATTGCATTCTGGGAATAGATGTGCTGACTGTGTATAGAGCTACTGTGGACTGTTACCAGAAGTTCGTGCAGTTTCGTCCAGTGGAGGGCGACAGTTGGTTTTTCTATGGAGAGGGAGCGCGACCCCCGATGCCTGTGGTTTCTGCTCTGAAAGCCTGTCGTGCCTTAGAGTCGGGCGGGGAAGGCTACCTTATCTATGCTATTGATTCGTCCGCAGACAGTGTCGGGGTCAGTGACATTCCAGTGGTTTGCGATTTTCAGGATGTTTTTCCCGAGGAGATTCCTGGTTTTCCTCCAGTTCGGGAAGTGGATTTCAGCATTGATTTAGTGCCAGGCACGGCACCAATCTCCAGAGCTCCTTATCGTTTAGCTCCATCAGAGATGCAAGAATTGAAACAGCAGTTGCAGGATCTTCTTGACAAGGGGTATATTCGACCCAGTGTGTCCCCGTGGGGAGCACCAGTTCTTTTTGTCAAAAAGAAGGATGGTTCTATGCGGCTCTGCATAGATTATCGGCAGTTGAATCGTGCTACGATAAAGAATAAGTATCCGTTGCCACGGATTGATGATTTATTTGATCAACTGCAAGGTACCTCTGTGTATTCCAAGATCGATTTAAGGTCTGGTTATCATCAACTTCGAGTTCATCAGGGAGATATATCAAAGACTGCATTCAGGACCCGGTATGGGCATTATGAGTTTCTGGTTATGCCTTTTGGGGTGACGAATGCACCAGCAGTTTTTATGGATCTGATGAATCGGGTATTTCGAGACTTCTTGGATAAATTTGTTGTGGTGTTCATAGATGATATCTTAATCTATTCGCGTGATCAGCGAGAACACGTACAACACTTGAGAATTATTTTACAGATACTTCGCGAGAATCAGCTTTATGCGAAGTTGAGTAAATGCGAGTTTTGGATTGACAGGGTTGTATTCCTTGGTCATGTTATTTCTAGCGAGGGAGTTTCAGTTGACCCGAGCAAGGTGGAGGCGGTATTGAACTGGTCGCGTCCGACGACAGTAGCCGAGATCCGCAGTTTTCTGGGATTGGCTGGGTATTATCGCCGCTTCATTGTCAACTTCTCTCAGATTGCTAAGCCACTTACTCAGCTCACTCGGAAAGATGTTTCATTTGAGTGGACATCAGAGTGCGAAGAGAGTTTCTTGGAGCTTCGCAGACGGTTGACATCTGCGCCTGTTTTGGCCTTACCGGCTGGATCTGGTGGTTTTAGTGTTTACACCGACGCCTCTTTGCAGGGTCTAGGGTGTGTTTTGATGCAGAATGAGCATGTGATTGCTTATGCGTCGAGGCAGTTGAAGCCTCATGAGGAGAACTATCCTGTTCATGATCTGGAATTAGCAGCGATCGTTTTTGCTTTGAAAATCTGGCGCCATTATCTGTATGGTGAGCGATTTGAGATTTTCACCGATCATAAGAGTTTGAAGTATCTGTTCACTCAGGCAGAGTTGAACATGCGTCAGCGTCGCTGGATGGATCTACTCAAGGATTATGATTGTGAGATCAAGTATCATCCAGGATCTGCGAATCTCACGG
Organism: Primulina eburnea; assembly: GCF_022965805.1. Lineage (NCBI taxonomy): Eukaryota > Viridiplantae > Streptophyta > Magnoliopsida > Lamiales > Gesneriaceae > Primulina > Primulina eburnea. Next base: position 30,173,091 of record NC_133105.1, on the reverse strand, counting down.
CTGATGCTCTTAGTCGCAAGGTGAGATTGTCTGCTCTTCAGACTTGTGCTGTATCTGGGATTATTCAGGATTTCTGTTCGATGGGATTCAATTTTAAGCATCGGAAGGGATCAGAGAGTATCCGTGTGGCTACTATTTTGTCTGAACCAGTGTTGTACTCTCGGATTAGAGATGCTCAGATGTCTGATTCTAAGGTTCAGAAATTAGCTCGGTTGGCTGATGGAGATAATACTTCTGGTTTCCACTATCAGTCTCAGGGTCTTTTGTGCTTATCTGGTCGTGTTGTTGTACCGGAGGATGACACTTTGAGGGAGGAGATTTTGTCCCAGGCTCATCGTAGCAAGTTGAGTGTTCATCCGGGGAGCAACAAGATGTATAAAGATTTAAGGACTCGATTTTGGTGGAAAGGTATGAAACGCAATGTTTATCAGTATGTCTCCAAGTGCCTGGTCTGTCAGCAGGTAAAGGCAGAGTATCGACGACCTGGAGGTTTGTTGCAGAATCTTCCTATTCCGGAGTGGAAGTGGGAGCATATCACGATGGACTTCGTGACTCACTTGCCTATGTCTGTGGGGAATAGAGATGCTATCTGGGTTGTAGTAGATCGGCTTACCAAGTCTGCCCATTTTCTTCCGTATAACAGAGATTTCACTTTCGATCGGATGGCACGGTTGTACATTCAGGAGATTGTACGGTTTCATGGTGTGCCCGTGAGTATCGTTAGTGACAGAGATCCTCGATTTACGTCTAGATTTTGGGGTAGCTTTCAGCAAGCTTTGGGCACTACCTTGAGTTTGAGTACTGCCTATCACCCAGAGACTGACGGACAGTCAGAGAGGACTATTCGTACGCTTGAGGATATGTTGAGGTCTTGTGTGATGGACTTCGGGCCAGCTTGGCAGGATCATTTGCCACTGATAGAGTTTGCATACAACAACAGCTTTCATAGGAGTATTGGTATGTCTCCGTTTGAAGCGTTGTATGGTCGACGTTGTCGTACTCCTCTGTTCTGGGAGGAAGTCGGAGAACGACAGGTCGAGGGTCCAGAATTGATTCAGCAGGCCAAGGATAAAGTTCTTGTGATCAAGCAGCGGATTAAGACTGCTCAGGATCGACAAGCGAGTTATGCGAACACCAAGCGCAGGCCTCTTCATTTTGATGCAGGCGAGAAAGTGTTTCTCAAGGTATCACCTTTTCGGAGGATTCTGAGATTTGGACTCAAGGGTAAGCTATCTCCGAGATTCATTGGTCCTTTTGAGATCTTGGAATGTGTGGGAGATTTGGCCTACAGATTAGCCTTGCCACCGTATCTGTCTAGTGTTCACAATGTGTTTCATGTGTCCTTGTTGAGACGATACGTAGCGGATGAGTCCCATGTTTTGCATCCGACAGAAGTTCAGTTGAATCCGGATTTGTCTTTTGTAGAAAGACCGGTTTCGATCTTAGACCGGAAGGATAAGGTACTGCGGAATAAGACTATTCCTCTTGTCTTAGTGCAGTGGCAGCGCCGAGGTACTGAAGAAGCTACTTGGGAACTAGAGAGTCGCATGCGGTCAGAGCATCCTGAGTTGTTCTAGTTGTAGCATTTTCAGTTATGATTGTAATTTCAGTTGGGCTTTCAATTTGTAATTCATTCTTGAGATGAATGTATTGATTGTTCAGAATTGTTATTCTTCAGACTCGATTTCGCGGACGAAATCCTTTTTAGAGGGGGAGAATGTAGTATCCCGATGCCTAAATTGAGTAATTATTGGATTAATTATATTCTGCGAGTTCGGAAGGAACGAACCAGGATCGGACCGTCCGAAGAGGTTCGGATCGTCCGAAGTGGGTTCGGATGGACCGTTCGGTTCGGTGTCAGACCGAGTCTTGTCAACAGTAGACCGTGTCAGGGTTCGGATCGTCCGAAGAGGTTCGGATCGTCCGAAGACAGGTGGCTGGACACGTGGAAGACATGCAGAGTTCGGAACGTCCGAAGTGGATCGGATCGTCCGAAGTGCACAGGATCGGATCTTCCGAAGTGGATCGGATCGTCCGATCGTCGTCTATAAATAGAGGCGCGAGGCTTCACTTTTCAATTACCAATTCCGAGAGTTCCAGAGCGTTTTAGTCGTTTCTGATGGGTTTCTAGCTTTTCCCGAGGTTCGGGCACTAGCAGGGAGCTACTGGCTTTGTAGCGGAGCTGTGCTCTAGTTGGGAGCTAGCGGCATCAGTGGGCTGACTACGGACGCAGGTATGGTTCTAGGTTCCCTTGAGATTTGGAAGTATCTATTAGTCTAGTTAAGGCTTTTAGATGTGGTTTAGTGATATGGTATCACTTGGATTGTAGGCTTGATTCTAGGGCTGATTACTAGGATCTACTGGTTTGAGGTACGGAAGTACTATCCGAGATATCCTGGTTGAGTATGCTTTACTATGTGTTGCATGTTTATGTGTTGCATTATTATCTGACATATGATGCATGGTTTATTATGCGGCATTTGCATAATCATGTTGGGCCTGTTTATCTTTTGAGATAGCCTGTTCAGAGGGTGCTCAGCCCTCGGTTGTTGTGGATGGTTGGACCCCGTTGGCCGACGGTGGTCAGGATACCGGTATATCCACAGGTTTATGGTATGGGAGCCACCTCCTGGTGCGACGGCGCAGAGTGCTACATACCTTGACGTCATTTGCCTGAGCAGTTTTTCGTTATACCCAGACCCTGGTATCCAGTACATTTTGCATACATGCATGTCATAGTCTTGTATACTCATTCTTTCGGTACTGAGCGTTTTATGCTCACGTCCTCGGTTTATCTCTGTTTTGGACACCCTATTCGATGGGGCAGGTCTCAGGTTGGACGGTCCAGGAGGGAGAGGACAGGGAGCTAGCAGGGGTTGACCTGTAGTTGCTGGTATTTTATTCTTGGGATTTAGTTTGATTTGGTTGTTTTAGTATTCGTACTTACTGATTCGATCGGGCTGTATATGTTGTTTTTTCCGCTGTTTATCTGATTCAGTTTTATTAAGTTAATTGCATGCTTAAGTTCTGATTAGTAGGTGATTCTGGAACGGGTCACTACATTCATAGTGCAAGTTTTGCTCGATCAAGTTTTTGGCGCCGTTGCCGGGGACTGTTAATCTACAATTATATTTTTAGTTATCTTCTTTAGTGTATTTTATTTCTATTGAACTAACACACCATATTTTAATTCAGATATCTCTTCCGGTGCATGCCAAAGTCACTTGACTTGGAGCTTGAGTGTGACCCTGAAATTGAAAGGACTTTCCGCAGGCGAAGACAACAGCAAAGACTTAAGGAACTAATGGAGAGGCACGAACAAGAGCAGGAGGCGGAGCGCCAAAACGAGAGACGAATTGAGATGCCACGCCGCATACCCATGTTAGAGTATGCCCAGCCTTCTTTGGATGGTGCACGCCCCAGCATTGTGAGGCCGGTTGTGCGGGAAAACCAATTCGAAATCAAACTAGCCATTATCCAGATGATTCAGAACACCGTCCAATTTGGAGGAACTGCTGTGGACGATCCAAACACACACATCGCGGATTTTCTTGAGATTTGCGATACTTTTAAATTTAATGGAGTTTCTGATGATGCTGTTAGACTGCGTTTATTTCCTTTCTCTTTGCGTGATAAAGCTAAAGCTTGGTTGAATTGTTTACCTGTAGGTTCGATAGCTACATGGGAGGACATGGCGAAGGCGTTTCTCATCAAATACTTTCCTCCATCGAAGACCATGAAGCTGCGGGCAGACATCACAACATTTGCTCAGTTCGATCAAGAGTCACTATATGAGGCGTGGGAGCGTTTCAAAGATCTATTACGAAGATGCCCACATCACGAGTTGCCACTTGGGTTAGTCGTTCAAACCTTTTATTACGGTTTGCTTACTCCTAACCGTACTATGATAGATGCTGCTGCGTGTGGGAACCTTTTGAGGAAGACTGCGGAAGAAGGATATGAGTTGTTGGAGGAGATGGCTGCTAGCAGCTATCATCCTCAATCTGACAGGAACAACCAGCGGAGAAGTGCCGGAGTTCACCAGGTAACTGATTTTTCTGTTATTACTGCACAACTTGACGCTTTAAACAGGAAAATAGACGGCTTGAACGTGGGTGGCACGGCTATGCGTCTTCAAGAGATATTCTGTGAGAAGTGTGGAGGGGAACACTATGTGAAAGACTGTCAAGATGGAAATCCCTTCTATGTGCAAGATGAGGCACCGGTGAATCAAGTGGGAGTCCAAAACCGCCCAAGGAATGACCCTTACTCGAACACATATAATCCTGGGTGGAGGCAACATCCCAACTTCTCATGGGGCGGTCAAAACAGTCATAATAGGCCGCAAGGAGGACAACAATATGGGAAACAACCGATGTACAGATCCGATCCTCCTAGAGAAGAAAAGTCCAACTTGGAACAAATGATGTCTAAGTTTATCTCATCCACTCAAAATTCGACTCCAAAACCAAGATGCATCAATAAAGGGGATCGAGAATCAAATTGGACAGTTGGCCAAAATGATAGCAAGTAGAGAGCCGGGCACCTTGCCAAGTAATACCGAGACTAATCCAAAAGAGCAAGTGAAGGCCATTGAGTTGAAGAGCGGAAAAGTTTTGGAGCCTAGAAAAAGAGAGAAAAGCCAAGTGCCGGATGAACATGCTGCGACATCTCAAGGTAAGTCATCTAACTCTACACCAGCACTCACTGCACAACCTAAGATTGTTATCCCTCCACCTTTTCCTGCAGCATTAAAAAAGCAAAACTAGATGCACAATTCGGTAAGTTTTTAGAGGTATTTAAAAAATTGCATATTAATATTCCTTTTGCCGATGCTTTGATGCAAATGCCTAGTTATGCTAAATTTTTGAAAGACATCTTAGCCAACAAGAGAAAATTGGAGGATCACATGACGGTAAATTTGACCGAAAGTTGCTCTGCTTTGGTGCAAAACAAAATCCCACCGAAACTAAAAGACCCAGGGAGTTTTTCTATCCCTTGCATGATTGGTGATGTAGTTTTTCGTAAAGCATTGTGTGACCTTGGTGCAAGTATTAATCTTATGCCTCTATCTGTTTTCAGGAAACTCGGATTAGGAGAGCCTAAGCCGACGAGGATGTCCTTGCAACTGGCCGACAGGTCTGTCAAGTACCCCCGCGGAGTGATTGAGGATGTGCTAGTAAAAGTGGACAAATTCATTTTTCCTGCCGATTTCGTGGTGCTCGACATGGAGGAGGATACCGAGATGCCTCTCATTTTGGGGAGACCATTCCTTGCTACCGGCAAGGCACTTATTGATGTGCAAGAGGGAAAGTTGAGATTGAGAGTGGGCGAAGAAGAGATTACATTTGATGTTTTTAATGCACTTAAGCACACACTGCATTCTGATAGTTGTTTTAGAATTGATGCTTTTGACTCTCTTGTATCCAACTATGTGCAGGATGCTCTTAGGGACCCTTTGGAGGCCACTATCAATACTGAATTGGGAGAAGAGGAGTTAGACGAAGAAAGGGCTGAAATTGTGGCACACTTTAATGCCAACCAACCATGGAGAAGGCCAATGAGGATGCAACTGGAGGATCTAGGAGAACAAAGAGATTTGACCCCTCAAAGGTCAAGCATCGAGGATCCACCAACGCTTGAGCTAAAGCCGTTGCCTCCACACCTCAAGTACGTATACTTAGGTGAGAATAACACTTTACCTGTCATTATCTCTGCTGCTTTGACAGATGTGATGGAGGACAAGCTGTTGGATGTTTTGAAAGCGCACAAGGGCGCATTTGCGTGGAAGGTGGCAGATATCAAAGGAATAAATCCATCCGTCTGCATGCACAAGATCTTGATGGAAGAGAAGTACTCACCTCTTGTGCAACCTCAAAGACGATTAAATCCAAAGATGCAAGAGGTAGTAAAGGCTGAAACAATTAAGCTTCTCGACGCAGGTATTATCTATCCTATATCTGATAGTGCATGGGTAAGTCCTGTTCAGTGTGTGCCAAAGAAAGGTGGGATTACTGTTATCACAAATGAAAATAATGAATTAATACCCACTAGGACTGTTACGGGATGGCATGTGTGCATTGATTATAGGAAATTGAATGATGCTACCCGTAAAGACAACTTTCCCCTTCCCTTTATTGATCAAATGCTTGAGAGATTAGCGGGTCATGAGTTCTATTGTTTTTTAGATGGGTATTCTGGGTATAACCAAATCATGATTGCGCTCGAGGACCAAGAGAAAACCACCTTCACTTGTCCTTATGGAACTTTTGCTTTTAGACGGATGCCATTTGGTTTGTGTAATGCCCCTGCCACTTTTCAGCGATGCATGACTGCTATATTCCATGATATGATTGAAACTTTTCTTGAGATATTTATGGATGACTTCTCGATTTTTGGCTCGTCTTTCAATGATTGTTTGCAGAACTAGCAGGTAGTGTTGAGGAGATGTGAGGAGACAAACTTGGTGCTTAATTGGGAAAAATGCCACTTTATGGTACAAGAGGGAATTGTCCTAGGGCACAAGGTTTCGGGGCACGGAATAGAGGTGGATAAGGCGAAAGTTGAAGTTATCAAGAACTTACCACCGCCGACGTCCATAAAGGGAGTTAGAAGTTTTCTAGGCCACGCCGGTTTTTACTGACGTTTCATCAAAGATTTTTCTAAAACTGCAAAACCTTTATCTTCTTTACTCATGAAAGATGTGCCTTTTGATTTCAATTCTGCTTGCTTGCAGGCATACGAGAAGTTGAAAGAGCGCTTAGTGACGGCTCCTATCTTGGTGGCACCGGATTGGGATCTACCCTTCGAGATCATGTGCGATGCCAGCGATACTGCGGTAGGTGCTGTCCTCGGACAAAGACAAAACAAGGTATTTCACACCATATACTATGCAAGTAGGACTCTAGATGAAGCACAATTGAATTATGCCACCACCGAAAAAGAGTTACTTGCAGTAGTGTTTGCACTTGACAAGTTTCATGCTTATCTTGTTTTGTCGAAAGTAATTGTGTTTACTGATCACTCTGCCCTTAAATATTTACTTGCAAAGAAAGATGCAAAGCCACGCTTACTTCGGTGGATTTTATTATTGCAAGAATTTGATGTGGAAATAAAAGATAAGAAGGGTGTTGAGAATGTGGTTGCAGATCATTTGTCTAGATTAGAATTTATCAGTAATGATTGTGTGACTGATGCCATTAATGATTGGTTTCCGGATGAGCAGTTGTTTGAGGTAAAAAATTGTCCATGGTATGCAAATCTTGCGAATTTTCTTGTTAGAGGCTCACCTCCCCCAAATCTAACATTTCACCAAAGAAAGAAATTCTTTTCGGACGTGAAATATTATTTTTGGGAGGAACCTTTCTTGTTTAAGATTTGTGCAGATTCTATGATTCGGAGATGTGTGGCGGAGGAAGAGATGGGATCGATTCTTACTCATTGCCATGACCGTGAGGTAGGTGGTCACTTTGGACCAACGTGGACGGCATCTAAGGTACTCGAATGTGGCTTTTATTGGCCAACCCTCTTTAAAGATGCTCGTTCTTATGTGCTAGCATGTGATAAATGCCAACGGACAGGTAACATCTCTAACCGTCACGAAATGCCTTTAAATAATATCATTGAGTGTGAGGTTTTTGATGTGTGGGGAATAGATTTCATGGGACCGTTTCCCAGTTCTTTCACGAAAAAATACATTTTGGTGGCGGTGGATTATGTGTCTAAGTGGGTAGAGGCGGAAGCATACGCCACTAATGATGCTCAAGTGGTTCTAAAATTTTTGAAGAAAAACATTTTTAACCGCTTTGGAACACCACGAGCAATCATTAGTGATGGTGGCACTCATTTTTGCAACAAACTCTTTGAAAAACTTTTAAGCAAATATGGTGTCACACATAAGATCTCTACCCCTTATCACCCCCAGACGAGTGGCAAGTTGAGGTGTCTAACCGAGAGATAAAGCGAATTTTGGAGAAGGTGGTAGGTGTCAGTAGGAAGGATTGGTCGGTGAGATTAGATGATGCTCTTTGGGCATACAGGACTTCTTTCAAAACACCAATAGGCACGACACCGTACAGATTATTGTTTGGTAAAGCATGTCACTTACCTGTAGAGTTAGAGTATCGCGCATATTGTGCAACCAAAGCACTAAACTTTAACTTTACTGATGCAGGTGAACGACGGTTGCTTCAACTAGATCAATTGGAGGAGTTCCGAAATCTGGCCTATGATCTTGCATTGTCATACAAAGAGAAAACAATGAAGGGTCATGATAAGAGGATCATCGAGAGAGAATTCAAAGAAGGCGAAAGTGTCCTACTCTACAACTCCCGGTTGTGACTATTGCCCGTGAAATTGAAGTCACGATGGTCCGGTCCATTCGTGATCTCGAAAGTTTATCCATCGGGAGCTGTAGAATTGAAAGACGGGAAGGATGGGACATTTACGGTCAATGCCCAACGCCTGAAGCACTACATGGGTGGCACAATTGAGCCACAACTTGGAATCACCCGGTTCCAAGACATGCCAAACTAGACAGACCGACGTCTAGCTCTCGACGATAAATTGAGAACTTACTTTCCTTTCCCTTCTCTTGCATTTAATTTAGTTTTCTTTTTCTTTCACGTCAGCATATTTTGTTTTACTGTTGTTTTATTTATATACAAAAAAAAAAATAAATAAAAAAATAAAAAAAATTAAATTATATTTGAAAAAAAAAACAGAGGGGTTCGCGCTCGAGCGGTAATTTTTCACCGCCCGAGCGCGAACGTCTACTACTAACCTTTTGCTCGCCCTCGAGCAAAATAGGTTAAAGCACGAGATTTTTAACAGACACAACGAACACAAAACACTCAAACAAGAAATAACTAACACACGTAAATGTCAATGGTGAGTTAACAACTTTTATGTCATGCCTCAGTGAACTTTCCCACATACAGATCATAATCAAGTCAAATCGCAAACGAATACTCATTCTCATCTACACATAAATCTTGACACTCATTTGAACGTGTGTGTGTGTCATGATGGGTCTAGTCATTCGTATTTTAAATAGATCAATTATCAAATCATGCGAGTCACTCAATTAACACTTCAATACAAGTCTCACTAGCATGCACCCCCGTGTCCATTTATCACTAGCCATAAATTGAACTTTATTCAACTTTTAAGTGCAGATAAGGGTGGCGAAAAGAAGGAAAATAAGCTCAAGTGGCTAAAAGTCGGGAGTACACCGATCATTTTCATTGTGCAATCGTCAAGACTTTTCGTCTGACTTTCCTCGTCTCCTTACATCTCCAACTTTTAGCCTAGGAATAGAATTTCATTCCTTTTATTTCGGCTCCCCCTCACCTTACATCTCCTTTTTTCTTTTTCTTTTTCGTTTCTTCTTTTTTTTTTTTTTTTTATATGCACAATTTTCACACATGTACTCCCTAGGCTAAGAATATAATACTTTGGATTACAGTTGGTTAGGAGTATGACATTTTGATTCAGTGCATTGGAAAGGAGGTAAATGTAAAGTTCAAGGCAAATCAAATTTTCTCTTTCAAGGTCCCAATTAGCGACTTATTTTCACGGGTTTGCATGCTAAATCAACTCATAAATGGTGTCCTTTCAAGTTAACAACATAAAACTTTCAAATTTCACCGTTATTCCTACAAAATTCTAGCCCCCACACATATGTGCTCAAAAAGTTCAAAATTTGTACCATAATTCATGCTTTAACAATCAGGAGTATCATTCACGACGTTATTTTTGTAAACTATCAATTCAACATCATCATTGGCTCATAAACTATGTCTTCTCACCATAAACGACACCAAACAAAAGAAATGCAACGAAACTAAACCAATTAACTAAGCAAACATAACAATATACCCCCCTCATACTAGAGTTGTACAATGCCCTCATTGCACAAAAGACTCAAAACACAGAATGCAAACACGAATGGAGACACACAAATAAATGCAAAAATAAATGGACGAATGAAACAACAATCGGAAATAAACATAACACAATAGAAAAAGAAAAAATAAATAAAAAATACAAAATAAATAAAATAAAAATAAATAAATAAAAAGAAAGGACAGAAGTGACTCCCCTCTCAAATGCGCTTGTCAGGTGCTAGCTTTTTACGCTCTAAGTACACGTAATTCAGGTGTGGAGGCCATGGTTTTAGCTCATGTGTTGGCGGTTCCTCAATGCTTGACTTCTGAGTGGTCAAATCTCTTCGATCCCCCATGTCCTCCAATTTCATCCTTTCTGGCTTCTTCTATTGATGGTTGGCATTATAGTGTTCCACTCTTGCAGATCTTTCTTCATCAAATTCATCCTCCTTCAATTCAGTGGTGAGCGTTGCTTCCAATGAGTCTTTCATAGCATCCTGAACAAATTGACACACAAATGAATCCGATGAATCAACTATCAAACAATCATTAGTGTGCAGTGTGTGCTTAGGAGCGTTAAAAACATTAAAAGTGATTTCTTCCTTTCCCACTCTCAATCTCAACTTCCCTTCTTGCACTTCAATCACGGCCTTGCCAGTTGCAAGGAACGGTCTCCCTAAAATCAAAGGCATTTCCTTATCCTCTTCCATGTCAAGCACCACAAAATCTGTAGGAAATGTAAACTTTCCAACTTTCACTAACACGTCTTCTTTGACTCCTCGTGGAAGTTTGACGGATCCGTCAGCTAGTTGCAAGGACGTCTGTGTCGGTTTAGGCTCGCCCAATCCAAGTTTCCTGAATACAGATAAAGGCATAAGATTAATGCTCGCACCAAGATCACATAAAGCTTTAGAAAAAATAACATCACCAATCATGCAAGGGATAGAAAAACTCCCTGGATCCTTTAGCTTTGGTGGGATCTGGTTTTGTACCAATGCAGAGCAGTTTTCAGTCAATTTTATCGTCATGTAATCCTCCAATTTCCTCTTATTATCTAAGATGTCTTTTAAAAATTTAGCATAACTAGGCATTTGCATCAAAGCATCAGCGAAAGGAATATTGATGTGCAACTTTTTAAATACCGCAAGAAACTTACCGAATTGCGCATCAAGTTTTGCTTTTTTCAATGCTGCAGGAAAAGGAGTAGGTATAACAATTTTGGAATGTGCGATGGGTGTTGGTGTAGAGTTAGAAGACTTACCTCCTCGATTTTTCACCTCATCCTCACCGTGCTTGGTCTTTTCCTCATTAAACTCGAGTGCTTTTCCACTACGCAATTCCACCGCCTTCACATGTTCTCTTGGGTTAGTTTCCGTGTTGCTTGGCAAAGCTCCTTGCTCCCTATTAGCAATCAACTTAGCCAATTGTCCAATTTGATTCTCTAACCCCTTTATGGATGCATCTTGGTTCTGAAATCTCGTCTCTGTTGCAGAAATAAATTTAGTCATCATTTGCTCTAAATTGGAATTCTCCTCCGGAGGCGGTTCTGGCTTGAATCCTTGGTGCATCCCATACAGTGGACCTCTTTGTTGGCGATTTTGGTTGTTTTGATCTCTCCATGAAAAGTTTGGGTGATTCCTCCATCCCAGATTATATGTGTTCGAATAAGGGTCATTTCTTGGACGGTTCTGGAATCCCACTTGTTTTACCGGTGCTCCCTCAGGCACATAGAATGGATTGCCATCTTGGCAATCCTGCACATCATGCTCACCCCCACACTTATCACAGAAAATTTCTTGCAGACGCATAGCCGACCCACTCATGCTCATCCCATCAATCTTTCTATTCAAAGCCTCTAACTGTGCTGAAACCGCCGACAAATCATTAACTTGATTAACTCCAGCCCCTCGTCTCTGCCTATCAAACTGAGGATGATAGCTACTAGCAGCCATCTCCTCCAATAACTCATATCCTTCCTCAGCCGTTTTTCTCAGTAAATTACCACAGGCAGCAGCATCTATCATAGTACGGTTAGGTGTAAGCAGACCGTAGTAGAAAGTTTGAACAACTAACCCAAGAGGCAGCTCATGGTGTGGACATCTCCTCAACAAGTCCTTGTAGCGCTCCCATGTCCTCGTAAAGTGACTCTTGCTCATATTGAGCAAAAGTAGTAATGTCGGCTCTGAGCTTCATAGTCTTCGACGGAGGAAAGTACTTGATCAGGAATGCCTTTGCCATATCCTCCCATGTAGTAATAGACCCTACAGGGAAATAGTTTAACCACGACTTGGCTTTATCTCTCAGTGAAAATGGAAATAAACGCAAACGAACCGCATCATCAGACACGCCATTAAACTTAAAGGTATCACAAATTTCAAGAAAGTCAGCTATATGAGAGTTAGGGTCGTCAAGTGCACTTCCCCCAAATTGGAAAGTGTTCTGAATCATCTGAATGATAGCTGGCTTGATCTCAAACTGATTGACTCGGATGACTTGTCTAACGATGCTTGGACGTGCTCCATCAAGAGACGGTTGTGCATAATCCAACATCGGTATACGCCTTGGCTCCTCTCTTTGTTGATCGCCTTCCATTCTTTCCTTCGCTCTTTGCTGCTGTAGTCGACGTCTAGCTGTGCGTTCGATCTCGAGGTCAAAAGGCTCAAGCTTACACTCGAGTGATCTTCGCATGCACTACAAGAAAAATCTGCAACACAATGAGAGTATCAAATAACAATAAAAGAAATAATACTAAAGAATTTAAATGAAAATAAAAATCGTGAATCAACAGTCCCCGGCAACGGCGCCAAAAACTTGATCGAGCAAAACTTGCACAGTAAAATCCCCAATAAAAATATGATTTTGTATGCTCAAAATAAATCGCAAGTGCACGATGTCAAGTTATAATATAGTGTACGTGTAGTATCCCGATGCCTAATTTGAGTTAATTATTGGATTAAATATATTTCGGTGGGATCGGAAGGACCGAACAGGGTTCGGATCGTCCGAAGACAGGTGTCTGGACACGTGGAAGACATGCAGAGTTCGGATCGTCCGATCAGGGTTCGGATCGTCCGAAGACAGGTGTCTGGACACGTCGAAGACATGCAGGGTTCGGATCGTCCGATAAGGGTTCGGAAGGTCCGAAGTGTACAGTGGATCGGATCGTCCGAAGTGGATCGGATCGTCCGATCGTTGTCTATAAATAGAGGCGCGAGGCTTCATTTGTTACTCGCCAATTCCGAGTGTTCCAGAGCAGTTTTGGTCGTTTCTGATGGGTTTCTAGTCTTTTCCTGAGGTTTAGGCACTAGCGGAGAGCTACTGGTTTTGTAGCGGAGCTGTGCTCTAGTTGGGAGCTAGCGGCATCAGTGGGCTGACTACGGACGCAGACTTGATTCTAAGACTGATTGCTAGGATCTACTGGTTTAAGGTACGAAAGTACTATCCGAGATAGCAGGATTGAGTATGCTTTACTATGTGTTGCATGTTTATATGTTGCATTATTATCTGTCATATGATGCATGGTTTATTATGCGGCATTTGCATAATCATGTTGAGCCTGACTATTTTTGAGATAGCCTGTTGAGAGGGTGCTCAGCCCTCGTTTGTTGTGGATGGTTGGACCCCGTTGGCCGACGGTGGTCAGGTCTCCGGTATATCCACAGGTTTATTTTGGTATGGGAGCCACCTCCTGGTGCGACGGCGCAGAGTGCTACATACCTTGACGTCATTTACCTGAGCAGTATTTCGATATACCCAGATCCTGGTATCCAGTACATTTTGCATACATGCATGTCATAGTCTTGTATACTCATGCTTTCGGTGCTGAGCGTTTTATGCTCATGTCCTCGGTTTATCTCTGTTTTGGACACCCTATTCGATGGGGCAGGTCTCAGGTTGGACGGTCCAGGAGGGAGTGGACAGGGAGCTGGCAGAGGTTGACCTGTAGTTGTTGGTATTTGTTCTTGGTATTTAGTTCGATCTGGTTGTTTAAGTATTTTGTACTTACAGATTCGATTGGGTTGTATTACTGTTTTTCCGCTGTTTACCTGATTCAGTTTTAAATGTTAATTTTGCATGCTTAAGTTCTGATTAGTAGGTGATTCTGGAACGGGTCACTACATTTATGGTATCAGAGCGTGCATTAAGATTTTGGGATTTAGAACTGTTCTTTTGGGTTTAATCTCTGGTAACTTTTGTAGCTAAGAGATGTCTGGTTTTGACGACGATGCTAGTAGTCATGGCAGCGTTGGACGCTGGGGAGACCGCGACGATCGGGAGCGTCGTCGAGAGCATCGAGAACGTCGTCAACACCGTCGTGATGAGCCTCGGAGTTTTAGTATGCATCGGTTCTTGCAGATGGGGCCGAAACCTCTTTCAGGCGGTGAGACCCCGGATGTTGCGGAGAACTGGCTTGAGAGGATGGAGAGCTGCTTCAAGACTTTTCAGTGCTCGGCGGAGCAGCAGATTGATACCCTTGATTTCTTGCTGGAGGGTGGTGCGCGCAAGTGGTGGAGGTCTACCTCTGCACCGATAGTTCAGCGACAGGGTCGAGTTCTTTGGGCCGATTTCCGAGCCGCTTTCATGCTGCTTTACTTTCCGCCAGCTCTTCTGCAGACCAAGGCGATTGAGTTGATCAATCTGAAGCAGGGAAGTTTGTCTGTTGATGAGTATCAGCAGAAGTTCTTTGAGTTGCTTCCATATGTTCCGCATGTCAGTGACAATGCTATGGCCAAGTATAACCATTTTCTTCAGGTCCTCAATCAGGAGATTTATGATCGGGTTGTTGTCTGCGATGATCCGACATCGTATGAGGGCCTTGTAAATCGTTGTCGCCAGGCTGAGGGCAGTTTGTTGAGAGGTCGAGCCTTGCAGTCTGCTCGTCCTACTAGTTCTTTGGGTCCCCGCGCCCAAGCATTTAAGAAGGCTGGATCTACTTCTTCTTCCTCTGGATCTGGAGGAGTTCACCATTTTGGGAAGAAGAGGGGCCCGTGTCAGCACTGCGGGAAGGATCATCCGACGGAGCGTTGTCGCAAGGTTGCGGGTGCTTGTTACAAGTGCGGTGAGATGGGCCACATGAAGAGAGATTGTCCACAGACGGGCGGAGGATCAGGATCTGGTTCTCTGGCTTCAGTTCATCAGAGGCCACAGCAGGGACAGTCTACTCAGGGTTCTAACCTCGGACCGCGTACTCAAGGGCAGGTCTTTGCTCTTAACCAGGATCAGGCTGCTGAGGAGAACGAGAGAGTTATCGCAGGTTTATTTTTATTATGTGGATTACCTGCTTACGTTCTCATTGACACTGGTGCATCTCATTCATTCATATCTGCGAGATTTGCTAAGCGTCATGCATTACCTTTCACTTCTTTGGACGTTGTGGTATCTGTTTCCACACCGATGGGTCATTCGGTGCTAGCTAAACGTCTAGTTTTGGGTTGTCCTCTAGAGTTTGAGGGTAATGTATTAACTGCTAATTTGATGATTCCTGTGATGGAGGATTTTGATTGCATTCTGGGAATAGATGTGCTGACTGTGTTTAGAGCTACTGTGGACTGTTATCAGAAGTTTGTGCAGTTTCGTCCAGTTGAGGGCGACAGTTGGTTTTTCTATGGAGAGGGAGCGCGACCCCCGATGCCTGTGGTTTCTGCTCTGAAAGCCTGTCGTGCTTTAGAGTCGGGCGGGGAAGGCTACCTTATCTATGCTATTGATTCGTCCGCAGATAGTGTCGGTATCAGTGACATTCCAGTAGTTTGCGATTTTCCGGATGTTTTTCCCGAGGAGATTCCTGGTTTTCCTCCCGTTCGGGATGTGGATTTCGGCATTGATTTAGTGCCAGGCACGGCACCAATCTCTAGAGCTCCTTATCGTTTAGCTCCATCGGAGATGCAAGAATTGAAACAGCAGTTGCAGGATCTTCTTGACAAGGGGTATATTCGACCCAGTGTGTCCCCGTGGGGAGCACCAGTTCTTTTTGTCAAAAAGAAGGATGGTTCTATGCGGCTCTGCATAGATTATCGGCAGTTAAATCGTGCGACGATAAAAAATAAGTATCCGTTGCCACGGATTGATGATTTATTTGATCAACTGCAAGGTACCTCTGTGTATTCCAAGATTGATTTAAGGTCTGGTTATCATCAGCTTCGAGTTCATCAGGGAGATATATCGAAGACTGCATTCAGGACCCGGTATGGGCATTATGAGTTTCTGGTTATGCCTTTTGGGGTGACGAATGCACCAGCAGTTTTTATGGACTTGATGAATCGGGTATTTCGGGATTTCTTGGATAAGTTTGTTGTGGTGTTTATAGATGATATCTTAATCTATTCGCATGATCAGCAAGAACACGTACAACACTTAAGGATTATTTTACAGACACTTCGCGAGAATCAGCTTTATGCGAAGTTGAGTAAATGTGAGTTTTGGATTGACAGGGTTGTATTCCTTGGTCATGTCATTTCTAGCAAGGGAGTTTCAGTTGACCCAAGCAAGGTGGAAGCGGTATTGAACTGGTCGCGTCCGACGACAGTAGCCGAGATCCGCAGTTTTCTGGGATTGGCTGGGTATTATCGCCGTTTCATTGTCAACTTCTCTCAGATTGCTAAGCCACTCACTCAACTCACTCGGAAAGATGTTTCATTTGAATGGACATCAGAGTGCGAAGAGAGTTTCTTGGAACTTCGCAGACGTTTGACATCTGCGCCTGTTTTGGCTTTACCGTCTGGATCTAGTGGTTTCAGTGTTTACACCGATGCCTCTTTACAGGGACTAGGGTGTGTTCTGATGCAGAATGAGCATGTGATTGCTTATGCGTCGAGACAGTTAAAGCCTCATGAAGAAAACTATCCTGTTCATGATCTAGAATTAGCAGCGATCGTTTTTGCTTTGAAAATCTGGCGCCATTATCTGTATGGTGAGCGATTTGAGATCTTCACTGATCATAAGAGTTTGTAAGTATATGTTCACTCAGACTGAGTTGAACATGCGTCAGCGTCGTTGGATGGATCTACTCAAAGATTACGATTGTGAGATCAAGTATCATCCAGGATCTGCGAATCTCACGGCCGATGCTCTTAGTCGCAAGGTGAGGTTATCTGCTCTTCAGACTTGTGCTGTATCTGGGATTATTCAGGATTTCTGTTCGATGGGATTCAATTGTAAGCATCGGAAGGGAACAGAGAGTATCCGTATAGCTACTATTTTGTCCGAGCCAGTTTTGTATTCTCGGATTAGAGATGCTCAGATGTCTGATTCTAAGATTCAGAAATTAGCTCGGTTGGCTGATGGAGATAATACTTCTGGTTTCCACTATCAGTCCGAGGGTCTTTTGTGCTTATCTGGTCGTGTTGTTGTACCGGAAGATGACACTTTGAGGGAAGAGATTTTGTCCCAGGCTCATCGTAGCAAGTTGAGTGTTCATCCAGGGAGCAACAAGATGTATAAGGATTTGAGGACTCGATTTTGGTGGAAAGGTATGAAACGTAATGTTTATCAGTATGTCTCCAAGTTCCTTGTCTGTCAGCAGGTGAAGGCTGAGTATCGACGACCTGGAGGTTTGTTGCAGAATCTTCCTATTCCGGAGTGGAAGTGGGAGCATATCACGATGGACTTCGTGACTCACTTGCCTATGTCTGTGGGGAATAGAGATGCTATCTGGGTGGTAGTGGATCGGCTTACTAAGTCTGCCCATTTTCTTCCGTATAATAGAGATTTCACTTTCGATCGGATGGCACGGTTGTACATTCAGGAGATTGTACGGTTTCATGGTGTGCCCGTGAGTATCGTTAGTGACAGAGATCCTCGATTTACATCTAGATTTTGGGGCAGCTTCAGCAAGCTTTGGGCACTACCTTGAGTTTGAGTACTGCATATCACCCAGAGACTGACGGTCAGTCAGAGAGGACTATTCGTACTCTTGAGGATATGTTGAGATCTTGTGTGATGGATTTCGGGCCAGCTTGGCAGGATCATCTGCCGCTGATAGAGTTTGCATACAACAACAGTTTTCATAGGAGTATTGGTATGTCTCCGTTTGAAGCATTGTATGGTCAACGTTGTCGTACTCCTCTGTTCTGGGAAGAAGTCGGAGAACAACAGGTCGAGGGTCCAGAATTGATTCAGCAGGCCATGGACAAAGTTCTTGTGATCAAACAGTGGATTAAGACTGCTCAGGATCGACAAGCGAGTTATGCGAACTCCAAGCGCAGACCTCTTCATTTTGATGCAGGCGAGAAAGTGTTTCTCAAGGTATCACCTTTTCGGAGGATTCTGAGATTTGGACTCAAGGGTAAGCTATCTCCGAGATTCATTGGTCCGTTTGAGATCTTAGAATGTGTGGGAAATTTGGCCTATAGATTAGCTTTGCCACCGTATCTGTCTAGTGTTCACAATGTGTTTCATGTGTCCTTGTTGAGACGATACGTAGCGGATGAGTCTCATGTTTTGCATCCGACAGAAGTTCAGCTGAATCCGGATTTGTCTTTTGTGGAAAGACCGGTTTCGATCTTAGACCGGAAGGATAAGGTACTGCGGAATAAGACTATTCCTCTTGTCTTAGTGCAGTGGCAGCGCCGAGGTACTGAAGAAGCTACTTGGGAACTAGAGAGTCGCATGCGGTCAGAGCATCCAGAGTTGTTCTAGTTGTAGTATTTTCAGTAATGATTGTAATTTCAGTTGTACTTTCAGTTGTAATTCATTCTTAAGTTGAATGTATTGTTGTTCAGAATTGTCATTCTTCAGACTCGATTTCGCGGACGAAATCCTTTTTAGGGGGGGAGAATGTAGTATCCCGATGCCTAATTTGAGTTAATTATTGGATTAAATATATTTCGGTGGGATCGGAAGGACCGAACAGGGTTCGGATCGTCCGAAGACAGGTGTCTGGACACGTGGAAGACATGCAGAGTTCGGATCGTCCGATCAGGGTTCGGATCGTCCGAAGACAGGTGTCTGGACACGTGGAAGACATGCAGGGTTCGGATCGTCCGATAAGGGTTCGGAAGGTCCGAAGTGTACAGTGGATCGGATCGTCCGAAGTGGATCGGATCGTCCGATCGTTGTCTATAAATAGAGGCGCGAGGCTTCATTTGTTACTCGCCAATTCCGAGTGTTCCAGAGCGTTTTGGTCGTTTCTGATGGGTTTCTAGTCTTTTCCCGAGGTTTAGGCACTAGCGGGGAGCTACTGGTTTTGTAGCGGAGCTGTGCTCTAGTTGGGAGCTAGCGGCATCAGTGGGCTGACTACCGACGCAGACTTGATTCTAGGACTGATTGCTAGGATCTACTGGTTTGAGGTACGAAAGTACTATCCGAGATAGCAGGATTGAGTATGCTTTACTATGTGTTGCATGTCTATATGTTGCATTATTATCTATCATATGATGCATGGTTTATTATGCGGCATTTGCATAATCATGTTGAGCCTGACTATTTTTGAGATAGCCTGTTGAGAGGGTGCTCAGCCCTCGTTTGTTGTGGATGGTTGGACCCCGTTGGCCGACGGTGGTCAGGTCACCGGTATATCCACAGGTTTATTTTGGTATGGGAGCCACCTCCTGGTGCGACGGCGCAGAGTGCTACATACCTTGACGTCATTTACCTGAGCAGTATTTCGATATACCCAGATCCTGGTATCCAGTACATTTTGCATACATGCATGTCATAGTCTTGTATACTCATGCTTTCGGTGCTGAGCGTTTTATGCTCACGTCCTCGGTTTATCTCTGTTTTGGACACCCTATTCGATGGGGCAGGTCTCAGGTTGGACGGTCCAGGAGGGAGTGGACAGGGAGCTGGCAGAGGTTGACCTGTAGTTGTTGGTATTTGTTCTTGGTATTTAGTTCGATCTGGTTGTTTAAGTATTTTGTACTTACAGATTCGATTGGGTTGTATTACTGTTTTTCCGCTGTTTACCTGATTCAGTTTTAAATGTTAATTTTGCATGCTTAAGTTCTGATTAGTAGGTGATTCTGGAACGGGTCACTACAGTACGTGAGTACGAGTATCGTTCCACTGAAGACTGTGTTTCACAATTATTATTTTAGTTATTAAAACTTTAGCGACGAAATTTGATTGTTTGTTTTATGACTAATAAAATTCAAGAAAATTTAAATAAACAAGCTCAAAGATTAAATGATGAAATATGAATGCTAAATCAATGGATTAAATTTCAAATGATTAAAGAATTTGTTGGGAATTCTGGTTCACCTACCTCTTATTAATTAATTTATTCGTTCGATTGTGTTCTACGCTTCCGACAGGATTTCCTATTCAATTGAACACACTCTCTCGAGCTATGCCAAACTAATTCACTCAATGAAGTAATTAAATGTCTTTAATTATTTATCAAGAATGAACCGCATTTCGATTGATGAAATCCCCTAGTTTTCGACCCTAAGGACTATGACTATCGGCAAGTATCCAATTTCATATGTCTATGCAAATTGTAGATCCGCAGATTATACTACTCGATCCTATCACTAGTTATTCTCTCGAACTCACTCGTGATATAAAATTGTCGTAAAAGTTAGCTACGCTCAAACGACACAATAAAAATTGTAGTACAATCAAGAATAAAGCACAACTCAAAATATAAATTAATCAAATAAAAGTTTGGGGTAGGATCCCCTTTAATCCCAACAAATATGAAAGTTAGCTACTAAAATTCATTGTAAAAATAAATGCAACAATGTTTAAAAATGAAAGAAACTAGATTAGAAATACTAGACGAGACGAAATTCTGCGAAGAACGATGCCCGGAAAACTTCAAATCTTCACTCCAAGCGCAAAGTTCTCTCCAAAGCTCCTTGACGGCTGTCGAATTATGTCTGAATAGGTCTCCAATTCGTCCCCCTCGCATACCATATCAGTCTTGTTCAGAAATTAAGGAAATAATCGGCTGAAAAAAAATCTTGCCAAAAATAAGTGGCGCTCGGGCGGTAGAAAAGTTGTAGTGACCCGTTCCAGAATCACCTACTAATCAGAACTTAAGCATGCAATTAACTTAATAAAACTGAATCAGATAAACAGCGGAAAAAACAACATATACAGCCCGATCGAATCAGTAAGTACGAATACTAAAACAACCAAATCAAACTAAATCCCAAGAATAAAATACCAGCAACTACAGGTCAACCCCTGCTAGCTCCCTGTCCTCTCCCTCCTGGACCGTCCAACCTGA
Organism: Primulina eburnea; assembly: GCF_022965805.1. Lineage (NCBI taxonomy): Eukaryota > Viridiplantae > Streptophyta > Magnoliopsida > Lamiales > Gesneriaceae > Primulina > Primulina eburnea. Next base: position 30,152,034 of record NC_133105.1, on the reverse strand, counting down.
GACCTGCCCCATCGAATAGGGTGTCCAAAACAGAGATAAACCGAGGACGTGAGCATAAAACGCTCAGTACCGAAAGAATGAGTATACAAGACTATGACATGCATGTATGCAAAATGTACTGGATACCAGGGTCTGGGTATAACGAAAAACTGCTCAGGCAAATGACGTCAAGGTATGTAGCACTCTGCGCCGTCGCACCAGGAGGTGGCTCCCATACCATAAACCTGTGGATATACCGGTATCCTGACCACCGTCGGCCAACGGGGTCCAACCATCCACAACAACCGAGGGCTGAGCACCCTCTGAACAGGCTATCTCAAAAGATAAACAGGCCCAACATGATTATGCAAATGCCGCATAATAAACCATGCATCATATGTCAGATAATAATGCAACACATAAACATGCAACACATAGTAAAGCATACTCAACCAGGATATCTCGGATAGTACTTCCGTACCTCAAACCAGTAGATCCTAGTAATCAGCCCTAGAATCAAGCCTACAATCCAAGTGATACCATATCACTAAACCACATCTAAAAGCCTTAACTAGACTAATAGATACTTCCAAATCTCAAGGGAACCTAGAACCATACCTGCGTCCGTAGTCAGCCCACTGATGCCGCTAGCTCCCAACTAGAGCACAGCTCCGCTACAAAGCCAGTAGCTCCCTGCTAGTGCCCGAACCTCGGGAAAAGCTAGAAACCCATCAGAAACGACTAAAACGCTCTGGAACTCTCGGAATTGGTAATTGAAAAGTGAAGCCTCGCGCCTCTATTTATAGACGACGATCGGACGATCCGATCCACTTCGGAAGATCCGATCCTGTGCACTTCGGACGATCCGATCCACTTCTGACGTTCCGAACTCTGCATGTCTTCCACGTGTCCAGCCACCTGTCTTCGGACGATCCGAACCTCTTCGGACGATCCGATCCTGGTTCGTTCCTTCCGAACTCGCAGAATATAATTAATCCAATAATTACTCAATTTAGGCATCGGGATACTACAAAAGTACCGCTCGAGCGCCAACTTTCTGTAAGTTCCCTCGGCTGATGCAGCATTCGCGCTCGGGCGGAAGAAAAGCCCCGCCCGAGCGCCAAGCTCGCGCTCGGGAGGTAGAAAAGCACCGCCCGAGCGCCAACTTTCTGTCTTGGCCCTTAATTTATTCACTTCTCGCGCCCGAGCGGTAGAAATGTACCGCTCGGGCGCCGCTTGTTCTGTCCAAATTCTTGAGCCTTCCACCTTTCGCTCTGATTTTCGTTCTCCGACCATTTTTCCTGCAAATTCATCATATACAAGTGAGACATGATAAAATGCAAATGATTACTCTAAAATGAACATAATTTGAATGAAATTCATGCATGCACAATGCAAACACAAATAAACCAATGCAATAAAACACGTAAAAACGACACATATCATCTACCTCGTGAAATTTTTTTCCAGAAAGGTCGGCGCTCGGGCGGTAGTTTTCTACCGCCCGAGCGCGAGAGCTTACCTCTGAAATCAAACTCCAGAGAGGTTCGCGCTCGAGCGGTAATTTTCTACCGCTCGAGCGCGAGAGCTTTTAACACCCGATTCCTTTTTCCCTTCTCTCATTCTGCACGAAATTTCTTCCCCCAAATTCACTCCTTAAATCCCTAACTCCTCTCATCCCTCCTCCTTTTCGATTTTCTTGTGCAGGTACCACCACCTCCACTCAAGCTTTCGGCGGCAAGGCACAATCTCCCTTCGGAAGCAAGCACACCATCTCCAATTCAAAGTTCCAACTTCTTCAACTCCATGGCTCCCAAGAAGCAACGAGGTAATCATAGCTCCTCCTCTTCATCCTCATTTGATAGAACATGTTTCGTGAGTGCGGAGGCTCGTGCGAGATATGACCATGCTAAAATTCACCGAAACCCCATAACTGAGAGGGGATTTCGGCGTACTATGGAGGATCGATATATGCCACCTCTTGTGGACTTGGCAAGAAGGGGATGGGAAAAATTTGGCGAACAACCTAAGGCGGCTGTGGTGTCGGTGGTTAGGGAATTCTACGCCAATGCCGTTGAACGAACTGACGGTCGGGCCTTTGTTGGAGGCAAGCTTGTGCCGTTCGATTCGGCCACGATTAACACCATATTGGAAACGGCCGAGGTAGATGACTCAAATTTCCAGGCATTGATGACTAATCCCGACTACAATCTGATTATCGAGACTCTGTGCCACCCGGGTGCGATGTGGAAACCATTGGGTGGATCTCCGAGCTGTTTTGATGAAAAGTACTTAAAAGCTGATATCGCCTTGTGGTATCTGTTTGTTGCCCGACGGATGATGCCAGTCTCGCACACAAGCGAGGTGCAAAAGGAGCGTGCATTGTTACTTTTTGCGTTGCACCGAGGTTACGCCATCGATGTGGGCAAACTTATCAACTCGCAAATCATACTGAGCACCCACAACAGCCACATAGGTCTCTTCTTCCCGAGCATCATTTCCGAACTGTGTGCACGGGCCGGGGTGAATTTCAGGGACGACGAAGAGTGGCTTCAACCGATGAAGCCAATTTGCCGGGAGGACGAACAGCGGAAGAGGGCAAAAAGACGGGCGGACTTTCCCTCTCGGGGGGAGGATGCGGGTGGATCAAACACTGCCGTACCACAACGCCTACCACCACAACTTCGTGACTCACTTGCCTATGTCTGTGGGGAATAGAGATGCTATCTGGGTGGTAGTGGATCGGCTTACTAAGTCTGCCCATTTTCTTCCGTATAATAGAGATTTCACTTTCGATCGGATGGCACGGTTGTACATTCAGGAGATTGTACGGTTTCATGGTGTGCCCGTGAGTATCGTTAGTGACAGAGATCCTCGATTTACATCTAGATTTTGGGGCAGCTTTCAGCAAGCTTTGGGCACTACCTTGAGTTTGAGTACTGCATATCACCCAGAGACTGACGGTCAGTCAGAGAGGACTATTCGTACTCTTGAGGATATGTTGAGATCTTGTGTGATGGATTTCGGGCCAGCTTGGCAGGATCATCTGCCGCTGATAGAGTTTGCATACAACAACAGTTTTCATAGGAGTATTGGTATGTCTCCGTTTGAAGCATTGTATGGTCAACGTTGTCGTACTCCTCTGTTCTGGGAAGAAGTCGGAGAACGACAGGTCGAGGGTCCAGAATTGATTCAGCAGGCCATGGACAAAGTTCTTGTGATCAAACAGCGGATTAAGACTGCTCAGGATCGACAAGCGAGTTATGCGAACTCCAAGCGCAGACCTCTTCATTTTGATGCAGGCGAGAAAGTGTTTCTCAAGGTATCACCTTTTCGGAGGATTCTGAGATTTGGACTCAAGGGTAAGCTATCTCCGAGATTCATTGGTCCGTTTGAGATCTTAGAATGTGTGGGAAATTTGGCCTATAGATTAGCTTTGCCACCGTATCTGTCTAGTGTTCACAATGTGTTTCATGTGTCCTTGTTGAGACGATACGTAGCGGATGAGTCTCATGTTTTGCATCCGACAGAAGTTCAGCTGAATCCGGATTTGTCTTTTGTGGAAAGACCGGTTTCGATCTTAGACCGGAAGGATAAGGTACTGCGGAATAAGACTATTCCTCTTGTCTTAGTGCAGTGGCAGCGCCGAGGTACTGAAGAAGCTACTTGGGAACTAGAGAGTCGCATGCGGTCAGAGCATCCAGAGTTGTTCTAGTTGTAGTATTTTCAGTAATGATTGTAATTTCAGTTGTACTTTCAGTTGTAATTCATTCTTAAGTTGAATGTATTGTTGTTCAGAATTGTCATTCTTCAGACTCGATTTCGCGGACGAAATCCTTTTTAGGGGGGGAGAATGTAGTAACCCGATGCCTAATTTGAGTTAATTATTGGATTAAATATATTTCGGTGGGATCGGAAGGACCGAACAGGGTTCGGATCGTCCGAAGACAGGTGTCTGGACACGTGGAAGACATGCAGAGTTCGGAT